>NW_027461520.1:0-319858 GCF_024713945.1 Dermatophagoides farinae | reverse complement strand
CAATTACATTTTCGATTATAATTAATCATATTTCATTTATTAATTTAATATAAACATTTCTTGGATTAATCTCATTTCTCATTAAGACTAATATTAATAATAAAGGTTATTTTAACTATTATAAAAAATCTAATATAAGTTTGAATCTTAATATTACTCCAATCTAAAAGTATGACTTATAAAGATTACACGTTTACATTGACACTTATTTATTACTTTTATTATAATGAGTTATTCGATTAAATGTACTGGAAAAACACGTATTTTTGTTATTTAATAATTTGTAAAAACTTCATCCCTACGTATAAATCAATTGATGCAGAACTTAAAACTTTTTCTGATAGCGTTTCATGTCTCGGCAATCCAACTAAAAACAAACTTTGAAGTTCAGGGTAAGAAAAACTAGGGTAATATGCTAATATAATACTGAGCGATGCAAATACCACACCAGCTGCTGTTTCGTGAGCAGTGAAATTAATTTTCTCTCCAGACGGCGTAATACCATTTACATTTATACCGGCAGCTCCTATTAATGCTTTTGCGTTTCTGCCAACACTGTTATCGTCTATAACATAATTAGCATCATGCGCAATAACTGTTATTAAATTTTCAAAAAAGTAGTTCATGTAAGCTGGTTCAAATGGATTGCTATATCTTTTGGGAACTAATGGCATGACAATAAAAATTTTAAGCCGGCTGAAATGTAACATATAATTTTTATACACCACACTCGAGTAGCTTAATTGAGTTTTGTCTGCTAGATTTGCAAAAACTGAATAAAATATTTTTACATTATTAGACTCAAGGTAGTCAGAACAAAGAAAGAGTCCTAAAACATCTCCAATACCAAGTATTGGAAAATTTAAATATTCGCAATTATACAATTTGAATTTGGAGTAATCAGCGTTTGAATATGTTAAAATATCGTGTAAAACATATTGAACAGTAGCTATTGTCAATATAGAGCTCCCTTGGCTGTCGACATGAGACGCGTTTCTTCCTGATTTAAAATAATTATCGCTCATGAACATATTTTTCATACTCGCACATGTACCTGTAAAATCCTCAGTACAACCAAGAGCGCCTATTATGCCAATTGCAAAATTGTTTTTTATTTTCATTTGATTGAGTTTTAATTTGTATAAGTTTAATTGATCTCGATAATAATGGCCAGCGTCTGAATATGGTTTTATATTAAAATTGTCTGCCTCAATAAGATCGTAATTCACGAGTACAGGTGTTGTATAAGCTTCAAGATAAAATTCAATATCTTCAGATTTAAGTTGATCCACATTTAGAATAGTTTCCGTAAAAAAAGAAAGCGTTTGATTATTGCTCAGTTTATCTGTGTCGCCTGCGTGTAGAGCAATAAAACTCATAGGTCCAATACCATAATTTACTTTATAATCTACCCTTTGTTGTACACCGGCTTTGATATAGTTACTGAAGTTATAATCAACACCTGGTTGGTTTTTAAATATTAAAACAAACCTTTTAGTATCCAACACACTATTTATAAAAGACTCAATAATTTTAGCATAAGTTTCAGATGCATATATTTGATCAGGTTCACCATGAATAAAATGTATAGCTGTTGTAGAGTCTATATTTTTTAATAAATTTTCGTTTATTTTTTTCGGATCCCATGGATCATTAATTAAATCAATATTTTCATTTGGAACTATTTCATTATCTAAGTTCAAATATTTTGCTAGACCTCTATTACAAGTAAAATAGAACGTTATTAACGATGTCAGAAGATTTTTCATATATTATATATAAAAAATTTTCAAAAAACACTGCACTCTTTTTGTATAAAATTTGATTGTTTATGTAGCAAAATTCAATTATTAAATAAATCAGTAATGAAAATACTAATAAACCTGTATTATAGTATTATAACTTATAATAAAACGATATTATTAAAAATTAATATCGTTTCACAGTAAGTATGTTATTTTGTTTTTATATTTTTAATATCTTCATGCTCCTTCGAATAAATTTATATGATTAAAAGAAAAACACAATAAATTATGTAGGAAGTTTTTTTGATTTTAGTTTTTCATTTTTATATTGAATAGGTGTTTCATTGTCGATGCAATCAACGTACAACAAGTTATAATGATTCAGTGCAAAACAATAACATCAAGAATATGATATTAAATTAAGTAAGAATAAACTGTATTATACTAAGTAAATCAAGAAATTTGTTGCTTAATATTTTAAAAGCGACATAACCATATATCAAAAACAGTTTTATTTATTAACAATGATATATATATATATATATATGTTTTTTTTTTTAAATTGTCAATAAACCTATTTATTTATATTATTAACTTATTAGCAAAAATTATAATTCAATCTATATATTGACTAAATCCTATTTTATAAACCGGTTAGAATAACTTATTAATTTATGATGATTAAAATATTTTTTTCTTATTATTATACGTGTTATATACTAATGTCTAACCGAAAAAATGATTTTATACGGTAATTATTAAAACTTATTAATCATAAAAAGTTAAGATTATTAAATTAAATTTTTTATTCGATTTTTAAAGACTGTAATCAACCTGGAAAACCTCATTGTTATCATTAACAGTATATCAATTCATAATTCTTCATAGAATTTCAACAAAAACCTTATATTTACCATTTATATAATATCAGCATTCATTAAAACATCGTAAATAGTTATTATTAACTATAATTTTTATAGGTAATTAATTGATCTTATTTTAATTAGAAATAATTTGGTCTATTCTGATTACCAAAGCTATTATTTTTTTATATATAATATTTAAAAGCAATAAAATTCCCTAGTAAATAACCTAATACTAATAAATAGTTTTTTTTATAATTTACTATTTTCACTGACAATAATATGTCGAAATGATAATATTTTTCATAAGAATTATTTTTTTTTTTGATGTATGATCAAATAAAGATTTTTTTTATAATTAATATAAACTTGTTCTCTTAAAAACCTTATTTTTTGACTTACCATTTTAAATAATAGTATTGAATCAGAAACATACAGAAACATTGTCCTATAGTAAATCTTTCAAAAATAATATGGTTTTAGGTATTTTGAATTAAACACAATATATAAAGTTTTATTCGAGTAATAATACAAAGTGTTCTAGGTTGATAACTAGTGAAAACCATATATTAAATGTTTAAGCTATATATTATATTGTAATAAAATATTTGAATAATTATATCGTTATTTGTTAACTGCAGCAATAATATTTATTTAATGATTGGAATTATTTTACATAACTTCATTGCATCATAAATATTAACCAAATATAATTATTCAAAATTAAACTATTTGAGCTTTAAAAAATTATTTAATTAATCCTAAATAATCAGTGGTTTCATTATTATATTATTAGTTTAAAATTTTTAAAACTTTTTAATTAAAGACCCACTATCGAGCTTACCTCCTTTTGCTAATTTTAATTTTATTAGTGTTTATTTATGTATTAATGAAAAAACTTAATTTAAAATTATGTCTAAATTTTATTTGTTATAAAATTATAACATGTATAAATATAGTAGACGATTTGATGATGATATAACATTATTAAGATGACAGTACGAATAAAAATCAAGGTTAGTTGAATAATTTGCATGATTTTAAAATATATTTGTGAAATATTCAGTCTTGTTTAATGTAAACGATAAAAAAAATATAATAGGAGAACTTGTTAGCTATAGATGATAATATCACAATTTATTAAATGTTAACATATTTTAAAATATTACATAAAGGATTTGTTTTATTTCATTAATTCTATATAACTGATCATAAGCTAATGCGCTTATATTGTTTTTATCGATCATTGGTGTTGTTTTATTCGATTAGTAATAGGTGATAATCCGTGATGTTATTTATTACAAAAATTATTAATTGAATAATAATCTTGATACTATGTAACATTTAATTTTTTTTATAAATTAAATGATTTGCTTAAAAAAAATTATTTTAAATATTATTATTAATTAGCAACATAATTACTTCATTGAAAAACACAATCTAAAATTTCTCTTAATTAATTGATCTTATATATAAACTATTGTTTCCATTAATATAGAACACCAAACTCATCAATGGTGGTTTAAAGCGCTTTTAATAATAAAAATTCATGCCATATAATAAAAGAAATATCTTACACAAAATAGAGCCCAAAATAAAATGTATTTATTATTATTGTATTTTAAGAATCCTGCTTACTTTGTATTATCAGCATAATATAATATAAAATAAAAATATAAATTATAAGGTTTAGTGTTATATCTATGGTTATTTTAAAATTCTATGAATTAAGATATACTTTTATATTTACTTGTAAGTCAGATTAAATTAAAAACATTGAATTTAATTATATTAATATTATTCTGTTTAGTAAGAACATAATTATTATAGAATTTAGTTTTAAATAAAACAAATTAAGCACAAATTTATTTGAAAATAAATGATAGATTCTATTTTTCGTAATCTAGCATTTAAAAAGTAAGATCGATGAGTATAATTTTATCGTATACAATTATATAAAAGTTGATTAATTATTTAATATATAGTCGTATGAATAGTGTCAAATTTTTGCTTAATTTAAAAAAAATTCAGATTAATTCGATAAACATTTGGTATAATTAAATAATTGATCGAATTGACGTGATATTTTTTTTTTCATGTTAAATATCTGATAAATTAAATAAAATATATGTTCTTTTTTTTACAATATCTTAATTTTTACTATTAATATTATTTTATCTTAATTTATAAATAATGTAGAACAAATTTCAAGTTTTAAGATGCAATTTCATGTTGAAATCGTTAATAATCAGTCTCGACAAATCAAATTTACCAAAGTACAAATTGAAACCAATATAAAATTGGTTTTGTGGTGTAATGGCAGCACTGAGGGTTCTGATTCCTCCAATCTGGGTTCGATTCCCAGCAAAACCTTATATAAGGATTTTTATTAAGAAATGTTACGAATATATTTATTTTATGATTTTTCATACATTGTTAATTTATATAAATGGATTGTCGTTGTTTTATCATATTAAAATTTGAACACATTACTAATGTTGTACATTCATTATTCAATGAATTAATTTATGTAATAATTGTTAGCTAAAATTAATGTCAAAAATATATTTATTAGAATAATTTTTCTAGTCTGGATAAATAAAATAATTAAATACATTATTAAATCTTATAGATCAAATTGAAATTGCAGAGCGTACTTTTATATCAATAACCCAGATAAAATGAAAACTCTTGCAAATGGCACAATCATTTTTATTATTTTAATTCCAGTATTGTACATTTTTGAGTTTATTATAATAAAAATGATTTCTGGTAAAAGATTTGATAGTACAATCAATAAGTTAATTTTCACAGTAAATTTTGGATTTGTATTTTCTGCATGGCTTTTGTAAGTATCAATAAATATTATTATTTAGATGGGCTACAACATATGTTTCACAAATGAATTTAATGATCAAGCCAATCTTAGAAGAAAATTTGGTAGTTAACTAATAATATAAAGATTAATTATATTAATATTCTAGAAGAAATTCTTTTGGAATATTATTATAATTTAGAGTTAATAACTCAATAACACTAAAATGAAATATCAGGTTACGTCTGAAAACTTAAAAAACCAATATGATTTATTAGTTCTTATAGGGTTAAATAAAAATAATATAGATGAAGTAGAGTCATTGAGCACCGATTCTTTTTCTATTTTGATTGATGGACTCAAAACTATTTATTATTTTTTATACAAGGAAAATAGCGAGATAGTACTGCACGATTATGTTAAAACACTTACTGGTATACTTCAATATAATATAAAAGATTCTGTAGTTTTTCTTACTATGTTAAGTGAGATAGATCAACTTCTCAATGATTTTTTTGAAGTGTTTAGCAAATATAAACTTTTTGCTCACTTTGATCCTATCATTAAAGTTATTGAATATTGGAATAGTAACTATTTAAGATGTAAAATTTTTCAGACAATAATCTTGATAAACTTCTTTTTCGAATATTTAGCAAAAAAGAATAAAAACATATTAAGCTTCACAAGTAAAGATGTGAGTCATTTACCGTCTTTACGTGCCAAGCTTTTATTGACCATTTGTTTAAAACTTCAACAAAAAACTGATCCTTTATTGCCAAATGTTGACATAAATAATAAAAATGAATTTTTACCTGTAATTCGACAAATGACATCACAAAGTTTCATTAGTACGTCTAATTTGAATCTTTTTCTTAGCATATTGCTTATTTTAAATGAAGAAAAAAAAGGCGTTTATTGCATAAATTTAGATTCAGCAAATATAACAGAAAATATTAAAATCAAGATTTTAGATGAGCCTAAGTTGGAAATTCGACCTAAAATAGATCAGCATTATAATTTACTTTTTACTTTATCAAGTTTCAAGTATGCTTTATTCAAAGAACCAAAAAGTAACTGCTCTACTTATCAACTAATTATTTTAAACATTTTGTGGAGTTTTGAAAAAAATTCAACCGCGCTACATACATATCTAAAATCTAATACAGCTCCAGTTATGATTTATTACATTAATTTATGCTTGGATATTTTAATAATAGGTCTTAAAAAAAACTATATTCCATCAAACCGAGTTGAAAATTTAGTCGAGGTTTTCAAGGCTATGTCAATTAGCTCTAATAAAGCAAAAGCATATTTGCTTATGTTAAACCTATATTTTAATAATATAGTTCTTTCTATATTAGACAAAAATATATTTAAATTACACAAACATAATATCTTTTGTTTATTGATATATATAATTGATAGAGCTATTGAGAAGAAGAACTCTGATTATTTAATGAACCTACAATCTAATATAAATCAGTCCTTGAATGATATTCTTTCAGTCAATAAACTAATTGTATTCTCTTTAGAAAAGGCTATTTATAATACAAATCTTTATAATTTAAATAAAATTTACGATTGTTTGAGGTATTTAGTGTTTTTAGAAAACTGTAAAGAACTACTGGTAAAATACAGAAACTTCGGAGTGAACAATGAAGATCAGCACATCTTCATAAATAAATACAAAAAATATTTATATATTTCACCTTTTATTACACCATTAAAATTTTCAACTGTTGTAAATAATAATTGAAATAATATAATTTAGATTTTAACAGTGAGCAAACAATATTAATAGTGAAAAAATAACGTTTTGAGCCATGAAAGATTATAAAATTATCGCTGATGAGTCAGCGTCTGGGGAAGAAGATGTTTTATTTGAACTTATAAACGAAGATCCTTTTCAAAACATTAATAATGAGGATCCAAATATATCCAAAAGCTCATATCATATGTTCAAGTGGCAGGTATGTTGTTAATAAGCTTCTCCTAAAAAGAATTAAATATTTTTAAACTCCTATTTCAAACATGTCCAAAATTTTTACTGGAATAAACTTTTTGCAATGTTTATAATTTTGGATATGGTCTAGATCAAAAAGCATAATCAAAATTTCTTTATTCAATAAGATGTCTTGATCGTTTGACAAGCTAGCACATAAAAAAAATGATAGTAAAAGTTTTTTTGAAACTTCAGATTGAGATAATTCTTTAAGCCCCATTGTTCGGGTTCTCTCAAAAGGGTCTTGGATAGTCATAAAAAGTCTTTTATTGTAATTTTCCGAATCTATTTTTCTACCAATATACCTTGTTCTGCGCTCGTAGTCTTGTTTCAAGCAAAAACTAGTAGGGAAAACTTTAGTTTTAGACTTTGAGACATTTCTGCCGTCATTGATGTCAATTACATATGATGTATATAGAAATCTCGTTGTGTAATATTCTATAAATGCGATAAAAAGTTCTAATAATGAAACCTCATTGGTACCACAAAGGTTTAATATACATTTGTCTTTAGCTAGCCAGAATTTAGTTATATCTTTTGTTGAGTATATGTGGTCAGCAGTAATACTTGTACTCTCTTGATATACATTGCTTGACAATGTTGATTCTTTCGTGTAATGAAGTTTAAGCATCCAACATGAAATGCAAGAAGAACAGTGATTATCATCACATTCCTTCAATAATAATTTCGGAGGTATGGAAGATATGCAGTAGTTCAAAACTTCTTTGGGTCGATAAGTGGAATCTTTATTGGAAGTAACGCAATTGGTATTATTTCCAAGTTCAGTATCATATTTTTCTCTATTGTCCAAATCTTGAAATCGAAAAATTGGCGAAAGCAAGGTGATAGTTTGTTGGTAAATAGAATGTTCACTTAATTTTGGCGGTGTGTTGAATACTTCATTTTCTATACTATTATAAAAATAGCAGTTAGACATTCCTTCAAAACTTTTTATTAATAATTGTGAATCCAGCTTTTGGCTAGTGACATTTACTTTATTTTTAGATTTTTTTGTGTTGTTGTTTTTGTATATTTGGTCTATATTAGCAAATTGTAGATTGGGTGCAATTGGTAAATAAACTTTTGGCTTCATATCCTTTTGCGTAACGATTTTTGTATCGCAAGCAAACGGATAGTCATGCTCATGCATTTTTATTGAAAAAGCGGATTTCATTGGAGGTGTATTTTGTAGCTCCGTTGTATCAAAAGGTAAGCAGCAATAGCGCTGTAAAAAATTAATTACTACCAAAATCCATTGATAAGAAGAAAAAAATCCATCTATGGCTGAATTAATTTTGTTTTGTTTAACCCAAATTTTTATCAGAATACCAAGTGTTGAAAGTTTTGGATCGAATGCACAATAAGATCTAAGTAGCTGCGAATTATAATAACCTATGAGATAAGAAGATGAAATATCAATTTTAATAGAGTAATAGTCGTTTAATTTATTAATAATATTTTTCTCAAACTTCGAATAGCTCCATAAAAGTTTTTTATACGTTTTAGCGAGCCCGTATGTTTTTATATCTAGGTGGACTGGACAGTTACTAATAAAGTCAAGAATGATTGAGTTGTTTATTGACAGAAAAAATAAAATTTGAGAAGTGGATTTTCCCTGCACGTTTTTAGTCCAATATGATTCTAGTACCGTACTAGTAAATTCAATCAACCGGATAGAAATTTTATTTTGATACATCTTCTTGCAATCTGATAATATTTCGTGGCTTACGGAAGTTGTAAACGTTGGGGTCCAGTAGCTGTACATGGTTTCTATAACAATATCGTTAGCCATTAGAATTGCAAAAACAGTGAAAACGTATTCTTTCAGCATCTTAATAGTTTTATTATTTTTTTTATCGATCAACTTCGAAAATTTACTCGATGATACAATTAATTCAAACAATGCTGAAAGAGTAAGATTCGCATCACCCAAGGAATCTCTGAGAATCAAAAGTGTTTTAAGACAATTGAACGTGCTCGTGTAAGACAAGTTTTTGTAATTAAAACATAGGTTGGCAGGATTATTTATTTGATGAAATATTTTTTCCAGCCAAGTCCAATCTTCTTCACTGTTCAAAGTAGAATTAATAAAAATTTCTGGGTTTTGTTTAAGGATGTAACACTCTATTTTTATTATAGGGATGGATGCAGACTCAACTAATACCAAATCCCAAGCTAAAAAACGTTTAATTAACCAACCTATTTTTCTGTTAATCCAAACAGAAGTAATGTGTACATGGCTGTCTTTTATTCGATCGTTGATATTATTACATAATTTTGGAATAAGCGATGAATTATGTTTTGCTGGAAATATGTTAAAATCAGGGAAATTTTTTTTTAAATCTTGCTTAATTTTTTCAAACACTGATGCTCGAAGAGTATCATCTACACTAAGCACTGTATCTAAATCACTTGTTTGAAGAGAAAATCCGTTAGCACAAGATCCATAAATATGCAAATCTATGTTTGTCATTTTTTTTACCAATTTGTATAAATTAGCATATGAAAAAATAATCGCATCAGTAGTGTTTTTCAGCTGTGGCACAACAGAATTTTCTATACTACTAGTGAATTCGTGTGAAGGTTTAGGGAGTGCGTGACTAAAAACCATTTTATACAAAAAAGCGTTTAAATCGTCTATTTGTGAAATCGATAAAGCTGAACATGGTTTGACTAAATAGGATTTAATTAAGTTAGGGTCTAAACAACATAGTATATGAAACAATTGTATTCTATTGTTAAGTGGTGTGCACGGTGAAAAACACAGCTCTTTAGTAATAGAGATAATGTTATCTACATAATGTGGAAAAAGTAATGGCTTATCAATGTGAAGGAGTAGTGCATTAAGAATTTTTAAACATTCATGCGTTAGATAGGTTGAATCTTTGTAAAACGAAGTCAATTTTTCTAAACAAAAAATAAGTAGTGCAGATATTTCAGGTAAACTATAGAGTTTGTTTTTAAATATCGTCAAGTTGGATTTACTTGAAGCTGTATTTATAACGTGAACTGCCATTGAAATCTGCTCTCTGGACGTCAGTCCCGTTGACAAACGGTCAACCTTATGTTTAATTATACCAACGCCCCAAGGAACACTATATTCTAAACTAAAATAATCTTCTAACATGCTTTTAATTTCATCATTTTCAGTTGATGAGAACGACTTAAAGAGTTGTGATAATAATAATTTAACATTTTTTTTAGATGTTTTTTGTTTACGAGTCTCAGCAGAATGGTAATGTTTAGCGAGCATTGTAAGCGTATTAGTTGAACAAATTCTTGTTAAAAATTATAGTAACCTGATTAGTGTATTTCTTTTAATTCATGGTAATTTTATTTAAAAATATTTTATTAAACTAGGATAATACGCGGATAAATTTATTTTTATAAAAATAATAAAAATTTATTCGGGACAAAAACAACAATTTTGAATAATAAGAATTCAATTTGGAAGAACTTTCGCTACCATGACTCGAATGAATGTTATTGCAGATGCTTTAAAAAGCATAGTAAATGCTGAAACTAGAGGTCAAAAACAGGTTCTTCTCAGACCTACCTCAAAAGTGCTAGTCCACATTTTACGTTTAATGCAAAAGAAAGGTTACCTTGGTCAGATTGAAATCATTGATGATGGTCGCAACGGTAAAATTGTTGTTAACTTACTCGGAAGATTGAACAAATGCGGTGTCATCAGTCCTAGATACGATATTACTCTTGAGGAACTTCCAAAACTTAGTGACCGTCTTCTGCCATCGCGACAATTTGGATACGTTGTTTTGACTACTTCTAAAGGAATTATGGATCACGTTCAAGCTCAAAAGTTAGGCCAAAGTGGTAAAGTGCTCGGCTTTTTTTTTTAAGCCAGCCAACCCTTTGTTTGCGATAAATAAATGAATGTTTTTTTTTTAAAATTGCGATCTTTTTCAAATAAATTCATTTTATGCCCTTTATTTTGTGCGTCCTCGCTGATGTAATTTCTTTGAATCTATTCCACTGATTGCTGAAAATAATAAAAATCTCGATTCAACGTTTTTATATTCTAGATGCATGAATATGATGATCTAACCAACGGCATACAAAACAATAGTAAGTATACATTTTTGAGCGTCAGTTTTTGTATGGCGTTAACTTATTTTTAGATGTTTCAAATATGACTTCTATTAATAACGATATCGAAGGGTTTTTATATTATTTGCATTTGAGTAATGACGAAAAATCAGATTCGTTGTATAGTCTATTAAAAACACGAAGTTTACAAGAAATCCGTTTTTATTTCCCTCAATTGTGTGTTTTGCTTTTAACTACAAAAAACTCGACGCTTAAAGTTCAACTTTTAGAAATTTGCGAGGCTAGTACTTTTAACGCGTTACTTTTCTATTGGTACTTTGATGCTTGCTCCAACGATGCAGGGTCGAGCTATGATAAATTTGCAGAAGCTTTGTCTGAAACCGTATTAATGAGATGTGTAAACAATATAATTTCGACTAATCGAAAAACTCTTCCCGATTCTTTTAATGACAGCGAAACTAATGTAAGCCACGAACTTACTCCAGATCCAAACATCAAGAAATCACGAAGTCATGAAAATTTAACCCCACTTGATAATAGTACACAAGGCAAGCAGTTTTTTGCTACTAATGAGTCAAATAGCAAGTCAATTAGAGGGGGGTATAAGATTCTTTTGAATAAATTCTTTCCCCAGTTCATTCATCTGCTCTCTAAAAAACAAAAAGTTCCTACATGTTTCAGGTTGCTGAACACCGAATTCTACTTCTCTGTACAAGTACACAATTATTTGCAAAACAATAACGAATACGATATGTTATATTTACAAAAATTAGAACGATGCAATCAGTTTGACACAATCGATAAATTTGTCAAGTACCTCATTCTAATTACAGAAGTGCTTTCTCACTGTCAAACTAAATACGAAAAGCAGTATATCTTATCTACTAGTCTGTACCTGCTCGACACTTGGCTGTTCTTTTATAACTATTTTCGTGTTTCAAACCCTGTTCTTCAAAAAATTAATGGAATTAGTTTGCCCTTAAATAGATTTTTGTTATACAACAACTCGGGTCGGTTATCACTTACGCTGAATAACAAAATTAGACCTATATTCAAAAGTAATAACGATGATCTGCTTTCTATTGTTTCTGCTCAATTTGACGAATCCAATTTTTTTTCCTCCAAGAAACGCAACCCAATTTTGATAATTTTTGAGCTGGTAAATTTAAACGAAATTATTTACGATAACGAAACTTCCAAACGTGTCAACGTGTTTGAAAACAGGTTACTCAAACAAAAAGAATTTAAAGTTAATCAAGATATTCAACAGCTTGAGAATTTATTAAATACGTTTAATAAATCGGAAAAGACCGACTTAGCCCCTACAATACAAAAATTCAAAATTCTACAAACGCTTGTTGCTTGGTTAAACAAGAAAAACGAAGAAACAGGTGAACCCAAACTGACTTCGTTAGAAGTTCCTTTTGTCATGAACCGAATACCCGATGTCTATAACTTAGTAAAAAATAACGCTTATCTGGACACAGACCTCAGCAAATATTTAAAAGGTACTAACTATCTTAAAAAACAAAATGCTCCAGAGCTTCGTAAAGCTTTATGGCCGGCTGACTGGAACAAACTTACGGAAAAAATTAGAAACCAAAGTATTTACAAAAATTATCATTCATGGAAACTCGTAGCGTACATTGTTAAATCTAATGATGATATTAGACAAGAAAAAATTGTATCTCAATTAATTAGTATTCTCAACGAGATTTTTCAAACCGCCAATCTACCTTTAAAAATAATAAATAGCGATATCCTCGTCTTTAACAATAACTGTGGCTTAATTCAATATTTTGAAAATACACAGTCTTTTGACGCGCTAAAGCAAAAATTAAAAGTAACAAGCATTGCTGAAGTTTTCAATCTGGCTTTTGCTGATACAATACAGGAAGCCAGAACATCGTTTATCCTGTCTCACGCTGCTTATTCTCTTCTGTCGTATTTATGTGCAGTCAAGGATCGTCACAATGGTAATATATTATTAACCAAAAGTGGAAGCGTTATACATATAGACTATAGTTATATCTTTTACAGTTCTCCCGGTTTCGTAAATTTTGAGACTGCGCCGTTCAAGCTGACAAGCGAAATATTAGACGTTATGGGCGGGGTCAACTCAGCAGGGTTTGACTTGTTTAAAGAATTAATTTTCAAAGGATTTGTCGAAATGAGGAAAAATGCTCAACACTTGTTGCTTATGGTGAAGATGATGCTTGGGTGTACGTTTTAGCATAATAGTAATTTTTTTAGTGGAAAAACTTTCGTGTTTCAATCATAGTCCTGCGACTGTGATCAAACTTATGGAAAAAAGATTATTTCTCAATCAGACTACAGGTGACGTAAGTTTTTGTAACGCTATCCTTTTTAGTGTTTATCCAATATTGATCTATTGATCAAAAATTCTATTTTAAACTGGCGTTCATCACAGTACGACAACTACCAGTGGTTCACTAATGGAATTTTATAAATATATAATTGTCTATTATTTAGATTAACTTTTTTCGTGTATATTCTTCAATAATTGAACTTGGAGAACAGATTTATAACACATGTATAGTTTAGTGTTCATCGGACTAGGACTGGTATTTTGTACAGATGACAAGAATAGCTCGGTCCCTAAAAAGGAAACTGGAATCGAACTAAAAGAACCTCCGTCTTTAGTACCACTCGTTTCGTTTCATTATTCACATGGATATGACGGAAACCATATCAATAAAAGCGTAGAAAAAATAGGAGAACCGTCTGATTCGAGTAACACGTCTCATGAATCAGGTTCTGATACTGAGTATGACATCAAACATATTAACGAAACCCTAAAGAAACAAGACAAAGTTTTGGAGCGAGCAATCTCAACTCAAACTCAAGCCGATATGTTAATTAAACGATTGGTTAAAAACGAGATTAAAAGAGAAAAATTGTTCAATCATCCCAACCAAACGCAAATCATAGTAAACCCACCTATTAAACGCTCTGGGACTGAAGAAGAAGAAGTTGGAAAAATCGGCGGGCTAAGCGAAATCATAGAACAGGTAGATGTTAAAAAAATAGAAATAATCCAGTATCATCAGGACTTCTATTTAGAATTGGCTGATGCAATAAAAGCTATTGTCTCTAGATTCACGTTTCAATTATTTGCTCGATTGCACATCATTGATAATAAGTATCGTAGCGGGGTATCAATTGACGAAGTATCGGGTGACTTGTTTACACTTCTTGACATAATGGAAATTAACGAAAATGATATATTACTTCGAAGCGGCTACTTTAAAAAAAAACTTTACACCGACGCTCTCGATTCAGCCTATTCAAAGTAATACGGTGTTGAAACATTGAAAAAGTTTAATAGTAAACAATGAACAAATAGAATAGCTGTTTTGGTATACAATTGCCAACATTACTATAAATATATCATCAAATCTTTATGTATGCCAAACTGTTTTTCGAAAAATATTGATCTCTGCTTGTAACGAAGAATGGAAGTTTGTTCAGTGGTTAGTGTGCTTTCTAACACATTAGAAGGAGTAATTGAAACGAGATTTACTGTGCTGTCGAACGTCAACCGTTTTTTCTCGCTAGTTTGCGTAGATTTGGATGTTTTTTCAGAAGAAATTTGGAATTTTTTTACTAAATTATGGTACTTTCTGTATAATTTTTCGTGTAGCTTTTCTAAAGTGATATAATTTTGACAAACATTTTCATATTCAGCCATAACAAGTTTGTATCGCTTTTTTAAGTCTTTCAAAAATTTAGACATATCTAGCAATTGATTTTTAAGTTCAAGATTATATTCATTCAGCATCTGTACTTGCGAGTTTTTTTTGTTTGAATCAATTATTTCTGCAAGTCGATTACAGTCATGAAGAAAACCAAATTCAGTATTGAAATCTAGTGACTTCGAACTTTGGGTACTTGTTGTTTTAGAGGTGTTTATATCGGGTTCAGACTTAAAATTATTTAAATCATTGTGCATGCTATTTTTTAAAGAATATATTTGATGAGCCATAAAAACTTTTATTTGATTTGAAATAAAGTCCTTTCTTGTCGTAAAACAACACTCATCGTATATTAGATTGACATTTTGAAAAATACTTATTTTGCTTTTTATGACACACACATCAGTTCATTTAATACAACATATAGATTCCAGACCGTAATTTCTACCTGAGTTCGGCTAATGGTCCGGATAAAATAGTTTTCACTTCATTGTCATAATAATCAAACAGTAAATCAGTTAGACATGGGTCCAGGTCGTGTTTATATTTGGTAAAAAACCATGAAAAATTGAAGTTAAAAGAGATATCCAAGCTTAAAGACGGATTCATTGTGAATTGAGAAAAAAAAGAATCAGCAGTAAATTCTAAAATTTTAACGGTCAAACTTTCAACGGAATTGTTATATACGCCTTCTAACAACACCCATCTGAAATCAAATAATGCTTCAAATCCGACCAAGATCATATGCTGCACAAGTGTTTTGTTTAGACTACAAATAAATTGAGTCAAGACCTTCAAAATTCTTTTGCAGTGATAGAAGTTAAAGTTGTTTAGAGTTTGTTGATCAAAAACAACAATTAACACCATTCCTTTGATGTCATATTCTGAGGGTATATCGAGCTTATCCGATCCATGTAGTAGATTTGAGCATAAGCCTATAAAAGCACCCTTAAAAAGTTTTGTCAATTCGTCATCTTTGTATTTTTGATAATTTTTCATTAAAAAGGTAACTGGCAAATACCAAACTACCATTGAGTTGTTGATCGTAACTTGATACTTCTGAGAAATACAGTTAGATTTTTTTTGACATGTATGTCTGGATATATCAGAAACTAATTTTTTATACGATTCGATCAATAAACAATTTTGACCATCGTTTTCGCATTGTCGTTCTAAAAATGGCTTTATTTGTTTTCTCAAACAAAGTTGTATGCAACTCATTCTAAGTGCAGTCAAGTCAGCATTGTATATATCATCATTTTTTTCACACGTCATAGTTGTTACGGAAGTATGAAAATTTGATCATTTTCTTACTAGGACCTTCAAACTTAACAATCGAATACATGTTTTTGGACCAAAATTTTAGCACCTTTGTTTTGGGTTGCAAAAAATGTAAGTTATCGGATCAGTACAAAATAAAGAATTATAAAGAGAAGTAAAATCCAAAAGATAGGGTTTGCTAAAAAGCAAACCAGTGGCAAAAGCGCCACTGCGAAGTCAAACTGTTTAACTTTATAACGAAATTCCTCTTCGTTTTTTCGAGCTATAGCGTCATTGTAATAAACTGTGTCGACAAGTACTGGTTGCGAATAATCTAAAATGTATAAAAAAAAAATCCAGAGTGAAGTTTTAAATTTTCAAACTTTCCTCAACTGACTTACGGTTCTGGTCTGGAATAGGTCTGTATGAATTATTGTTTCCGTAATATCCGGTTGAATCAAAGACATTCATTGCTTTGATATGTATTCGTTTATATTATTTTATGCACCATTAATTACTCTAAAGAGAAAAACACGAGTGATGTAAGCCAAAAATGCGCTTTCGTTTTTATACAACAAAAATCATTTTTATCGCTTTCTTCGGCACGTAATTACGCAATTTAATATCGTTACTAGTAATATCGGCAATGTCGTCAATGTGATTGATTTGGATTTCTGGAAATGGGTTCGGTACTTTATTGCACTGTGATCGAATCGAATCTTCGTGGTTCGCGTAAATATGCGCGTTCGCCACAAAATGAACAAGCTCTTTTGGTTTGTAACCAGTGAGTTTTCCAATAATATGACAAAGTAGTGCGTATGATGCGATGTTAAATGGAACACCTAAACCCCAATCCCCGCTTCTTTGATACAATGCGCATGAGATTTCTTTTTTGGCCGCATCTACATGAAATTGCGACAATACATGGCACGGCGGAAGCGCCATTTTGTCGATTGCCATGGGATTCCAAGCTGAAACAATAAGCCGACGGGATGTGGGATCTTTTTTGATCATTTCGATTAAGTTTTTGATCTGATCAATACCTTTGTTGGAATAATCCGTGTGACAGTTTTTATAATCAGCTCCAAAGTGTCTCCATTGAAAGCCGTAAATGGGACCTAGGTCTCCTTCCTGGTAGTTCTTGAGTCCTCTTTTTTCCAAGAATTCCTTCGAAGCGTTATCTTTCCAAATATTGACATTATCTCGCTCTAAAATTTTTGAATCAGTTTGACCCCTAAGGAACCATAGCAATTCCTTAACAATTCCGTTCCAAAAAACTTTTTTAGTAGTTAGTAATGGAAAAGAAGTCGTTAAGTCGTAACGCATCACTAGTCCAAACTTCATCAATGTATCTATCCCAGTACGGTTATTAGATCTCGAACCTGTTTTTAAAATATCGTTAGCGTGTTTTAAATATTGGAACTCCTCGTGTTGTAATAAACTCGGATCGGGATAATTTTGAAATGGTTTAGAGTCACCTAAATTTTCGTATGATGAGTCGTTAGTTTTAGTTCGATTGAAATACTTTAACTTTCTAATATTTGATAACTCTTTCGACAACTCAAACGAAGATAAAGATTTGTTAGCTAACACACAATGGTCATAAAGAATGTTATTGTCTTTTGCAGTTTTAGTAAGAGCAACAACTCTGTAGTTTCTCAACATTTCAGTTAAATCAACCTTTGTATCGGTTGGGTTACTAGAATTCACTCTAGTCCAAAAAACTAATCTTGGTATTTTTAGTTTGTGAAACGCGTCATATATGGAAGCTCCACCACAAACAAAATGAGTTGAATTATCGTTCTCAAATAACAAGTTTGGAATTGACGAGTAGAAATTCTGTCCTTTTTTTTTTTGAGATAGAACTTTGATAGATCTGTCGTTTATTTGACTTGGGAGCGAAGCTAAAGTATTAGCTCCCAAAATCAAAGTATTTTTCCAGTTTTTTTTTTGGTAGTTCGTCGTTATGAATTGAAAAAACTGCAGGTCTTTTTTAATTTTCCAAGGCAGCTGGTTTTTAAAACCTATCCCGCCTCTTAAGTTAGAAGCTACAATATTTATACGATTTTACATACCTAAAATCGAATATACATTATTCTGTGTTTTAATATGAGAAGAGACTGGTTGTAACATATGCCAGCGCGAATTACAGAAGTGGTATAATTAACCATTTACCTTGTATTAATTAAAAAATAATTCTATTTAATTAGGCTGCGGTTGCGTTGAAGCTTTCGTAACTGACATGTTGCTCTAATACTGAACCAGGAGTTTCGTGATGGTTGAGATTAATTGCTAGTTTGTTTTTGATTGAGCGATTAAAAAAACTCAATATTATTTTTTCTGACTTTTGTGAAACAGTAGGTCCAAACTGTTCTTCAACAAAAAACTCTTGCAGCAAAATGTACTCGCGCGGCTCAACTTGTCGTTTCCTGAATGCAACAAGCACAACAGACCAAAACATTAGATTGAATAACACAATAGAAGGCCGAACTATCATTTTGATTTTTATCAGATCTTTAAGCCTAGGAACTCTGTTTTTGATTGCAGACGCCACAATGTCTGTGTAGATATTCATGTGGTGATAATCAAACAACTCCAATATATAGAGTAGCCCACTCGTTGGCAGTAAGAAAAGTCTGCTCTCGCACGGCGAGATCAAGAAAGCTAGTAAGTAACTATTAAATTTTTCAATGGTAAATTCGCTGTTAAATCTGTTTCGGAGCAAAAATCTTGTCTGATCAGAAACACATTCGTCAAAAGAAAAGTGTGACTTGTGAAATTCATTATAGGTGCTTTTAGTTATCAAGTTCGATCTGGCAAAGTAGTTACTACTTGCTTGAAATGTTTTTCCCAAAATGGAGTAACTCACAATCTGATCACAGCCAAAAAGCCCTAAGTCTAGCCCGTAGTATTTCCCCAATGAACTTCGATACTGTAGTTGAAGTTTGACAACAATGTATTTCTGAGTCAGGTTTTGTAGCTGTTCTAGCAAGACATCGTATAGTAAAAACACATCGCTACCTCTACACTCGTTTTGCTTCAAAGATGGCAGCCACACGTCTGACAGTGATGAAACCTCTATATCGTTTGAATTGACCATGTAACACTGATAGCGTGGCAAACATCTCTGAATGCACATATGATAGTTCTCATAATATATGTTGGTTATTAAAAATAAAGACACATATTTCAAGCCATCTATTTCTTGAATTTTCAATATTATTTCCCACCATGTCAGCGTTTCACCCGACGTATTCTGGCACACAAACTTTTTGGAAATTTTTTTATTATTTTCGCCATTCAGTAAGAACAAGGTTTGGTCGATTTTCCATAAAAAATAATCTCCTCCAAAATCCATTACACTATTATTTTTTTTATGAATTTAAAAATTTATTCGTGTTGTCAAAATTATTGTCACTCATTAGTTTTCAAAAAAGGGAATTTATAGTTCAAAAATGAGTGATAGTATTGAAACATATGAATCCATCAGAGCGATGGGATGTAAGTCGATTTCATTTAATTCTATTTAGCAAACATCGATATCATAAATAAAGAACTCGATGAAATTTACATGTGCATACAAAAAAATTCAAATTTTATTGTTAATCCAGTAAATGTTAGCAATATTATCGGCGACCACGATGATAAATACAACATGGTCAGGGAACTGTCAGGATCTACAGTTGCCGAATATAAAACCACGTTTCAACAGCTATTAGAAATAAACTCTTTAGTTGAAGAGTTCGCAAAGAGTTTCAACTCTTTGACGTGATGACTGTACTGAATCTTCACAAGTCCTCAATTTCAATATTTTCTTCAAGTATTTCATCTTCTGAAAATTCTTCAGCTTCAAGATCCTCCAACATGTCGTTTTGATCGTTCGCTTCGTCGAGAACTTCGTCAAATTGAGCTTTATTAAAGTTATAAATTTCTGAATAGTAACCAGATTTAAGTCGTTTGACCAGTTCTTGCTCTAAATTAGTGGTGATTTTCGCAGCCCGAAGCGCTTTAATTTCTCGTGAACTTTCTCTCTTCGCTAGTTTTTTCGACTCTGTAACAAGCACTGGACGTTCTTTTTCTGCGAGTACCCGCGATTTTTGTAAGTATTCGCGAATACGACACAATCTGCGTTTACATCGCTGGATTAAATATTCTTTATACACGTTTTTCATCGATCGGTCAATCTGTTTGAAGGCCTCTACTGTGTTTGTGTCAAGTTTGATTTTTTCCCACATTTTAGCTGGAGTGTTGGCTCTTTCTGGTGTTTTCAGGTAAAGATAACATTCTTCATTATCTTCTATAATTGTTGCATAGTATCCATTAGCTAAAGGGCAGTTGGACTTAGTGCAAAGCCCTGTTACATTGTACTTGTTTTTACATAGTACTGTTGTTTTGAACCTGAATTTCGTTACGTTGTACACAACTTACTTGGACTTATAAGAGCAAAACAGCTTTCCACAACAATCCCAAATTACATTATCGCATTGCATTGATGCGGGCACGTTGAAATTTATAAGATAAAGCTTTTTCTTGACAGAAGTAATTAAAGATTTTTTGGAAAACCAAAACTATTGTAATAATAATTTATTTACTTTCTTTTTATTGTTTTATACTATTAATATAAATAAGCCTCGACTTCGTTCTACGTACTTCGGTTAATTTTAATTTTGTATTGACTCCGTTTTTTCACTAAACATGCAAAATTGACATGTTTAGAAAATCGCTTCGAGCTTTGTGTTGATAATCATGCTTGTTGCCACATCTAAATTTATCACGTTAGTATTTTCAATTTCGATGAAGTAAAATAAGCGTGGGCTGATAATTAGTGTTAATTCATCACTAATGTACGATGTATTTACGTTTTCTGACTTGCTTGCATTTTTCAGGTGGAATGTGTCTATCTTATGGATTGATGTGCATTTTTCTAATTTGGTTTTTTTAAACCGTTTTTTACTTTCGCAAGTTAATCCAAGTTTGTTGTTTTTTTCAAATTCTTTCATTGAAATGCTGTATAAATGAACCAAGTAATTGTTTTTTTTAGCTTTCAAAGCTACTGTATGTGACTGTTTTATTTCAAAATAAATTTGCAGTTGATAAAATTCAATATCGACCTTGAGAGAATCTAGCTCTAACGTGTAAAACTGAATGTTTATACTGCCCAACGATAAAATTCGTTGATCGTGAATTTGTGCTTTGTTAGTAAGTTCTGCTCGATTGATAAACACAGGAGCGTCTTCTTTTTGTTTACTTAAATGCGTATATTTCAAGTGGCATTTCTCGTTCGCCGATGCACAAAGTAAAAACAAGCTAAAATCGTTGTAATTTAGACTAAAATGAGCAATGTTCAAAGCCATGTAAATGTCTCGTTGATACGCATTGTATGATATTTTTTTACCGTCGAAGGAAACTGAGTATATGTCTAAAAATATGTTTTCCCCAATTTTGCTTTGCATATAAAAGTCTGATATTTTTTTCTCGTTTGAGCAAACGTAAGAAAGTGCACGCCACGGAAAGGTCGAATTCTCAATAGATAAAATTTTAATATCTTTTTCAAAAGATGCATCATGACCTGAAATATTCACTCCTTTGTTTGTTTTTAATACGTCGTGGGTAACCTCAGTTAATGAAATTTTTTTACTAGAATATATCCTCAAAGATGAAGCGTAGCTGTAGAGTTTGGAAGGTTTTAATGTAGAGATTAAAAAGCTTAATTGTGAAGTATTTTTGAAATTCAATGCTATTAATGCTTCACTCTGGTTATAACAAAGCCTAGGATTTTTTTCGGAAATTATTTGATTATTCTCGCTGTGATCGCTTAGAACTACTTTTTGCATTATAAGTTCAGCGTCTGAATAATTTCCTAATTCACAATTATTCAGTGCAAAATTAATTTTGCTAGATTGTGATACGTGAAAAGCTTTGTATGGAACTGATACTTCTGATTTTTCGCTGCATTCTAAATAATTCATTGCTAAAACAATAAAAATAACTGCTTTAGGAGATGGACCAGCAACACTAACTATAAATTGCCGATTTAGTATGGGATATTGGACATCGAGTTCAACTGGAATATTATCGTCTTTTGTCGAATCATAGGACAAAAATGGTAAATGCGCTACAAGCTGATGGGATAAAAAGTCTACGTTCCAATTAATGTAAATATATGAAAAATATTTTACAACTAGATCAAAGTTTATCAGAAAGATCGCTTCATCATGTATATCGTAAAAATATTTGCATGACATAAGAATAGACTTGCTAACTGTATAACAATATTTCTTAATATTTTTCTTTGAACCACATTTTCCCCAGGTATTTCTCACTTTAAATAATTTTAAACCATCAACCTCGAACATATCTAGCACCGGGTAAGCGTGGTTACGAATTAAACCTGTTTTTAAACAAAACGTATCCCCTTTGTCGTTGCAGTATTCTTGGTCGTTAAGGTTTGTCGTTCCAATAGTTAGCAAGATGCGTGATTGATTGAACTGATTATATAGTTGTGTCCACAATTTTGCTTTGTAATTTACTTCAATGTCTCTAGTAATACTCTCGATTTCAAAAGGAAAACCTAGAATGTGATAAATTTCATTGGCAGGATTTATTGCATTGCCTAATCTCAAGTTCTTATTTAATTTCATGAATGCTTTAGAGTAGATAGTAACCCAGAATTCGTTTTCTCCAGTTCCTGCTGACAATAAAGGTTTACGTTCACCATTTACGGGAACTAGATCGTCTACAAACACAATGAGCAATTTGTTGGAAATATTTAATTTGACTGCGTAAATCCCACTCCTACTTAAAATTGGTTTATTGTTTGAATTTTTTGGGTAAATATTTTTATGTAAAAGTCGTTGACCAGTTTGATTTTCATAATTAACAATTGCAGCTAAAGCAGAAATAAGACTGCAATCGCCGGCTATTCCTTGCTTGATTGAACTTGAAGTGTAGTACGGACTGAAAATGAAATAGTGTTCACTTTTATTTACATTACATGCTATGTTTTGAAAATCTACGCTGCTATTTACCTTATTGCGCCTGATAATATCAGACTTTTTGCGTAAAGAATTGATTAGTTTGTTTATTGATTTTACATCTCCATAAACTTTCGAGCCTAAGTTTTTTAGCTCATTTCCTGAAATATTGCTAATATGCACAAGATTTTGATCTACGGTAGTGCCAGAATTTTGAGTTTGCGCAACATTAGATTCGTAGTGACTCTTTGTATTATGTATAATTGAAGACAATGAAACAGGGTTTATTCGATTCTTTTTTGGTATCGAATTTATGTTTATATTTTCGTCGAGTTCTTCGTTTTCTGCTATTTGTTCTTCCCAACAAATTATTTGTTCATTTTCTTTGTCAAACGTTTTTTGTGCAATTAAGTATTTTATATCAAAAAGTAATGATTGCAGCTTATCATACTTGATCTGACTTATATTTTTTGAGCCATTGAGTGCGTCAGCGCAATAGTTAAATATTTCTTCTAGTTTTTCAACATTAAGGATATTTAATTCATCATGTGTAAATTTATATAATAGTTTATCTAAATTACTTTCATCTACATAATGCTTGTTCGAAGTTGTTGATATGGATGTGTTATACAACTGGCGCAAAGTACACCACGTTTTTATTTCTTTATGTTTAAGAAAAGATTGTAGTTCGAGTGTGTTTTTATCAAGAATCAACTTTTGTTGCTCAGTTTGTAAAATTGACGATAAGTATTGATCACTAAAACTTTGTGTTGCAAAATCATAAGTTTCGATAAAAGTTTCAAGAGAAATTTGTTTAGACATACTTTTATAGAACGAATCTACATTTTTTAGATTTATAAAAATCTAACTATGAATATCCTAAATTATAAAAAATACGTTAAATAAGCCAAATTTATTATATTTAAGGACAATTGTAAGAAGTTGATTCTGTTGAAATTTACGAAAACCTAGACAAAGTATAGAATTATTGATAAATGAAACTTGTTTATTGCACGTTTTTAAAAAGGTTCAATTTGAGGAATGAGGATTGTAATTGACAATGGTTCTTTTTCAATAAAAATGATGCTAGAGGAAAATACCTTGTCAGTGTTAGAGTATCCTAATTTTCTGTATGTTTGTATGCAGCACCGCATTTTAGAGTTCGTTTGAGATCGAGTAATAAGACTTTTATATTAACTGATAAAAAAATATTGCAATTAAAGTAAGTTTGAACCACAAAAATAAGCTAGGTTGGGTTATATTCTAGACTCTCCGATGGTTGCTGGTGTTATTACTGATGTGGAGCTTCAGATATTGATTTGGGAACATGGATTACAACAGTTACTTAAGAGAACAACAAATTTGTGGAAAGATTTAATTGTTACAATTGTTGAAACTCATAGTACTCCGATGGAAATATCTAAAACCATTGTTAAAACTCTCATATTTCAAAAAAATGTTGTTGCCTGCAGAGTTGTGTCTGAGTTTATGATTTCATCGTGGGGATTTCCTTCTTCTATTTGCAAAAGTACATACGAAGAGTCAACTGTAAATGATTCTAAGGTTTATCACGATCATCATGCAGAAAAAGCGCATAAATGTTTTCTAAAATTTTGCCAAGATAATGGAAACCTTAAGTATACGAGATATAATGTGAAATCTGAACACATGAGTAAGCATTCTATTGATTATGTTGCTCACTATCTTTGTCTTGATAATCAAGAGTCAAAACTCATTTTGGACAGCCCTTTCAAACTTATCGTCGATATAGGTAATGTGTCGACCAAAGTTGTTCCTACTTACGACAGCGTGATTATCGAGCCTGCAATTTTTAAAAACATGAACGGAGGTTTGGCTCTTTTTAGTGAGTTTAGAGAAGTCGTAAACTATAGATCAGCTAATATCCATTCTTTCGATTTTGTAATTTACGATATTATGAAAAAATGTATCCGGGTAAGTTTAAACTATGTTATAGAAAATAATATGCTTTGTGACGAGCGCAGAGAAATGATCAACAAAAAACATTCATTCATTCCTAAAGACATGAAAAACTTGTTCATTTACAATCTACAGACGATGAACACGGAATATGATGATAAAACTGCGATGACAAATGTAGTAATGCTTGGCCCAGAGTGTATCACATTAGGCGAACAATTGTTCAACCCCAGAGTTAAAACATCTCACAACAATTTACGCACTAACAACAACTTGAGAGAACTCGGGCTTTGCTTAGCTAATACTGCATTCGATTCGTCTCTAAATAAAAATAACTCCGTCATTGAACCTGCACAAGGACTTGTTGAGATGATTATTCAGTGTATTCAAGCGCTTCCGCCTCTTTTGCAACAAGAAATGGCAAGAAACATTTGTTTAAAGGGCGGCTTGGTGGATTCACCGGGTTTAATTGAACGCTTATTAATTGAATTGAGGTCTTTGCTGCCGAGTTACTGGCCAATTCAGATAATTGTGCCAACTAAGCCAAACTACGGAACTCTTATGTAAGTTAACGAAAAAAAAATATATTAGTTCTGCTTTTGAATGGTCGTTCAATTACAATACATTAAGCGAATTTATTAGCAGTGAGAATTATAAAATTTATTTTGGAGAACTATAGAGTAGTTAAATTCCTTATCGTGTGTTCAACAAACAGATTGTTCGTGTTTTATCTATCTTCTCGTCTCAAAAGAATATACTGGCTGCTTAAGATTAATATAGAAAAATTCTAATTATAGTTTCAGTTAGTTATCTCTAGTCTAATATTTGAAACAAGGGCTGTTGAGATTCTTCTAGTCAAAATAATTTAGCTGCTTAGGGTACTGTCAAAGTACTTAACCGGCAGGGTTGGTTAACTTATTTGTTTGATAATATCATTGAATTAACTAAATCATCGATCAGTCTGAAGGAGAAAGTTGCTATTATTGGAATAAAAATTGTTTCCAAGCAAATATTTGAAAATTCATATATAATTAGAATTTTCACGTTTTCAACCAGAACAATTAATGTATTAATACCGTTAAAATAACATTGTTGTCCACTGTCTGCAGCGAAAATCAATGGATCAATTAAACATCGCGTTCACAGCAGCAAGTATACGTTGAATTATGTGCCGGAACGAAGAGTCTGCGCAGTATTTCCATAAATTAAACAGCTCAAGAGACGAAATCGCATTTGGTGCATGTGATACGATGCTACGTAAATTTACAACAAGAATAACTTGTTTCTTTCTTAGCTAAGTCAACATCGATTGGAGATCTAGAACTCCGGTTATCAGTCAATTTGGAGTCTGCAAGCATGTTTCGTGCGAGCAGTTCGAAAGCCTCATTGATGTTCGTGCCGGTCTTAGCGCTTGTTTCGAAGTACGGAATGTTGTACAATGCAGCTAGCTCTTCTGCGTCCGTTTTCGAAATGATTCTTACTTCTGGCTCATCACATTTATTGCCAATTAAAAGACAAATAATGTTCTCGCCTGCGTATTTTTTGACGTCTTCGAGCCAAGTTACGACGTGGTCAAACGAATCTTTGTCACAAACATCGAAAACTATTATCACTCCTTTTGCTCCCCGATAATAAGACGAGGTCACGGTTTTGAATCTCTCCTGCCCCGCTGTATCCCAAATATGAAGTTTCAACACTTTGTCGTCAATCGTCATTGATTTCACTTTCTAAACGTTTTATCTACGGGAACTTACGAAGTCAACGCCAATCGTGCTCATGAAGTTACAATTGTAACAACCATCGACGAATCTAATCATCACACTACTTTTTCCTACGCCTGAATCTCCTATTAATAAAATCTTGAATAAAACATCACTACTAATAATTTATTAGAGACACTTACAATTCATTTGCGCCCGATTTCATGAGTGTTATATGTTGGCTTGTATTATTAAATTATACCTTATTGCTTATATCATTATTTATTTTTATTCACTGAAGATTAAAATTGAAAAATTTAATAAAAATCGCTTATCCCCAGATCCTCCCGTCAATGTATAAATAAGAAGCTGTGTGGATTTTCCGAACAACATAACAGCATTGACAAAGATGAAATACGCAGTTTTACATTTTAAAGAAAATTCATTTTAATATAAAGTCATGATCCAGACTTTCCAAATAACAAGTCTGCGAAAACACACATTTACGGTATAGTTGACGATAGATATAAAATGGTTTTTTAGATTTTATCGTACAAAACGCTTAGGCTCAGTCAGATGAATCTATTTAAATTTACAGCGCTGACCAGGCCAATTTAGTTTGAACGGTCTGTCGTTTTTATTTTAATTTTATATAAATAAAATAAATTAGCGCTTTTTAATTTGAAATTGAAAAAAAAAGATTGAAGAGTTTTTAATCGGTTCTGCAGCAATTATTGTTAGAATCTTGAACAAAGTTTTATGACTGAAGTACAACATGTTATAAAAATTGCTGATATGCCGGATGACATGGTCTCAGACGCTATTGAAATTGCTGGGGTAAGTAGTTTGAGTAAACCATTAGTTGTAGAAAGCGTTAAAACGCATGTTGACAGAAAGAGATATTGCCAGCTTCATAAAAAAAGAATTTGACCGGCTGTACGAACCCTCGTGGCACTGCGTCGTAGGCACACACTTTGGTTCGTACGTGTCTCACGAGACTAGGAGGTTTATTTATTTTTATTCTGGCAAGTACGCCATTCTTTTGTTTAAAAGCTGAACAAAACGAAAAAATAATCAAAAACAATAAGATTTATTTTTTGCCTGGGAATAAATATCCGGCTAATAATTATTATATTTGTCATCAATTATAATTCAAACAAACACGCATCCTTGCAGCTTATGTGATTTGCACAGACGAAAGTTTTCCGCTATTCTTAAGATGACAAACAAATCTGATGTCTTTCAGTTACCTGCTAGCGCCGTGTTTAATTTGTCACGAACCATTACACTTTCTCAAACCACAAGCTGTTCCGTCAAATTGTGGACATTTGTTTCACTCGAAATGGTATGTAATTTATTTTATATTATGCTAGTTTGCTTGAATGGGTTCAGGTCAAAGGTAAAGCCAACTTCACGTGCCCTCTTTGCAGAAAGGCCAGCACTAAGGTCATTCAAGTCCATATTAGTTTTGAGCACGTTACGAGCTTGGATGACTCTTCAGCCGAAGATGACAAACAAGTTATAATTAGCAATTTAACCAAGCAAGCCTACAAGCTGAAAACTGAAAATGTTGAATTTGCTGAAAAACTCAAATTAACCGAAATTGAGCGTGATAAAACGTCAAGACTGAACAAAGAATTATCGGAAAATTTCGATAAACTCGTCCATAAAAAAAAAAAACTTGAAGCTGAACTGACCAACGTATCGAAAAAATTATCTAATATCAACGAGTAAGTTCCTATTTGGACAACGTTTTAGCCTGATTCAAGGAACCGACGAAACGTTGCTGAGGTCCAAACTTGATAGTTCTTCGCCCGACGCGACCTTTTTCGCCTTCAGATATCTACATTCTGTTGTGAAAATTTTGAAAAAAGAACTGTTGGACTACAAACGCATAATTCTTAAACTTCGTGACGAACGACGTACCAAACAAGTCGAGCCTAAAGTCTCCGAGTCTTCGCCTAGTACTCCTTTTAGTGCTCCGAAACCAAAACGAATCACTGTAAAACGTAAGATAATCTAATTCGTTCGAACTTATCAAATAACCAAACACATAAAGTGGCTTTTGCAACTAAAACATCTTGATTTTCTACACTTACTAGTATGCTAGCTCAAACTTCTCGAAATCACTATAATTCGTGATTTCGACTTTAATCTATAACTAGTTGGCGTAAAAACTTACATTTTTGCAGTGCTTAACAATACCGTCTTTAGGAGCTTCGCAATACACTTTGCCGTCAGCATAGCTTATTGCCCATGAAATCGGACACGTATTTGGTACAGGAATGCAATCGGGCTTACATTTCCAGTTGACGCTGTGCAAACTTTCAGCAGCTAATTTTTCTTCGTACGTCAGAGGCTTCTTAATAGTACGTTTTATTTTTCGACTGACTATTTCAATAGGTAGACTTTCCATACACATATCAGGGCTCACAAAAATAAACCCTTCCGGGCAGTCTTCACTAACACAATTTTAAAATTAGGAAAACTTACCTAAAATCTTTAATACAATTAATTGACGTTTTTTCTTTAGTAAAGTTTACCTCGTCATTCTCTCCTATAATGCTGTTGTCAAATGACATATTATCAAGCACGAGCTACATAATAAAATTCAACCTTGATTTGCTTACGTACGCTGTCATTATAGTCATTCGAGCTCGAACCACCGTTTGTTAATTCGTTTATACTATTCGCATCTTTGCAATTGACTATCAATTTTTTATGAAACTGAAATTCACGTCGTTTTCGAACTAACTTACCCATAAAAGTAATGGACCTATGCATATTAAATACATAGCAGGCGAAGCTGTAATTTACACAATAAAACCCAGTTCTGTTTCAATAATTGATCAGTATGTTTATTAAATTTATTTTAAATAAAAAAATTGTTTTAATCTATGATACAAGCCTGAGGCGCCATATCTAAAGATCTCAATATTATTAAACTTATTTCTGTTAATATTCCAAATATACAATATGCTATTGTAGCTAGGTAAAACAAGATATTGTTAATAAAGGCTTCAGTTGCTGACACATCTATACTTTCTACATTTAATCGTTTTGCATTCTTTATCACAATGTTAACCAAGGCTGGGAATGGCTGATTAATGCACGAGTCACCATAAATACTTGTTGCCACGCCTATTCGCGGAATTGTTATAGCTCGGAGACTGGTTGCGGATTTTTTTGCCAAATCATTTCTGGAAAAATTTTTTATTTTTTAGCTTACCCATTAAATAAGATTGTTATAATGCAATGAATGATGAACAAAAAACCAGCTATGAGAAATAGGCGTAGAGTAAAGCCATAGATTCTATATATGAGCTTCACGGCTGAATGTTTGTGTTTGCAAATAAGCGATCACGCTAAACGATCAGTATAATATAAATATAATGAAATAGCAAATTAATTAATAATTATTTTATTACACACAGTCAAAATTTTTTTATCAACGTGTTCGCTATAATGAATTCGACATAGAAAAATATTTCTTAGCATGCTGCATGTAAAAAAGATGTGATTTTCACTGTATATATAAAATGTCTTTAGAACAAAAAACCAAACCGTTAGATCCCGTTAAAGCTGATAAAGACGGAAACGGATATTGTATCACCAAAACAAACAGTTTTGAGAACCCCGTTCAGTTTGTCTTAAGAAAAGATTTTCAAGAAAGATACATAAACAAATCCAAATCTGAGGAATCCTAAATTTTTCATCTACAAATTAACTCTGTACAAAGTACTTTATGATCACAGAATTTTGAGCTGTATATCAGCAGCAACAGATATACGTAATTTAAAAAATAAGTTTTACAGTGTTGTATCTACAAATTTAACTTAATATTCATGTGTTGTCGAGGTTTGCATAATAGAGTTGTCCCGTCGTTAAAATATTGCCACACCCAATTAAATTATTATTATTTTTTTTATATAAATTTGTACAGGATCTACAATAAACTGCTGACACGTGACTAGTTCTAAGCCAGCCACACCCTCTCGTTTTATTAGCGCAGTCTACATATTTGCAAACGCCTAGATTTGAATTTGCGCTAAAAGCTTTGTTTTCACAACCTTGATAAGTTGGCTTACAACAGAATTCGCACGTAGTATTTGATAAAAAACCGCCTGAATTAAGATTAAATGAATTTAACACTTACTGATCGGACTTGATAATAAAACAAAAATTGTTGCTAACCTGAAAGACGTGATGAAAACCATAACGAACAATAAATTTTTAACAATACTTAAAGAACGTCCTGGTTGTTATTACTATTTGCAGAAAAACAAAATTTTAATATATTACATTAATAAATTAGATAAATGTCTTGAATATGATAATCTGTTTCTTAACGATGCTAAAAAAAGTAACAACAAATTAAAGCTAAAATTACAAAACCAAACAATCTTAAAAACAGCGAATAAAGTCGTAAAGTTTGATCATAACAACGAAACAAATGCACAGCTTGGAATAGTTTTCACGAAACGAAGTAATTTATTAGTTTTGAAAACAAACAAAACTATTAATTTTTATAAGTCTGATTTGGATTTAAAACTGATAGTTCCATACAAAGTCGATTTTCAACAAAATACTTCTTTAGAAAATACTAAACCTGACGAAAATAAGACTTACCACATTAAAGATGTTGATACCGAAGTCAATCACTTGTTTTGTGATCCAGTATTAGATGTTCAAGTTAAACAAACAAATAACTCACTTTGTACTCAAATATCAAAACATAACTTGAAAATCTCTGTTAATAATTTTGATGTATCGTCAAACATATACGAAATCATGGACGCTGTAATTTATTTTGGGTTTTTTGTTTTTAAAATAGAAAATTCCTGCAATTACGAAATATATACAATAGATTTAGATAAAAAATTTATTCTTAGTTTAGAGAAAGAGCTTAATTTAGCAGAGTTAATCTCAATTACCATAGATTCCAATGATAGTATAAATTTCGTGTTGTACAATAAAGAAAAGCAACTGTTGAAGATAATTAATTCAGCATCGGCAAAAGAGTTTACGTATTCATTAGTGTCTAAAATAATTAGTCAAGTCAAGTTAAATCAAGTAGTAGATAAAAACTGTGAAATTCCAGAATGCCAATTCGACTATGTCAATTACTTTGATTCATGTTATACTATAGGTATACTTTTCCAATCGGGCGAAGATATTTATTTCATGAACGAAAAAATATCGAATCGGTATACTGATACATTATTTCAGCGAATAATGGTCCTAGATCAACAGGTTGAATTATTAATTGCTGGATACAAGTTCGATTTTTTTGATGAACTCAATAAGCTAGCTATGAACAAAACATCTGAAACCGAAGACGACCCTGGAAAAGAACAAAATTTTTCTATACTTTGCTATTATTGTCAAAATAAGAGATGCCAAATTTGGTGTGAAAAATGGTCACTCGAAATTCTTATTATTCAGCGTGGTGATCGAAAAACAATAGTTGATTATGATGAGTTTTTTCTCAATGGAACTTATTTTGGTATTAACAGCATGGTACAACAGTTGATTAATTGTACTGGAAATGCATTTTACGAAGAACTGCTATCTACGTGGTACGAGCAGAAATACTGCGACGAAATCATAAAATCTAAACGCGGTTTTGCAAATACTTTAAAAACTTGCAATAATAAAAAATTATTGTTCTTCAATAATAGAATAGACTTATTGTTGTCTAGCAACCTTTGGAAGTTGTCTCCAACGAAAAAAAATATAGCTTTGGTTAATAACTATTTGCTAAAAAACTCAGAAGGGCTTCTGTCTAAACATTTTACTAAATTAAAGTTATCAAATCATTTTTTTGTTAACATGCTGAGTTTAATATTACTCGAATCAAATTACTTAAATAAAATCCCCAGATACGATCTTTTATATTCAAAGGAAATTCCATGGGGACTTAAAGGCGCTAACAACTCTCTTGTATTATGGTATGATTATTACTACGGCAAGATATTTAACAAAATCCTTGTTGAAAACGAAATATCAAAGGACACAAATTTAATTGAGGTTTTTAGTAGCCATTTTACTCATGCTATTGATCGAAACTTTTTGTGTGGTTCGATGAATGAGACTGAATATCAGTTTATGCCGCTCAATGACCAAAACCAAAGTGGAAGGCAAATAGCTTATACGCTTTGGTTTGCACAAAGATGTTTATACTTTCTTTCAGGTGCTCTAAGTTCAGTCAAGAGCCAATTAGATTTTATCAAAATATTAGAAATTATTTCAGGTATTATCAGCCCAATCTCTGCAATTTCCGAACAAACTGAGCAAAAGCTAGCCATTTTGGCAACAACAGACCAAATTATTTATAGCTGTATTGATCCAATTTTAGAACACAAACAAAATAAATTGTGGTACTACAACGGCATTCAATATTGCAAATCTTCAACTATGAATCTAATATCTGCATCTTGTATTATGGCGATTTCAAATATACCGTTTAGTCAAAGTTTAACTGAAGCAATTTTCTCGTTTTTATTAAATTCAATATACTCTTGCTCTACAGGTAACGAGAATAGAAAGCCTTTAACTTCGTCTGATGAATACCTACTTCAGTTAGTGAAAAAATTCAATGAGTTGATGCCTTTTAACGTTAACGATACAAACGTATTTTTTTCGCTTGCCAGACTGAGCTTTAGTTCTTCATTTTATGATCAATCAAGCGAATCAAACAGCAAAACGACCATTATGCTGTCGCATTATATATTTCAAGAATTTATGAACATGATTAGCAATATAGAGTATTGTACGCTAGATTCGTGGTTTTTAGATACCGCTATTAACACTCCTTCCAATATAGACGAATTTATTGTTGACGACATTATTTGGTTCCGTCATGCGTATAAAAATGCAGAGCAGTGTCTGATTCAAAAATCATTATTGTATTGTACTTCTTTATTTCTAGTATATGACAAAAAAGTTATTGCAAAGTTATTCGAAACATATGAAACTTACTTGGTGAAAAAACAGTCAAACGTTGAGCAAAACATTGTGACCTCGTCTAGTTTGGCAATTGGAAAAGAAAATACCAGCTGGAATATAGTAGAGCCCGTGATTGTTAGTTATTTCGTTTTATTACGTAAACTAAACTTATTCAAACATAACAACACGTATCAAAACAATATGGATTCATTATTTAATTTATCATACGAAAAATTTTATCAGCGCGCGTTCATAATAGTTATGTCATGTGAAAAACTTGAGTCCTTTGACAAGTTCGACGATTGGTTTGTAAATATCAAAAAGATATTTCCTACATGGAGTTTGTTTGTGTTGCATAATGTTTACGAAAATTTACAAATCAAAGTTAACATAATAACAGATGAAAATGAAATCTTAGAAGATTTACCAATGGATAAATTCCAATACTCAGTGATTTTTGCTATGGTAGTATTAACTAGCGCTTCTATCTGGACTTTCGGTTTTCACAACGAGCAACTGATAAAGACTTTTCAATACTTTATGAATTACTTATTAAATAATATTTCAATTGATAAGTTGTTTATATTGAACACTTCTGATTTAGCCAACATGACTTTATACGAAATTTTAATTAACCAAGAAAATGCGCCCGGCCTAAACAGTTCGCCGAACTCAGAACCCCCCGAGCAAATCTTCAAGTATAATGAGTTCAGTTGTTTTGAAAGCTCACCGATATTAAACGAGTTTAGTTCTACTTACACCCAGACATCCAAAGCGAAAAAATCGATATTTGACCATATTATTCATCCATACGTTGTTAGTTTATTAGTTCCAGGTGTTGTTTTAGCCTTAAGTTACGTGAGTGCGGGGTCTTTTAACTCAGTTATTATTAAAATGCTGGAGAACATTTTGAATCAAATACTGCAACAATACGTGCAAGAAATCAGTATGTCGAACGTTTCCAAAAGCATTTCAAATATTTTGCTGAACAAGTACATACAATCGCTTAATTATGCTAGGTATTTAATTGAACAACCAGAGTTGACTAAAAAAATTACTTTTTGCAAGGATTTATCAGCAAACGATTTGATATCGGCTATGGCAGTTATTAGCAGTCTCTTTTGCATTAATCCCTCATTGGGCATCAATCCACTTCTCATGCTTGAAAAGTATTTAACTAAGCATGAAAAGAGTTTACGATGCTTTAGCTTAAATGCTTGGACAAACAATAAAACCATACAGCTGAAAAAACTCAACCTCAAAGACATTCATTTGGTCGATGCTGAGTCAAAACAAGTACTAGTAGGAGATATGTTCCAGACCGATGAACTGACCGAAAAAAAACGGACTATCACAATGATCCAAACCTTTGCACAAAACGACAAAGAGATCATAGTTAAACACAAACCCACAAACAAGGAACTCAAGGTGAATTTCCTTGTTAAAGGCCATCTTATTTTAAACTGATGAGCGGTTTAATTATTGTTAGTTTTGACGAACTTGTTTACAATAGGTAACGAGCTATAAATTGTTTGAGAAAGCAATTTTTTAAACCTGATCTTTACAGACTCGTCATTGCCAATAGAGTCTAGATAATTAATTAATTGTGTTTTCAACTCTGATTCGGTGCAAATCGACTTTAGATGGTTTAACAGCATGGACTTTGTTTGATTTGAAGTCAACAATTCATCAAGTTTTGCAGACACAGAGTTCGACACGTCTTCAGATTCTATGGCTTGCGTAAGCAGCTGAGACAGGTTTTTTTGTAATTTTTCGTTGTTAAATATCTTGTTTAAAACTATTTCGGATGATTTCTCCTTAATTCCTTTCAAACTTTGAAAGTAATTCCGAATTGAAACGCACGGATTCAATAGGCTTGCACATTTTTTGACATCAAGGTCTTCTTGAATATTTTTTCGTTTTTCATATTTTTTGCGAAGTGAATAAGCTGATAAAATACTTCCGGCCCCAATAACTAACGCTGCATATGGTTTGCATGAACAATACTTCCAATTATCTAACATTCACAGAAATTTCAATTTCGGTAATTTTTTTAGAATTCTAAAATATAATTTTCTGATAGTGCGTATAAAAATTTTTAAATAAACTTTTTAATCATTTATTAATGCTATCTGAATTGTCAGAACCACCGTTATGTAATAATAATTGTTCTGACAGACATTCGGATGTAGAAACATCAGACTTGATTTTTGGAAGCTCTAAATCAATTGATCAAGCCTCTGATGATGCTAATCTAGGCACTCCACGTGCAGACTTGAACAGCGAAAAAAACTCTTCTGATATCACGAAAAATTTTTCTGACAACGGCGAGCTAACGAAAAATGATGTTTACAATTCTGTTATTGAATTTGCTTTATTAAAGGAGCATTTTGACTCTAAGATTCAGTTTGACAATAATAATTTAGTGGTTAAATGGGTCAAAAAATTTGAACACGATGATGATGAATCTCTTGAAATACAAATAAAAGTTCCCGATATCTACTATTACGATGGATTTTCGCATGGTTTCAATTTAGAAAACCATATTCGATCTATCGATGTGCAATTTAACACTGACAACAAGCTTTTCACAAGCCTGAACGTATACAGCCTTATGCTTGAAATTTTTAAAAAGTGTATCAAACAAAGCTCGAGCCACTTTTACCACATGCCTCTCTATTACATTATAAGGGAGTTGAACGACTACTTAGTCGATTTACATCAGCAAAACTCTAGTATCAAATCAGATGTATGGACCGAAGACGAAAAGCTGCAGCTGTCGAAGGCGCTTTTGTGGTATAAAGCTGTTAAGGACCCAATTGTAAAATGGAGAAAAGTTTCTGAATATGTAAAAACAAAGTCGCCTAAGCAGTCCTACCTTAAATACGTTGAGTTATGGCAGAGTCACCAAAAACAAAAAGATTCAAAGGATTTTAGTTCTTCCGATGTGGCAATCGAAAAAGTTCATCCAGCTAAAGCACCTGAGAAATCCACAGCCGTAAAACCCGCAATTGAATTTAATTTTGCAGAATATGGATTTATTTTTGAAGCAGATGTTTCAATGTATAACTGTTACTCGTACATAGTTAAAGAAATCAACTTGATTCTGGTGTGCAATAAATGCAAGCTTTCAAACAAACATCATTTAACCTTCGATGTCGTGAACTATGGGACCATCAGTAAAGAGTTCGAATGTTCATCTTGTAAACAACAGTGTATCTGCTACGCAGCCAACAAACTTTGCACTAGTCAAGACAAACAGATTTTGAATCTTTACTATTGCAACGCCTGCCCAGTAATTTTCTCACAAATCGTTTTTCACGTACTATGCGAGTCTTGTTCGAAGCCCGTTCACATCACCGTATTGATCAACAATAAGACAGAGGTCAATTGTCACACCTGCAACGCAGCAATGGTTTTTCAAGTGAACAACCCTACGTTTGTCAGACCGAAAAATCCCTTATTAGTGAAAACTCAGGCAAAAAAAATAAAGTCCAAAAAAATACAGCTTAACAAAGGAGAACCACTGCCCAATAACGGCGCATGTTCGCACTTCAAAAAAAGTTTTAAATATTTTGTTTGGAACTGTTGCAAAATTCCTTATGCATGTCCGATTTGCCACGACAATGCGAACGATCACAACGCTGAAGGCTCCGCCTCAAAAATAATTTGCGGCTTCTGCAGCAAAATTCACAAAGCTCACGTTTCCGAATGCGACTGCGGATCAAGTTTTACTGCTAAGGTCACTACACACTGGGAAGGCGGAAAAGGCTGTAGAAACCAAATTACAATGTCTCGTAAAGATCGGCACAAATATAAAAATATGAATAAATCGTCCACAACAGCAAAAAAATGAAGTTATCAAATTTATAAATTTATAAATCGCTCAACGATACTTTACCAATAGGAGTTCTCGGGAGAGAAACAGTGATTTCAATGACCTTAGGGCGTTTATAGGGTGCTAAGTTATCAGCGCAATATTGCTTTACTTCTTGCTCGGTTAGATTTGCGTCGATGTCTTTTTCTACTAACATGTACAAATATTCAATGTTATTTTTATCAGTTTTTCCAATTACTACGCAGTCGTTTACTTTTGGACAATTTCGAACAACTTTTTCAATTTCTGCTGGATAAACGTTGAATCCACTGATGATAACGATATTTTTAATTCTTCCCTGTAAATACAAAATATCGTCGTTTAAATACCCAATGTCTCCTGTTCTGAAGTAGCCATCCTCGGTGTAATAATTTTTTTTGTCAGATTTAGTTCTGTATTCCTTTGTTACGATGGGTCCTTTAACGCAGATTTCACCAATCTCTTTCGAACTGATTGGCGCATTTTCGTTGTTCGTATATTCAATTTTGTCTTGAATAGGAATTATCTTCACGCTACAGTTAGGGATTATTTTTCCCACGCTTGATATTTGTTGTTCTTCTATTGACAAGCTGAATTTGTCGTTATCTTCGTGGAGAATTGGTCGCTGACAAGATATCAATCCCGTTGTTTCTGACATTCCGTAACCTTCAAAAATTTCAGTATTTGTGACAAGTTTCCAATCTTTTCGAACTTTGTCGTTCAATGCCATACCGCCACTGATTGCGCAAAGGCAGAACGAAAAGTCTAATTTTCTAAAGTTTTCGTTTGCCAAGAGCTTCTGGAACAACGTATTTACACCTGGAAACACGGCCGGCTTTGTTTTATTTACAGTGTTAATTAACGATTTGATGTTTCTCGGATCGGGTATTAGTATTCCGACAGCACCTATTACGTAACAATTAATTAAAATGAATGAGAAACCCAAGATGTGGTAAAAAGGGAGCCCCATTAAAGTTCTGATTTCTTGTTTAGTTAGTATGTGTTTTAGAAACTCGAGGATCGCTGTGTAAGCGCCTCTCGTAGCAGCGATAAGGTTGCAGTGAGTGAGCGGAACACCCTTACACTCACCTGTTGTTCCACTGGTGTACAGAAGTAAAGCTAAATCGGACAAATCCACTTCTACAGGTTGAACCGGACTCAAACGGTTCGCTTTTTTCATACAATCGGTGAGACGAACGTGCTGAAACTTGACATCATTTTTTCGTTTCATTCTGTGAATTCGGTAGAAAAAATTTATCAAGCTCCCTTTTAAGCCTAAAAAGTCTCCTGGCATTACTGTAATCACATTTTTTACAAGATGATCAACTAGTTTAAGTTTGTAAACCATATCGATCCAGCAAAAAATTATCTTCGGAGCACAGTCATTGATTATTTCAGTTAATTCGTTCTCTGAATACAGCGGATTCAGATTGACGCAAGTCGCGCCTATCATAAAAACAGCGATCACTACTATTGGGTAGGCTATTACATTTGGTAATATTATGGCGATCTTGTCGCCTTTTACGCAGCCTTCGCTTTGCAAATACGCGGCTAAGAGTTTTGCATTTTCGTAAACTTTTTTGAAAGTTATTTTTTGATTTAAATAGTTGTATGCAACGTCATCTGGGGACAATTTCGATCTAAGATAAAAAACATCGTTTATGTTTTTTACATCTTTTTCTAAGTCAAAAATGATCATTTATGAACTACTACAATATGATCAACAAATCCTGCTTTGGGAAATAATATTTTGTGATTTTCTAATGATATGATCTTATAATATTAACACCATTAGGTCGTTTTCCCAGAAAACTAAACTAAAATTTATTGGTCAATTAAAGAAAAGATTTTATTCGTTGATAAAAAATTTTTTTTGTTATAAATCAAGGAGCATACCAACAAGATTTAATTTCATTGCAAAAAAAATTTAGACAATTTAAATTTAATTAAGTTATTCGCTTAATTTGTCTGCTGAGAATAATTTATATTTAACACACATATATGAGATGGCCTACTAAATAAAGACAAGACGCAATAATGAACAACAATACAGAAAGTAATGATAGATTAGCGTCCAAAACTACCAGGTATGTGTTTTATTCTCGAAATTTTTTAGTTTAATTCAAAAACTTGGTTACAACGAAGTAACTAATGAAAGTTTGAACGATTACAACAAGTGTAAACAATGTATGTTCTATATAATAGAGTACATCGGGTTTTCCTTTAACTCTGACAGTGAAATAAGCTCTTTTTTGCAACTTCTTTCTTACCCGGGACCACTACAATCGATTCAATCTTCCAACAGCAATAATTTGAAACTAGCCGTTATTTGGGTTAGCGAACTGTTCCGAATTGTTAGAGAAATTTTAACATTTGTATTTTCTAGTGTAGCTCAGCAAGAACTCAACCGAATTTGTAAAGAAACTGTGCAAATAGAAAAAACTTCGGAAAAATTGATTTTAAATAGCATAGTTGAGTTTCTTAACGGCCAAGACAAGTGTGTATTCGATCCCGAGATCTCTTCACGTTACATTAGTCAAGATGCTACTATATTTGAACACGATTATTTGTTTATTCTAGGAATTCTGTTTCGTTTTTTACGCACCAAGGACAATCCTAATTTGTACGACAAAGAAAAAAAAGCGGTGTTCACGTTTTGTGAATACTTTCTCAACTTTTACAAATCCAATTTTTTTGACTACGTATCTCGAGAAGCAAAAGAGCTCGAAAAAGCTAGCACTGTCGACTGCACGGAGTTAAAACAGCAACTCGAAGCGTTGAACCAGCAATATGCTGACTTGGAAAAAAAAATCCTAAAAATTAGGGAAGACATCATGAACTCTGAAGCAGCCATCGCGAGCATTAGTGAGAACATTAATCAAGTAAAAACTGAAATTGAAGGTTTAGAAGTTGATAAAAAACAGTTGGACAACGAACTGTCTAGTTACAACAACCAATGGAAAGAGATCCAGGTAGAAGCTACGCGAAAACAAAACTTATTTAATCACTTCGAAACACTTTCCAACAAACTACGCGAGCTCGAAGCCAACATTAAACAAGTGTCTGAATCATCATTGGGTATTCAAAATCAGCTTTCTTACAAAACCAAGGAGATTGAAACTTTGAAGACGAGACTCAACGATGTGTACCTTTCTTATCGTCAATTGTTTTCCACTTCAATGGAGTTGCAAAACCCGCATGTTGAAAAATTTTTCAACAACAAGTTTCTGATTTCGAACAGCGACAAACTTTCCATTCAGACCACGCTCTACCCAGATATCAAAGCTTTTAAAAATTTCATCACAATGGACTCGCAAAGACTCAACTCGCTACACAACGAGATAGATCGCAAAATCGCAAGCATGGAAGCTCAGTTCTCGCAAAAAGAAAAACAATGTGCGGAGCTGAACGAACAAGTGCAATCGACATTCAGCAACTTCAACGCCGCTAAATCCGAAATTAACAACGAAGTGTCCACGTTGAATTTATCTATTACGAATATCAACAATAACATCAACAGAATCTCCGAGTCGCGTACCAAGGAACTACAACGACTTAAAGAACAAGAAGAAAAATTAAAATCCGCAATAGCAGAAAAAGAAAAAAACTTAATGGCGAAGCAACAAACATATAAAAAAGACATAAATTCGATTTTTTCTACCATTGTCTCTGTCTACAACAAAATTGTAGAACGCAGCCACTGGTGGCGGTACTTTGCCAAACCCAAGGTTGATCAACGTCTTAACTCGTTGTGGTCCTTGGTAGTTGGCGAACTATTAAACACACGCAACAACATATGCACGGAAAATGAACATTTAAACGTTAATCACTCTGCACTGTCTTTGAACGCGTTACACAACGTATCGACTCAAAACAATAAAAAATCCGTATCCGCGCAAAACCAGACATCTTTTAACATGAAGTCTCTTGTTAAGCAAATGTTCGATTCAGGTGATGCGTAACTTTTTTCTTTCTAAAATTTTTTTTATTTTATAAAAATCTTTTCCAAAAGATTACATATTTTGTTTCAAAATATTTTAGTGAGTAATAATTGTGTGTCAATTTTTACTAAGTAAATAAAAGGTTCTTACGAAATAAATTACTGTGTAAAATAAAATTTAACATTCTGACACTATGAAGTTCGAAGACTCCGCTGAATGCGAAAAGAAAAATCAAGAGGGTATTGTTTGCGAGACAACTTGCATGGACTCCGAATGCGACGCTTTAATTCTCGATTCTGTTCAATTAGAACCAATCCAGACCGAGTTTCAGGCGATTGTCGAAGTTCCAGAAACCCAATACGTAAACAAACTCATCGAGGTACCTGAAATCGAATACGTTGACGTGCCAATCGAGGTTGTCAACGAAGTCCCTCGCGTCGTCATTGAAGAAATCGTTCAGGACATCCGACTGCCGCTTTATAAGAGCAGACCCGTCCCCAGAGTCGTCACGAAACACGTTCCGTTTAAAATCGATCGTTACATCCCAGACCCTGTCGAAGCCGAAATCAGCTGCGAGGTCGAAATGAAACACCAAGACGGGTCCAACCAAGACGAAAACCACGAATACGAAATCTACCTTCCTCGTTTCATTGAAGTCCCTGTCCCTGCTGAACTTCTTTCCAGCGAAGAGTTCGCCAACATCAACGAACTCCGCAAGGAATTCATGTCTTATACTGACGGAACCAAGACCTCCACAACTGAAAGCATTACTCACCTTGTGTCCAACTTGGAGAACCTTAATGTCAACAATCTGCTAGAAGACTCGGAAGTTAAAACCCGCATTGAAACTGCTATCGCATCCGGAACTGTAGTCATCAACTAAGCTTATTTGCCGATATATATATATGTATATATACGTATCCATTTATGATTTTAATTTTTCAGTCTATATGTGCCCAGATCTTGCTGGAAAATCGAATAAATAACTATTTAATTTTTTTATAGTTCCCATATATAATTCCAGTCTTTTCTCGCGATAGCCTCTGTTGTCCACTATGCATAAAATACGAGCCATCTACGACGATCTTAAACAAAATGAAATAGACTATCAGGGCAAAAAATTGTTCGCGAAAATCCTTAATTTCTTTACTGTCGTTGCGACTGTCGGCGGCATCCTCGTTGGCATCGTGTATCGCGAGTTTTATGCCATGATTTACTTCAACACCGTCGTTTTTCTCATCGCTACGGTATTTCTCGTTCCGTCTTGGCCATTTTACCGCAGACACTTAATTGTGCCCGCCATTCGACTTGAATAATATTTTAATTTATTTTTAGCGCGAACACTTGCGAAATTACAGAACCTAGAATATTACCTGCCTAAGCTAAATCATTACTCATTATTTGTTTACTTATGGTTAGTATTTTTTCAAACTCAGAATCTAAAACAGAAGTAAGCCAAACAACGCTCCCACTTTCTTTTAGAACACCTCGTGGATAGAAGACTTCTGCAACACTTACAAGTGTTTCATTCGCGTTGATCCCAAATACATCGCCGATGAATTCAACCTGTACGGGCTCTCACAAACCATTCCCCATTACAGACAGGCCCTCAATATTATCCTAGGCAAAAGCGCCGGGAACTATGGCAGCTCCAGCCGTCTCCTCAAAGAACACGACGTCGCTTCCAAAGAACTCTACGGACTTATTCACGCACGCTATATTCTCACCCCCGCTGGACTTGCCAAAATGGAAGCTCTTTTCAAAACAGGCATTTTCGGTCACTGTCCTAAATGTGCTATAAACATTCTACCGTACGGGGAGTCTAATTTGCCGTACAAGTCGGCTACATATGGATATTGTATAAATTGCAGAGAAATATACACAAGTGATGTTTATATATTTAAAAAATTAGACGGAGCCTACTTCGGACCCACTTTTTGCCATCTATTTGAAATGCATTTACGTAATTAATGACAATCACCAACACATCTGATCAAATTTTCTTTTTGAATTAAACCCGGTGAGCGCGTTAATTTAACTCGAAGCCTGCAAACAAAGCGTCAGACACTATTTGCAAATAGTTCGATATGTTAGCTCTCGCTTCGTCTTGAGAAATATCGCTCACCATTTCACTGTAGTACTTTAGTTTCGGCTCAGTTCCACTGTTGCGGTAAGTAACGTGGAAGCCATTTTCGAATGTCAACATCAACATGTCTTCGCCTGTGTTTGGCAGGTCTGGCTTTTTGTTAGACTTGCTTGAATCGTAGAATATAGCCATGTCAACTACTCGGGAAACTTTGAAGTCAGGAATTCCAAGCTCGTAATTGTTGTTTCTAAACTTTTTGATCGCCTGGCCCAACACATTGTTGTTCGCTATGATGTAGTAGCCATTCTTAGTCACGAAATAGTACTTGTAGTTCTCCATGAGTTGTTCCAAGTGGTCTTTCAAAGTTAAACCCAGTTCGTGTAGACGAGAGGCAAGCTTAATCGTACCCATCATCGCGCTGACACCATCCTTATCAGGCACGATGTCTACACACAAAGCGTATCCAAGCGCTTCTTCGTAACCGTAAGCTGGGTAACGACCATATGTCTCATACTCTCTGAGTAAGTTGGTCGCTAACCACTTGAAACCTGTTAAACACTCAACTTGGGCGACTTTTCCTTCAGAATGCTTTACGAAAGTGTCCATGAAACCACAACAGACAGCTGAACGTGCCATTGCCATTTTGCCATGTTTGCTATGTATTTCATACGCGAAGTGACACAGCAACACGCCCAATTCATCGCCGGTAAACTGGTAATAGCTGTTTGTTTTTGACTGGTATTCTATACACAGCAGTCTGTCGGCGTCGGGGTCATTCAAAAACACCAAATTACAATTGTTTTGCTCTGCGTGTTTTAACGACATATCGGTAGCTCCTGCTTCTTCTGGGTTAGGGAACTTGACAGTCGGAAATTCAGGATCTGGATTTTGCTGTTCTGGAACTGAAAAAAAGCTCGATTTTGGATAATCGAGCTTATCTAACAACTCTTTCACGTGACGGTAACCGACTCCGTGCATTGCGCTGTAACCAATCTTTAATTTCACGTCCGCGAATGAACCTAAGTTCATCTTTTCTGTGACTGCGTCGCAGTAATCATTCCAGTCTTCTTCATAACTGTCGATGAGGTTGGCGGCGAGTGGGTGATTAAAGTTGATCCAGCGATTTTCGTGGTCGATTATCTCGTTCACACCTTCCCATGCGACGGACTGGCTTTCAATCTCTTGTTCCACTTCTACGTCAACCGGGCTCAAAATCTGTGCTCCTAACGGGCCATATACCTTATATCCATTGTCCATTTTAGGGTTGTGCGAAGCTGTTATCTGAACACCACACAATGCTTTGTACTTAACCACACAGAAAGGATTCAACGGCGTGAATGTTTCTTTGTCATGCATATGAACCTTCAGTCCCTTAGACAAAAAAACCGCCGCGGTTATCGCTGCGAAATACCTACTTTTATAACGAGCATCGTATCCGATAATCACACAGGTTTTTGCCACTTCGTCTTTTGGCAACGACTTCAAGTAGTATGCACAGAGCCCCTGACTCGCGCGCCAAACGCTTCCACATGACATATACTTTATTCCGAAACTCATGCGAGCCCGAAGACCCGCAGTTCCGAATTTGATGCGCTTCGAAAACGCATCAACTATTTCCTGCCCACCTGCATTTTGTAGTTCTTTGATGAAATCTTCATCGCATTCAAATTTCAAATACTCGTCAATCTTCTCTTGTAAATTCATTTTTTTCAACTGATTTTATAATTACACACGAAAAATTCGTACGATCGCTCAATTATAACTATAATAAAAATAAATCATACAATAATTATTAATTAAAAAAATGTATCCACGTTTCTACATAAGTTTAGACTGCAAATTTCTAGTACATTGGCATATTATGATTTATTTTCATAAATATACATAACCAAATTGATTATAACAAAGAATTGTTTCATAAGCGATCTCATGATTGAATAAATTATTTTTGGGTTCTCCTCAAACAAAGTTGACCCTAGTGCTCCTACTATTTGAGTATGTTCGATTTGCCGACTCGCTGAGAATTTAAGATACGTCTATTTTGACATGGAAATGGTAAAGAAAAAGGCAGTTGTTTAAGTGACACGCCGTTTTCTTTAATCTAATGCTAAACTAAATATTCTTCATTGCTGAAATAGTTAATCTTTCAATGAATTTTTCTTGGAAATTTAAAATACACTTAATAAAGTGACTTATAAACAAGTTTTTTTAAGTCATAAAGAGCCGCGTACAGTTGGTTTAAATTAGGACGTGCTGAAGCATCTTGTCTAAGAGTGCTGTCTAGAATTTCCAAGACAAATTGCTGAATACTAGTAGCATTCGAAAGATCACTCTTATTCTCAGGAACACTAAGGATACCCTCTTTTGGATAGGAGTGGGTTCTGTACAAGTTGAAAAAACTGTTCGCGTGAATGTAAGACGCTACAGGAGTTTCTGAATTGTTTTCGTACATATTGTCGCTAGAATCGTCAAACGAAAAGCTCGAAGAATCTGCGGTCGTAGCACTACTCAAGTGCTGCTCATCGTAAGTATTTGTAAATTTGGAGAAGTTGACCGAATGTACTCGAACAATTGAACTGGTATTTGACACGTTTTTATCGATCAAATATTGGTTAGAATTCTCCCATTCTAAAACCATGCGAAATTCCGAATTACGGACTTCATTAAGGAAAAAGTTGTTGACGACTCTAAGTCTTGAAAGTGAGGTTAAACCTGTTCTCTTGCCTCCGAAAAGTTCAGTCAATATTAAACCCATTGTGAAAACATTTGATTTTTCTGAAATTCTGACATAATCATTTTGAGATGGGGGTACGTACAAATTTTGATTTTGTACGGAATAATTGTTATAGCCCGATTCGTTTTCAACCATATTTAATTCCTTTAAACTATGAATCGCCTTAAGAATACCTCTCATCTTGAAATTTCTTCTAATTTGCAAATAGTTGTAAAATATACAAGTATCTAGATTATTAATTCTTGTTGATTTTTCATTTTTCTCATTAGCAGAATAAAACACTTTGCCCGCAGCGTTGCTTTGTTCTGCGGATACTCTAGACTCATTTAGTGTTCGGTAATAGTGACTCTTCAACTTTGCTCTCCAAAAATCGTATTCTGAAATTAAAAGAGCTAATTCAGGAGAAATGTAAGAACATGTTGTTTCTATCAAATAACGATCTTTTAGCGCATGAAAATATGCGACTGATTGTGATTCCTGATCAGATTCTACTCTATTGAAGTACGCATTTGTACTAATATCTTGATACAACACAGTTCCGCCGACATCGACCAAGTGCGATGAAAATATGCGATCCAAAGAACTGTGTTGTTCCTTTATCATTATATTGCGAGGTTTGAAATCAGCGAAAAATGCGATTTTCCGAAGTTTTAGTAGGCTTTCTAAAAGTGTCAATGCCACGTTGATACGAGCTATCGCTTCACTCACTGTTCGGACAGGATGTATTGTTCGACCAGATACCAAATCTTGTATTCCACCTTCTTGAGAACTTAACCAGTCTCTTAACGTTTGTCCTTTTACGAGATCCATGAGCATTACGGTATTACCTATTCCAGCGGCGTTTGAATATATTTGAAACGCATAAGGACGCGGAACAGGGATTCCGGCTCGATACAACTTTCGGAGTCGCTCGAATTCGGCTGCTTCTGGTAAAATCAAGGTGTTTTTAGAACAACCCGATCCATCTGTTAAAGAGAAATGAATTCCTTTATCGTTTGATACTTTTAGAGCATAAGAGCCTCCATTCTCATCTTCAACGCGTTTTACTTCACCAGAATAACCACTACCTAAAACTCCACAATCAAATAATCTTGAATTCCCTAATATAATATTACAAACTTTTAAGTTTGACATAAGCTAAATTTTTTATAGAATTAACAATAATTTGTTTGAATTGTAGATTGATTAACGAAGGAAATATTTCGAACACGTGTGTTACACATCTATTACTTTAGTATGTCTTTAGGGTCAATGTATATAATATTAATGAACACGATTTATTTAATTTTATCAAAAGACCCAGATCTATCGATAATCAGTTATCCGAAGTAAGTATAATTATTCTAGTTATAGTTCAATTTTTTATAACGATGAAATTTCATGTGTAGACAGATACAATCTAAATCTAACGATCCATTTCATGATAAGCCTTTAATAAATCGAAAAAATAAATTTGTAAGTCAATATGTCGCTTCGAATCTTTTAATAGGATACGTCTAGCCAGAAAGTATTAAGTAAGCTAAACGAAACTGAAGGAAAATTATTATTTAGATTAAGAGTAGTTGCATAAGATTTTATACATCTTTATTAGTTTATATTTTTAGAATCAACTTATTGAATTTTCAATTTCTACAAGGTCCTCGGCCATAATAAACAAACCGTAAGGATATATATCTTTGTCAAATTTGTACATAAAATCAAGTATCGCACCGTTTGTCCAGCCGAATCCTTCTTGCGTTACATATTCTCCATCTTGCCCACTCTTCCCGAGTATTGAGCAGTGATACTTTTCGCTCAAGCATCCTGTAACTTCATATCTAAATAGTGCTGTATTTATAAATCGAGAAGCAATGTTAATGCCTATTTTTTTAGACTCTTGAGTTTTATCTAAAGGTTTTTCATAATTCCAAAATCGTCCTCCACATAAATAATCGACCGCTATGTGTGTGCATGGAGCCCAGACGTTGGGAGTATCCCATTGTAATCCAGCTCGGATAGTAGTACAAACAACCCCATACGGTCTTATTAAGGGCTCCAAACTTTTATAAAGCTCTATTCTGTCGTCATCGCACATAACATCGTTCAACCCAGCCCATAGAGGTACAAAAGAAGCAGCGCTAAGTACTTTTGAAAAACAATTTTTCTTCATATCGTAGTCCACCCAGATTTTATTTTTCGCATCCCAATTGAATTTATACATTGCTTGTTTCCTTTTCTGAGCCAAACTCAGATACTCTTTTGTCAAATTTTCCATACCCAAGACTGAATAAAAGTAAGCTAAATCGCATTCTTCTAAATAAAGCAGAGCGTTTAAGTCGCATGGAATAATGTTTATAGTGTCGATATCAATTAAACATAAATTCGAAATTTGTTGATCAGTATATCGAGCAGACGTGAGATAAGAAGTATTACCGACCTCGACTGCAGGACGGAGCCACCGTGCGCTGAAATCCCAGCCACTTTCAGCCCCTGCGTGAATGTTTCTAAATAATTCACGGAGCTCATCATCAGTGCTACGGTTTATTGCTACGAAAACCTTACCTACTTCATAGTCCATTCTATAACTTTCTGGTCTAGGTTCAGTATCTGATGAATAATACCTGTTTAATGTATGTGATTTTCCTTCATCGTCCGTTACAGTAATACAATGCTTAAATTGTTGATTCATCCAAAAATTGTATTCTTTCTCCAGATCTTTTACATGTTCCGCAATAAAATCTAAATCATGAGTTTCGTAAAAATAAGCCCGTAGTAAACTAGAAAGTATTGGTGGCTGACTTCTATCTTGATAATACATACGAGTACCGTTTGGAATAAATCCACATCTTTCTACTAAATAAAAAAAGTTAATTAATGTATCTTTAACTATTTCAGGTTTTCCAGTGGCTAATAATCCTAAGCAAATCCAATACGTATCCCAATAGTAGTTTTCAATAAATCTTCCTCCAGGTACCATAAAAGGCATGGGAAGAGTTATTAAAGTAGTTTGATCGTCTCGTACTTGATTATTAAATTTTTTGTAAAACGACTTCCACAACAAAATTATTTCTTGTCCAAAACGTTTTAATCTCGAATGGTAATTTTGCAATAAAATTGTCTCTAGCTCAGCACTGAATTTTTTTTGATGAATTTGCTCCAATAAATATCTAGTTGTCACAAGACGTGTATTAATTTCTTCATTGCTACCCCAGTAATCTAACTGATTTATATAATTAGATTTGCATTGAACGCCCAAAATACTTGAATAGGGGATCAGTTTGATTGTATTTATTTTTTCTGTATTGTATCTTCTAACGTTGTTGTGATTATTGAATGAATCGACACATGTATTACTTCTTATTATAGTGCTTTCATTTACTTTTTTATCAGTACTTCGTGAATACTTTAATAATGTAAAATACTTTTTTTTGTGGTCACTTTTAAAAACAAATTTGAACCTCGTGTGATTTGAATTACTAAAAACTGTTTCATGCTCGCTCAACACATTATTTTCGTAATCTAGCTTATTTAAAAAATTATTTTTACCCTTTAGAACGTCAGACAAGTTCAGCTCAGCCGTTTCCAATTCACTACCAGGTTTTCCCAAATGAACATCCAGATCTAGATTATCGTCAGCGTTAGCTAACAGTATCATAAACTCTTGTGGATCAATTAATAAAGGTCCATCTACGTATTCTTTAACATCATGATGGCTTTCATCATTACGTTTTAAAAAGATAGCAACTATTTCATTCCATAATGAAGACATAGTTTAATACATAATTAACTTAATTAACTTAGCTATCAGACTTGTTCAATTTTAACTTTTCTTAATAATGATAAAATTGTACACTTTTTGCGTTCACCTGCACACAAGTCAAATTGAACTACTTTCACTATTTTTTCGATGTCTTTAAATAGGTTTTCTTTTTTAAAACTGCGTTCAAATATAAACTACTTTTAAATTTTAATGAAAAATAATATTGCAGCGTATTAATATCGAATAAAAGAGATAGAATTTATCAAACTAACTTATTTATATGAATGTTCTAAGCAAAAATGAATACGCCAGTATTTTAGCTGTTGGTATGCCTTATTGCTCACTAGATGAAAGAAGAGCACGAGCAAGAGGTCGATTCGAATATGAAATACGCAATCAATTTGTTCAAAACAAGAGGGCTACGTTAAATCTAAGATATCTAGATGATGTCACAGTGGCAAAAGCATTACCGTTTATCAGTTTTTTATGTAAAAAAAAAAATTTGACTTGTACATTATACCAAACAAAGCCTAGCAAAACATTAGAGAAATTTGCAATGTGGTACTGTAACTTAACTGTAGATCAACACCAAATAGTAAGTTTCACATCTCACAACTTCGTAGTTAAATAACTATTATGGAGAAATATGCTTCAACAAAGATATAGAAATTTCAGACTTAAACGTTGGCTATATGGAAGAAGAAAATATTCAAATTCTAAAGATTCCAGAAGTCTGAAAAACATCATTTTTTCTCTTTTTAAAACTAGCTAATTTATCTTTTTTGGAAAACCAAATTCGACCAATATCTTTTAAATTCAAATACTTTTTCCTAGTATTATTAATAATAATACTATGGGCTAATTTTTCGAGGAACTTGTCCTTCAAACTATTGTTAATACTAATAGGACAGTGATTATTTGATCGAATTGAACTAGTAAGTGTTTTAGCTATTCTTGCATCGTTAATTAAAACACCAGCTTCACAATTGGTATAAGAACTTAAATAGTCGATATTATGAGATCCTAAAACAACTTTTTCATTATCACTAATAATTGTTTTGCAATGTACATGCCGACTTGAAATTCCATACAACTGTATATTTGAAAGCGGCTTCAACCGCCTTAAATAATAATTTGTAGCAAACGTGTCCAATGGAACATCTGACTTGCGCGACAGAAAAATTTCAATTTTGGTGTTCTCTTTGCTCTTTCGTTCTAAAGCAATAATCAAATTTTTTGGTGGATGAAAATAACTCGAAGCTATTAAGATATTACATTTTGCTTTTAACATTATTGATTTCATAGTCGAGAAATAGACTGATGGTTTTTCAATCAACCCTTTAGAAAGTAGTAAAGCTATTTCGACGTTTTTAAAACAGTATTTATCCCGATTTTTAGGTATTCGTACCAAGGACGTTGTAAGATCAGGAATTGTTTTTGACACGTTTAATCGATTTTTGTTAGAATTTTTATGCGCGACTGATTGGTTAAATGTAATTAACATTTCGTTGCGAATTGCCGTACAAAATTTTCGTCCATTTACTTTGACAGAATGATTTATATCGTTTGCCTGTTGACTTGGGAAAAAATTAAAGATAAAATTCAAAAATTTCGCTTTGAGACTAGATGATGAATTAAGACCAATCCACTCATCAGCAAACTCGACTGCAAGCTCTTTAGGCAATCTGATCGATCGTTTGTCAAAATTAGCGGAACTTACATAAGCTGAGTCATCACATAAAACAAGCTTTCGATGATTTCGATAGAATAAAGGACCGACCCTGTTTTTAAAGCAAGGATTCCAAAACCTGACTGCAATGTTATTATCGACTAACAATTTGAAGAACGCTCTATTTGAATAATATTTCCCCAATCCATCAACGCAAACTTTAACTTCAACTCCACGCTTTTTAGCATCGATTAAGTATTTAGCCAATATGTGAGCAACATTGGATGCATCCATAATAAAAGATTCGATCCAAACACGTTTTTTTGCGGTTGAAATGGAGTTAAGTAAATCATTGAAATAATCTGAAGAATTAACAAAAACTTCAACTTCATTAGCTAAAGTATAAGCAGGAAGAGTTTTTATCTCATTGATATAATGTTGTAAATTTCTAACGTAATCGCTCACCAACTTAAGATTTAAGCGCTGAAAACAATGATTTGCGATAGTAAATCCCAGAATCTTTATATCAAACATTAATGGCAGTGTTCAGGTATTAATCATTATCAGTTTGCCAGTTGTTAATTAAATTTTGCCATAGATAGTTTTAAAATAATTAAAAAATATTAATGGACCAAATTCTTCAACTAAACAGAAATCCTAATGCCACTCTTTGTATAAGTGGACTGCATCAACAAGTAACGGATTCTTTATTGTGGGAGCTTTGTGTTCAAGCTGGACCTGTTAAAGCTGTCATTCTCAAGAAAGACAAAATAACTGGGCAACACAGTGGTTACGCTTTCGTTGAGTTTGAAACTGAAGTAATCGCTGCTTACGCGGTCAAAATATTATCAACTGTAACACTTTATGGCCATCCAATAAAGGTAAAAATGATGGGAACTTCTGTATCAGGAAGAAAAGACGTCGCTGTAATTCATATTGGCAATTTAATTTCTTCAACAACAGAACAGCAAATTTATAGTATGTGCAGTTCTGTCGGTTGTGTAACTTCAGTTAAATTGTTGCCAAGTAGCAAAAAAGATAAAAACACAATAAGTGCTCTTGTTTCATATTTATCGTTGGCTGAAGCGGACAATGCAATAGAAAAATTTAACAATTCTTTTATTGGCAATCAAAAAATCAGTGCCTCATATGCAATGAAAAGTGATAAGAAAAACAAGTATGGTTCAGCTTCTGAACGAACCTTGCAACAATATAGCATGAACTAATCATTCATATGCTATTGTATTTATATTGTGTTTCGAAATAGTTTGCATCTGATAAATAATGATTAACAACGTTATCGTATTTGGTATAGTTTCCGCTATCGATTAATAAACCACGCATAAATAAAGCATAAATGGTAATCATTAATATCAACAATAATAACGAAATTTCTTTGTATGTAATACTATGCCAGACTAGAAGAAAAGGCTTTAACCGTTCATTTACTTCTAGATATAAATTCATTTAGACTTATGTGACAAGAAGCTTTGCTGTTATTTAAGAATATGTACACACATAATTATTCAGCTAGACAAACACATATTTAATAGTTCATGATTGAAAAACACGAAATTATGTAAAAATAATTTGAATATTTTTTTTTTTAAACCATCTAATATCTAAAATAATAAATACAAACATACAAAAAATTGATCGTAAAATTTACTATTATTGCCTTGATGACTTTATAAGTCGGTTTTGTCTTAATTTTTGTTTTTAAATGTCTGAACCTATTATCAAGCTAATATACCCGGAAAATCAATCTTCGCAATATCAAAATAATAAACTACTCGAATCGAGTGAAATTTCAGATAAAAAAAAAGGTTTAGAGAATGTTTTGTGCTCTCTGAGTAGTTCTGGAGTAAATGATTGTTATTTCATGTATGTGATCAAATACATTGTCGGCCAGAATGACAACAGATTGAAAAAACTTTTAAATCTTTACTTAATTAACGTAATTAATTCATTCAGCGATGAATACTTGCTGTTGCTCGAACAACTGATCAGAAGTGAACTTACAAGTCCCAATGAATACTGTAGAGGTTCTATCTTGCGGTGTTTATCTAACTTGGATAATGAGAAGTTGCTGAAAAATTTGTGGCCCTTGGTAATTGAACTATTCGATGATTCTTATTCTTACGTGAGAAAAAATTTGTGTGAACTAATTAGTACAATGCACAGTTCCCCAGAATTATTAGACTTTGAAGACGAAATTTTATCGAAGCTTCTTATTTGTATTAATTGTGACTCGTCTTGGGAAGTCAGAGCCGCCGCATTGAAAGTGTTTTTTCAACTCGATCACGCTCAAGCTTACATACAATTTTTGACCCGAGAAACATTTGAACATTCGAAAAATGAGTTTTTTTCCTTGTGCCAAATCAAACTTTTACAAGAATCGTTTATGATTTTCTCCGCGAGAGATAACATTAGAAGCAAAACTAACAACGGTAAACTTAATAGTTCTGACGAAAGTCTGACAAAAATTAAGAATAATGACAACTTCATGAGAACATTCAACGTCGCTGATACCGTTGACATAGCGATCGAGATGTGTATGTCGAGCATGTTTCCTAGTGTAATTTACGAATGCACTAAGTTATTAATGCTTTTTGATTTATCAGAAAATTCTAAACTCAAAGTTGTCAATGCGTTACAAGGTTTATTACACATCTATTCTGAAAATGTCATTACGGATTCTTTAGTAGAAATGATTTGTTCGCTTCTTTCCACAGTTACATGTTTTTCTCTTGAGTTAATAATAAAACTTCTAAATTCCGCAAAAACACTTCAAGAAAATCAAGTTATTCGATTATTATCATTAATATTAAGCACAATCGATCAATCAAATATAGACGACATTGTTCAATTAGTTATTGAAAAACTTATATTATGTCGAGCACGCGTTAATTTAGATAAAATTGTTCAAGAACTGGTTACGGTCTTAATGGGTATTTTGAACATTGTCGATATTCAAAAGTTGAAAACACTGCAAAGTTTAGTATATTTACTTAAATTTTTACCTTGTCAGAGTGTAACTGATTTATTCAACTTTTGCATCGAACGATACATCGAAAAAGCTGACGCTGAAAATTATTTTGATAAAAAAAACGAACTTTGTGAATATCTGCTAACTGAGTTGTCTGAAACAAAATCAAGCAGTTCGTCATTAATAAGCATCAATATTCTTAAATCACTTGATAAGATTTCCACCTGTAAAACTTGTGGAGCAAACATTATTAATAATATTTATGGAATGTTGAACCCTCTACCATTTTCTGCAGACTTATCAAAAGAATCAAGTAAAAGTATAAAAATTAAAACAATTGTTTTACCGGATGGTTCATACGGATCTATTGATGAAGAAATGGATGAACAAGCCTTCTCGATGAATCTTCGAAGCTACATATCAGAATACGTCGACGATGAATTGTATTTTAATTTATCAATCTCTCTAGTCAATGCGTTGTTAGCGTGTAAGCAGGATTTCGATAAATCAGAGTATACAAAACTAAGATTGAAAGTTATGGCTATTTTAGGCTCTTTGATAGAGTTACTTCAAAAGAAAGAAAGTCATGCAAACAATCATTGCGTCAAGTTACAAATATATACTTTGTTAGATTTAGTTGTGAAAAAAGAAGACATTTTTTTTGGCTCCATAAACACTACAAACTACAATAAAGGATATATAAATAAATACCTAAATAACCAGAAACAAATCATCAAAGATAAAATGCTCGACTTTGTTACAGAATCGCAAAATGAATCGCGAATTACGTTTTTAAGTGATGAAGCAAATATAAACTACTTCGATAAGAAATATTTAAACAAGCTTGCATTAAAAGGAAACAAGCAGCAAATTCTTATAGATAAAAAATTCATGATGTACACTGTGTGGAATGGCTACTGTGAAGATATTTTCATTGAGTACGCTTTTGTTTGCATTGAAGATAAGTTAAAGCTTGAATTGCACTGGACCAACACAACAAACAAAAGTATCAATAACATTTTCATGTCAATTTCAATGAAAGGTGAAACTACGAACACAACAAGCATTCCCATGTTTGATCTAAAACCCGGTTGCAAACATTCGTATATGAATTACTTTAAACTTAATGCTTCTATTTACGCTTTTCAAGGTGTGTACTTTTACGATTCACCGCAAACAGGCGAAAAAATAATAAAAATGCTCGAAAATGTGGCTATTGATTCAAGATACGCAATGAAAACTTCACTTGTTCCGATGCATAAATTACCGCTTTTGTGGGATTCTTATGATTGGGAGCAGGTTTTAACGGTGATAGACGCTTTTAATATGAATTTTAAAAAGTTCGTAGATTTATTGATGAAAGAATCGAAATGCTCCATTATTGAGATTCCACAATTCAACAAAGTTTTCAATGATGCAATCGAATTACAAGTTCGGAATGCTTCACTAGAATTCCTCACCGAACAGTACGTCGGCTTAATAATAAACTCAGACGCATTTCGATCAATATTAGACTCAGCACACTCAGTTCTTAATTTTTATTTCAAAACTATCTATGGAGACGAAGCAATTTTAAATCTCACCAGATCTACGAAACCAGATAACAGAGAGATAACTCTGAAGCTCCGTTCTAACAATGAAAGATTTATAACTAAGCTAAACAAGCTAATAACAAGTATACAACAAATCGTCATTTATCACGATTAACGTTTAAACTAATTAGCTTTTTGTGATTGTAGAAGCTATGTTATGATATTTTTGGCTGATTTTTTTTAAGTCGTTTGACATTAAGTTTTCGTCTTGAAACATCGTTTTTATTTGGTTATTAGCGACGTCTAGCAAAAAGTCATTTTCAGCTTCTAAGATATATTTACTTTATTTTAATTACCTACCATCTCTATTTTTTTCCGGTTGAATGCGAAAATCCAAATTTGGCAGCACATTTAAGAATAGTTTGTTAAACTTATTAATAATCAGGTTTCGTCGCTCTAGAATGTCGTTTAAGACGTTATCTCGATTGCTCGGTGGAACTTTGTAGAAATTCGCTTTAAACAAAACCAAAATTAGCAAATCAACAGCCTTAAATTGTGCTTCGACGTTATGTTTGTCTGTATACGACTTTGCAGCCACATCTATATTTTGTTGTTCTAAGTTAAAAAGTATTTCATTGATATCGCGTTTTATCTTTTCCAAAGTATCCATTTTCACTTTTGCGATTGCGAATCTAAATAAAAAATTATATTTTGCAAGGCTATTAGTTATTTTCTCAAAACATGGCAAGAGCCACGAATCTAAATTTAATATAAATTTACGAAAAAAGATCAATATAAAGAATTTGCAGAGTAAACTAAAAAACAAGTAAAACTAAGATTATCAAACTTTGTCTATGAAATCATCGTTGCTTTCTGTAGGAGAAAGCAAAGGATTGGTTGAATACTTTTTTTTGGCCAAAAGAGCTAAGTCTGAATTGAAATACGTGACCTTGTTATTATTTTTAAAAGAACCTCGGCCAGCGTGAAACTTTTCTTCTTGCTCAGAGTTGTTTTTGTATCTAGCACAGCCTTTATTTGTTGCATTAAGTTGCAGGTTTTCATTTTTCATTTTTTCGTAATTCGTAACAGGCGGCAGTTGGCCATACTGTGACGAGTTAGCCATGTTTGGGTAGCCATGCTGCATATACGGTGGGTAGTACATCATTGAATAATACGGAACATTACAGTAATTGGTCATTCCGTTTGAATACTGCATAGGTTGGTGGTACATATTTTCGCTTGAATACATTGGCGGAACGACGTTTTGATAATTAACAAGGACGTTGCGATCCGGATACCCTTTATACTGATAATTCTCTTCGTAATAGTAGTTATTAACTGGACCAGGATGTAAATTCCCAGTGTTTGCAGGAGATAAGTAACGCTGGTTATGGTAGTTATTGCTATTTTTATTTTTGTTTTTCCATTTGCGCTGATTGCCTTGTTTTTTTGCGAAATTGTTTACAGGATAATTGTTGAATTGAGAAACCTGCGGCACGTGCGGCATTTGGTTCGTCATGTAGTAATGCGTATAGTTTTGCATATTAGGAGCTTCCATTTGTATCGTAGGCGCCATGTGATTTATTGGAATAGAAGGCGGCGGCGGGTAAGGAAAACCCTGATTGTTTTGGTGCGGATTTTCAAATTCGTTGTAATAAGGTCTAGATATGAAATTGTTTTTCACGGGACGATTTAGTGGACGGTTCTTAGGCATATTTCCTCTGTTTTGATTTAACTGGTGAACTTGTTTAGTCGCCATGTTAGAAGCAAACACCACATTGTTTGTCTTCTTGCGTTTAGCGTCGACTGGATCTGATTGTTTAGCTTCGTTTTTGTTATGAACGTTTGTACATACTTCTATTTCGCCTGGTTCCGCAGAAACCATTTTTTCAAGCGACTCCGCCGAATCTGAGTTCTCATCTTCCGCCTGCTGCGATGTATTTTCAAGTGGTAAGTTGCCCTCTTTGCTGACGTTTTCAAGACCTTGTGCGTTTGCACTTTCATTAATAGTCAAGTTTGGTGCTATTGGTTCAGTAGCGATTTCGTCATCAGCAATATCAATGACTGCACAATCGCCCTCACTGTTATTTTCCTGGTCTTGATCAGAATTTTCAGCACGCTCATCCTCGCTAGAAAATTCATCTAATATAAGATTCTCTTCGCATTTTATCAATTTAAATGAATTGTCGTTGAAGAACTCAATCGATTTTAATTGATAGTCGTTATCCTCAAGTAGCTTCTTAAAATAATTATCAACGATCAAGCTGTTAGGGGGCGTGTAACAATTGCAAATAATACATTTCCACCTGTTTACAAAAGACCTTGCCTTAGAATTAGCTTCTAAGTAATTTTGTAGGTCGAAGCATTCTAAATGCGCGCATTGGGTACCTCGTACCGGTGTTTGTATTGTTTCCAGACTTATTGAATCCTTGAGCGAAACCAACAAAGACGTACTTACAATGTTAACGCCGTCGGCGCGATTCGCAGTGCCACTCAAACCGAAAAATTTTGCCAGAAATTTCTTAACCATTTCTTCACAAATTTCGTAATCTAAACTGCGATTTTTGACAACGAAATCAAACAACTCGGAAACTGAAAATGACGAAGTCAGCACTAAAGCCAAAATCCACGACGTACTTGAATCCGTCGTAGTAGCACTTATTTGGATTGAATTTATTTTCTCTTGAGATAGATAAAACGTTGAATCAATCGGCAAATCGCGTCTTATATGATCGTATTCAGGTTTTTTAACGACCTCGAGATTATTATTTATATTAATTGTGATAGTTTCCGGCCAACATAAAGACCACGGTTTTTCGTAGTTGTCTACACGTAAACCGTAAAGAAAAACTTTATTACCTACGCGTTTATGGTCTTTAAGATTCGGGAAACTTTGTTTTATTGTTACATTTGCAATTTTACTAGATTTATTGGTTTTCGAAGCAGGCCATAAAGTTTCTATCTGCAATATCTTAGAAGTGGGATGAAAAGGGTCGATATCTTGAAACCGACATATTGGGCAAACAAATTTGTACTGGATCGAATTACTGTCAAAACAGACGCACGAAGCGTGATACTCACAGTTGCACAAAGAACAGTTTATTATGTGTGATTCGTCGATCGCCTGATAACTGCCGTAGCAAATGCAAGTTTTCAACTTTCCTTTATGCAAGAGTTCTTTCGGATTTAACCTAAAGAAATTTATTTAGCCAAAAATCACAATTATACTTACGATGAGTTTTCATCTTTCGATTCTTGCCATGATGGCTTGTTTTTTGATAACAAATACTTAATGCGGTTGCTCGAAAGATGACCTTTAAGCAATATACGTTTTATTAGATCATTTTTTTTACCGCTTTTTCTTATGCCAAGTGAACTCGACAAAGTCCTTAACTCCAATATAGTCAAATTTTTCAAACTAAAAAAAAATAAGTTTTCCCAAACAAAACCCGTTAAGACAACAAACTAAACAATAATCATAATAAGCAAAAAACCAACTAATACTCAAAACTTTTGCTTTTGAATTTCAGTTTTTTTTACGCTCGAAAATAATTATACCAAGTCGTTTGCGTCTTTATCCCAATTATGACTTACTATTGATAAAAAGTATTTTGCGAGTCATTATTCATAATAAAGAAACATTGTAATCAAATCGATATAGTTAATATTTCTACTGGGTAAGAAATGATAATTATAGTTCAAGTAAGTCTATAACAATCTCTATAAAGAATAAGTTTTCACCCGCTTGCTATTTCGAGCAATAACCAAAAATATAAACTACTCAAAAGTCTTTTCAGTGATGCTAAATTATTTAGTATTTTTAAAACTAAAGAGAAAATGAGAATAATGTTTTTATTCTTTGCGTTGGAAATTTGCAAGGCAAAAAAAAAAATATTTTATCAATAGTATTTTTAATGCGAAAAAGAATACAATGAATACTAACATTTTCCAAACTTCTCATTTGGAAAATATAAGCAATAGTATCCGTATTCTTGCCGATGTCAGAGCTAAACCTGAGGATAAAGCTATGGCGAATAGCTTGTTAGAAAGCATGCCCCCCAAGGAAATGCTCAACAGTTGTGTCCAATTATTTGTGCATTGTTTCGAAACGAATAATTTTCAGGAAATGTTTATCTTTGCTCTAATTAGGTATATCATTCAGGGTATATCTCGTCAAGAGAATAAAGATAACACAAAGATTCTTAGTGATCTCCTAGAATTCCGTATTTTAAATAATATGGCTATTATGACTTATTTCCTGCACTCTCCGCTCGTGCGCTCTAAGCTTCAGCAGCTTATCGCTATTATTATATCTCAATCTAAAACCAATCTGAGTTTTTGCATTAAAAAAATGATAACTTCGTTCTTAGAACAAGTCAACACTGCGCGAGACCCTTCTGTTGCTGAATTTTCTATAGGGGTTTTGCTAGAACTATGCGACCGCCTAGCTTCTTCTCCAGATTCATTAATTAAGCCTACTTATTCAGACCCCAAACTTTCAGGTACACAGAAAGGTTATTTAACTAAAGAAATCATTTCGTTCACCATATTAGTTTTACAAAATCTCGACTCATTTCTGCAAACTAACAGTCAAATAGTTTTCGAACAAATTCCTGAACTATTTACTAAATTCATAACTATTTTGTGCTTAACGCGAAACTCAAACGTTTTAGCAACAAATCCAGATAGTTTCCAGTTTAAAATTTTCTCTGATTTACGTTTCTACTCAGAGAATAATTGTTTGTCCACCTGTTCTAACTTGTTGTTAGTTATCGAAACTTTATGTTCCATTCGCTCACGCAAACAAAACAACATTAGTTACGAATACCATTATATTTCAAAGTCAAAACTAATTTTTAGTGAAATTTTAGTGATTCTAACAAACATTGTTAAATATTTATTACAAAATTCAAGCTTGCTCTTGGTAGACCGATTTGAATGTCTAAACAAAATATTTTCCGCTTTCTACGTGATTATTTCTTCTACTAATCATGACTATTGGGTAAACATTCTGAATGATCTTCTGTACGTGTTGATGATAGAAATGAGCATTCCATACATAGAATTTACTCGACTAGCTTTAGAAACACTAAATAAAATTGTCACTCAAATTAACAACACTAAGTATCTTTCTTTTAAAACTCTTATGCAACAACCCAATATGTCTGGGTTGTTAACCTGTATCTTAGCTAGGGTGGTTAACCCTGCTGAGCACTCATTTCCTAGTTTAGATCAATACTTTTTCCAACTGAGCCAGACAATTTTCAACGGAGCAGGCGTTCAAACTAACTTAATCAATACATCTCGTTCATGGTCAGATAATGTGGAAGAAGCAATAAATTTAATGAATACAGATAAACCTATTCTTTACGTTTTAAAGCAAACCTACAATTTAATTAACATTGAAATAGCTACTTTCTTATCAAACATGATGAAATATGGTACTCCAGAAAACGTTCAAAAACTCAAAGAACACATCGGCGTCTTTATTCAAAAGATTGTGAGTCTTTTCTCGTTTAACGACAAATATATTGAAACTAATTTTCCCTTGATAAATTGCCCAGTGGCACTTCTTTTCGGTTACTGCAACAGCCTTACGTCAATTTTAACTCGAGGTATGTATATACAATCTAATGCTCCTAAAAACATAGAAACGGCTTTTGTATCTCTTATTTTAGATATAACAGCGAGTTTGATTTCTCGAAACTTTACTAAACTTGATGTTGCTACTCAAAATCTCCAATTCCAGTGGAATACAGTATTACTTGATCTTGATCAACGCACAATATCACTTGAATTAAAAAGAATTGAAACGTTCAAACTAATAGTTCGTTTTGTTAATTTGTCTTCTCAATATGAATTTTCTGAGCAAATGAGAAAAACATTAGCCAAATTATGTTCAATTAGACTTTTCGTTAAACTAGAGTCTTCCACGAAAAGCTACATGGACAGTTATTACATCTTGTGCCGCAAATATTCTGAACTGATTAAAGATATGTATATCATCAAACGCGACTATACACTTGAAGAAAGTAAGAACGCGAATATTAAAATCCAGACGAATAAAGCTCAAGAAGAAGCAAATATGTTAATTCAAGCTTTCATGGTAAATATTCAACCGAACTGTCCTCGATATGAAATATATATCGATATAATTGTGAGTATAATTATATCATTTGGCTCATACGATATCATCAGAAATACAATCAATAAATATATGTCTGAAATGATCAAAAAAAGCATTTCTTCAATGGAAAGTCAAGTTTACAATCATCAGACTATGACTAACTACTTGCTTACGTATCGTTGTTCTATGGGATCCTCAAATCCTTCTTTTATCAATTTGATAAACTGTTTGGAAAACATGTGTAATTATGTTGTCATTCCTTCCAACTTAATGGTTGCAGCTGAGTATGGCTTTGTCAAGCAACTGAAGATGCATTTTAGCAAGTGCGACTTTGAGGTACAACATCCACTTACTGATTTCCTTACTTTGTATACTCCGTTATTGCTGAAAACTTTATTCACATTTTTCGAAACTGCCTTTCAAGCTCCCAAGGACAGCAAACTCTACAATGTGGTAATGTTTATAGGAGACGATGTTCTTCGTAATAGTGCCAGCAAAATGAAACTTATCGATGTAGAAGATATTATGAAAGTTATATATCAATCAGATCAGTATTCTTATGTTTTAAAAGACAACTCGTTAATTAAATTAAACAAATTGTTTAGAACTGATTTGCAAAAACTTCTTTCAGCTGTTAGTTCGTTTGTTTCGCTATCTATCAGTTTACAGTTACTAAATTTAGACCACATTAAATCTCTTTGCCAGATTTTAGCGTCTGTTTTGAATTTACCCGGTTGTCCACTATATGCTAGAGAGCTCATTATTAAATACATTATTGAAAAAGGGCTCCTTCATCATTTAGAATTTCAAAAACACCGCCACTTCAAGGATTATGACGCACTACGCAAGAACTATTCGGAGAATTCTCGGTCTACAATATATATACCGACTAGTTCCAATGTGGAATACGGCTACAATGTCGTTCAAATCGTTTCTTCACTTTGTCTCCCATCAATTATTGAAAGTATATTTTATAACTCTGTCGAGCATTTGCAAGGCTATTCGTACAAGGTATCTTCTGAAGACGCCTCTAATCTTCTTTCGGCCACATTGGAAAACATGCTAAATTCATACATTTCTTCTTACTTTCAATGTATACAAAAAATAATCAACCCTCCGATACAAGCTGTTCAGCTCAAGAACGATTTATCTATGGCCAGATTACAAACTACTGAAAATTGCTATTTAGCTTATTACAATTTAATACAGCATAAAATATTTACGCCAGGCTCTAAATTACCATATGGTCTTTTAACTCTAGCACTTAACATATCTAGAATTCCTTTGACAGGCTACTTCAACCAATTCTCAACGTTATTTAAGAATTACTTCAGAGTAATTACTCGCAGAGTATTGCCTGGAATCAATACTTATAATGAAGTGCTTTTCAATGAATTCCTTGAAGAGCTATATCAGCTATTTGAAAGTTTCATGAAAATATGTCTTTTCAAACATAATTTACTGCTAGATGTTAATGCTTATAACCAGCACAGAATGGATTTGACTATTGCAGGACCTCGAGATGTATACGGTTTAATATCACGAAATAATAATGAGAAGGTAATTTATAAGTGCATTGAAGCACAACGGCCTGCCTATTTCAACATTCTTCGAGGAAAGTCTAAAAACTTCAACAATGAATCTCTGATCTCCATCATACTAAATTTGTTGGTTGAATGCTATAAATGCATGAACTTGACTTTTACCCACTACCAACAACTAAACTACAATCAAAAATATCTAGACTCTAGTTTATTATACGTTGAAATTTCTAAGTGTCCAGGATACAGCAAAGCACTTTTATTTTTCAACAAAAACTCTTTTTCTTTACCCTATTCTATTGATTCAAATACACTTATTAATATACACGATTATCTGTCAGATGATAATGATCGTAGCGTTAATAAAATTTGTGAACGCTTTTTATATGAAAATATAAACTTGTTACTGTACAGAAATTGTCATTGATTGCACAAATAACTTTCTCTTTAATAAAATCATAAAAATTATATCCAGCGAAAAAAGTCACAATCATTATTTGGACAAGAAGCAAAAAACCTGCCATTGTTTAATCCTTTTTTTTTCACTCTGCGAACAAGGCAAAAAACTGAATGTTTACTACATTTTATGTTAGTGCTCAACATGAGATTAGTTTTTCTCAATGATTTTTTTTGATCATTCCTCTGGTAGTTATAATTGTTTTTATTAACTTTATTGATGTCAGAGACATTTGATTTTATTGGTATAGAATTTTCTTTGGCTTGTGTGCTGCAAAAATTTAATAAAGTTGACTGATTAACGTGTTGAGTCAATTTTTTTGTAGCAACAAGTTGATCTAATAATTTCTTAGGCAGACCCGGCAATTTAGATATCTGTTCATATAATGACAATTTTTCATAACTTGTTGTAATAAAACACGTAAACAATGCATCGTGGTCACTATACCCATTATATTGACGTTGTTCTTTACTTATAACTTTAATTTTTTGTTTTTCTGTGGATTTATAAAAAATATAGTCTAAGCGACTACCGATGTTTTTAATTCTATTGTTTTCACTAAGCAACCAAAATGTAAACGCGTCAATATCTGCAAAAACATCAACAACTCCAGTTTCTGCTATTAATATTTTGAATAGTTCTAGTTCTTCATGATCACTGTTAGAATCGTTTTCATTATAGATTGCGTTGAAGTCTCCAAAAAGAACCACTCCAAGTTTGCATTCTTCAGCTAATAATTGCACGAGCAAAAATAGGAATAATATCACTAAAGAGCGCTCAAGCAATCTAGTGCAATTTCTTCGTGCCGGCACGTAACAATTGATAAAAACTACAGAATTATCTAATTTAAATACATTAATTCTTCCTTCATTAATTAGTAAGGTTTTTAACAAATTTTTATTTTCATTTGTCATTTGGTCTAAATTGATTTTCATGCTCTTTGACATTAAATTATTATCATAATACCAAAATACTAATTTCAACACGAATAAAGTGTCGAGTTTTTCATAATTTTGCTTATTAAACAATGAGGCAACTCCTGCGTACGCGTTCAAAGAACTTGCAGTAATAGTCGTAGAATTATTCAAATTAAGTAGCGAAGAAATCGCATTTTTGACTTTCGTTTCTTGAAGTCCTAAAATCACACTACAACTTTTACCACCGTTATCAATTTTTTTAAATTCACGGCTAGCGTTAACTTGAAATTCGGTCCAAAATTCTTTTAGTGAAATTTTTGTTTCAAAATTAGCTAGTCCATTGATGTTGTAACTTAATAAACAAACTAAACTAGTTACACACTCATTAAGTAAAATTGGCTCGTAGCATCGATTATAATCTGATATTTCACAACTCATTCAAAATTATAAGAAAATATCTAAAATTATAATGAAATCATATCATATTATTTGTTTATCCAAGCACAGATATCGTGCTTAATAAAAGAAGTTTTAATCAACAAACAACTTAAAGTTGTAAATTAAATGCTAGATTCTTCAGCATTAGAGCTATAAATTATTTTTGCTCGTTCTCTCAAAATTTTTTTAACTGGGCCTGTTAATCTATAAAAAGCATTTATTTTTAAATACAAACAATGACATTTGGTGACAGCTATAACTGTTGCCTTTCTTTTTTCGTTGTTCAATAACGCTAGTTCTCCGAAATATGCGTAATCATTATATACTTTCAACAAAACTTCTTTTCCGTTTTCGTGACGGAGGGCTTTAGCTTTGCCTTTAATAAGCATATATATTTTATCTCCAACGTCACCTTCTTTTATAATAATTGCATTGGGTTCAAAAAATACTTCGTGCAATACATCTGTCAACTGTATTTTTTTCGATATATCAAGATGCTGAAGTAACTCAATTTTGTTAAGATATTCCATGTATTTTTTATTTTTTTCCACCACTGACTCCCTAACTAACTTACGGAATACAGGTCGCTCCAATTTCCAGCATCTGGTATTTTCACTTGCAATAACTGTAGCTAATCTAGGGGAAGAATATAGTAATGCGAGTTCACCTACAATGCTATCTTTAAACATCTTGTTTACAAGTTTGTTTTCACCATCGATATTTTTAAAAACACTGACTTCTCCCTCTGCTATAATAAATAATGCATCTCCATAATCACCTTCTTTCATCAGCACATCATCTTTTTTAAAATTAATTGACTCAAACGCATCAATTAATATATCTCTTTTATCAGCAGTTACAGTATTGCATGGAAATGTATTTAAAATTAGTTTCTCAAGCTCTATTCGTTCTTGCTCAGTTTTCTTATATACCGGATAAACAAAATCTTCTTCTTCGATGCCGCATTCTTCACTTATTGCTACTCTTCTTGCACTTTCAAATTTTTTCTAAAAATATTTTTTATTTTGAAACACAACTGTGATTCAGTTAACTTACATATTGAGGATTTTCGTCAACAAATGAACCTGATAAATTCATGAAATAAATTAATTTAGCAAATAATCAAAGAAATTCATTTCTACATTAATTTTTATCATGGCATGTCAACATGCGATTATTAGAATATTTTTACGTGTAATATAATTATAATGAATATGTCAAACTCGGACGTCACAGATAATAACAATGCCAATTCGACATCCAATAATAATAATCAACAACTAAAAAAAAAAAATAGTTTTAACAGGTTTAAGAGCAAGGATCAGTGGTCCAAGAAACAAGGAAAAACAAACACTGCTAACTGTGATCAGGACAAAATGGAAAGTTTGAAAACTAGTGATTCACTAAATCAGACAACTACTCAGAATTCGGAACCAGTCAAAAATAATTTTAATGAACATAACGCCAACAGTAATGATATTTTTAAAAATAAAAAAGTTATTGGCGAACTTCCAAGTGGCTGGCCAAAAGGAAGTACAAGTACTAATTTAACTAAAAGATTCGATGCTATACCAGATCAAAGCTATTTTAGAAACAAGTCGTGTATTCAGCCAAATGCTGATTTAATATTCCCGATGAGTGGAATAGCTTATATGGATCCTTTAGGATTAATTAACCCAGCTTCGATGGGGCCGCTTTCTCGGAATACTGATCAGATTTGATGATTAATTAGATTCACATATCAATTTTATATTAATTCAGACATGATTATAACGTTATATTAAAACTGTAAAGACAAGCTTAGATCCAGATTTAGATTGAATATTTACACATTCTAAAATTGTGTGAGAAATTTTACAACTATAACAACCGTTTGTTAATATTGTAAAGATTTTTCTATTAGAATTATTAAATCATCAAGTTACACTTTTATGTCAGATTTTCTTCCGAAATAAAACGTAAATGTATTTTAAGATGTACATTACAAAATTACTATATAAGTTTGTACGCCCAAGAAATAGAAAACAAAAAAAAAAATTTGATTTTACTTATAAACATAACACCACGTCGTTAGATCAGATACAAAATTTAGTAATCGATTATTTAACAACGACAGATAATGATAATGATACTTTAAATTCAACACCAAACATAGCTGGAATAAAGTTTTATGAAGGTCATCAGAGCAATGAATATAGTTTAACAAACACAAACAACAAGTTAAAACCAATAAATGTTTACGATTCTTTCAGTAATAACGCGATAACACAACTCTTTCTAGATAAAATTACAAATACGTTATGCTCATTGAGCGAAAATATCAACGAATTCCGCAGCATGAATATATCTCATGACACAGTTCAGGAAAACTGTTTTTTCCGTAACTCAACGCAAACATTGTTTAATGCTAATTTGTCTAATAATTATCCAAAAAAATTTTCTACGGTTTCAACCATCCAGATCGATTGTTTTCCTGGACTTGGATTTGATGAATTTCAGCTCAACTATGCAAATGGAAATTCTCTAGATTCTTGTAAACTAGAAGTCAAAATAAATGAATTTGATGAAAAATCAAATTTTACAGTAGAAGTTTCGATTGAGAATTTCTTGCATATTTTTGATTTCGTCAACATCTCTAAAAACATATTTCTTGTAGACTCGAAAATAATCTTACTCGAAACAATGAAAAATGACCCGGAACAAGTGCAGGTACGCATTAATGATCTGATAGTTAATTTATTAACCTTTATTCAAATGTTAGTATCAGAAAGATTAGTTTATAAATTATTAAGTCAAAATGATTCGTCTCAAATAATTTTCAAAAATACTTCTAATAACATAGTCAGAGAAAACTGCTACTCTCAATTTATCTTGAATGATTCAATACTGCTGCACGAAATATTACAACATATCTCAAACGGTCGATTTTTCCGATTTTTATATAATAATCAGGATCTTTGCAACGTACCTAATTCAAACTGTACTTTAAATAGCTATATTAAAAATATTAATTTACCCATTATAAATAATGAAGAGTACGATTATGTTTCGAAAAAACAAAAAAAACATTTTTAAGGTCTTTAACCAGTATTGAACTCGATCGTTAATTAACAAATGTGAACCTAAATAAAAAAGTATGATTCACATTTTAAACGTAAGATAATATTGAAAATTTTATTAAGATTGATAATAGATTGTTTTAACTTAAAATTCATAAGACAATGTGACAATTAAAATAATGTAATATTTACAAATTGTTATGGTATTTATTTATTTTCAAAACATTTGTGTTAGTTATAGGTAGATCACGTAGTTTAGCAGAATTTGCGAAACTTCCAATTAAAGGAACGATTGACGATACATTGTTTCGATAGTGTTCATATTGACTTTTTGACATAGCACAATTATCAAGGTTGGTAAAAAACAAATCGTTTGTTATCTCATTACTTTCTCTGTTTTGAATGTTAGTATTGTTTAGTAATGCTATCAACTGACGTACAATGTTTAAAAACGTGACGATATATAATGAAATTGCATTTTTATTACCTCCACTATTTTTATAAATTTCATAAATCGTTACACAATTAATTTCAACTTCAACTTCATAAACAATTTGATTTCTCGAGTTAACTTTGGTGAAATCAATTTGGTAAAAATCGTTTAATTTGATTGAATAACGTTCCCTTTCTCTGCTTGACAAAATGTTGTATTTTGATTTAAAATCATGATCAAATTCAAAGTCTTCTAAAGGTACAAATTTCTCCCTATTAAACTTGATTCGATAGTGGCAAAGATTGTCCAATACATCATTAGTATCGATAATATTTTCGTTGTTATCATCTTCATTTTGAGATACGACATAACCACTGTAAATGTTGAAAACATCATAATTATATTTGTTATTGGATTCAACTATTTTTTTAGTTTTAATATCAGTAATCGCTCTTGCCGTACAATTCTTAAGTTTATAAATATTAACTAACGTTTTTGAATAAGTATGAGGAAAGATTTTAGACAAAGCTTCGTTTGTTTCTTCTTCTATCATAAAATCAAACGCATTATTTGGTAAACCAAAATTTGTCACAAAATAACTGGCTAGTAATTTTGCTGAATTATACGGAATGGAACCTTCAAAAATAGTTCGGTGTTCTTGATTTTTTTCATCATTGATTAGCACTTCGGTTTTTGTCGGAAGCTTTAATCGCGAATTGGAAAAATAGTCCTTGATGAAACCTAGCCTAGCTTCAATTTCTAATTCACTGATGGGTATATTGTTTGTTTCTATGTTGTTAAATAATTGACAAATAGCTTCAACCACCACATAACTTATTGGATCAGTTTCTTGTAGTTGTTCGGCCATAAAATTAAAAATTCACACTGAATTACCCCCAATCTTATCTTTTAATGTGAATCTACTGTAGAAAGATTTAGCTTTAAAATAACATTCCTTTACATCAAAGATATTTCAATATTTTCTAACAAATAATAAAAAAAAATCAATGATAATGAAAAAAGCATAGGTTATAAATTATCACTAATTCGTTGATTCTGGAGATCCGAAACGAAGAACTCCAGCTGAAATCAGCGTTTCAATAGCACCGCTTATTTTAGGGTCAGCCATATATTGAGCAATCTTGGCCGGGGATTCGCTGATAGATTTCAAAATCATTTGCATTTGTGGATCGTTTATAATAGCTGAAACTTCTGGGTCAGCCATGGCTCTAGCCATTTGTTCTTCATTAGGTTTTTCGTACATCTGTTGCATGATCGCCATTTGTACGTTTTGAAGTCCTGCCCTACATTCATTACTATTCGAATCAATCTTTAAACCAGCTGAATAAGCCTCTTTAGCTTTTTTATAATTCTTCATTTGTAAGTAACAGTACCCTTTGCGGCTATAAGCTTTAACAAAATTGGGGTCTAATTCTAAAGCTTTTTCGCAATCTTTTAATGCACATGGAAATTCAAGTAAGCTTGAAAAAGCTGCAGCCCTGTTACTGTAAAGTTTTGGGTCTTGTGGATTTCTCTTTATTGCTTCATCGTATTCTGCTTTCGCTGCTGGAAAATCTTTAGCCTTGAAATATTCATTACCTTTTAGCTTGTGTTGTTCAGCAATTTCAGGATTTATGTATTCCTTCCGAGCTATCTCATCTCGAAGACGTTCTATTTCTTTTAAAGCTAAGCGATATTTCTTGTCTTGAACTTCAAGCAAAGCGTTCTTATAACATTGTATAGCTTCGTCATAGTTTTCTATTGCCAAGTATATTTTGGCTAATCTCTCGTGTAGCTTTGCCACTTGAGTATATGGTAATCTTACTTCGAGACGCTTTTCTAAAGCCTTGTTAATAACTTCAATACCCTCATCGTATCGTTTTTGTTCCATGTACACTGCTGCTAGATTGAAAAGTATCATTAAATTAGTTTCGTCTTGTTCATAAGCCTGTTTGTAAAGCTTTTCAGCCTCTTCAAAGTTCCTAGCCTTGTAAGCTTCGTTACCTTGATTTTTAAGTGTTATTGCTAAGTCTACGTTGCTCATTATTAATTTTTTTATCTGAAATTTTATATTTAATAAACATAATAATTTATAATTATAAAAAATAAAAAATATTATTTATCGTATAATCTTTATTTTTAAGCATGGCTTACGACTTTTGTACGTTTAACCTTTTTGAGACAAGTTGAAGTTGTACTTGAAATAGTATTGGTGAAAAAAAGTTGATGTGTAACTCGAAAGTTGACGATCATTGTCGACAACAACGAGGAAGGCCAAATAAAGACTGTTTAGAATCTACTAATTTATTCATTTCTTACTTTAACAAGATAAGTATAACTAAACCAAAGTATGTCTTATTGCAAAAGCAATTAGTTTATGACTTCTATTTCGAAAATGCGAGGTTAATTTCAATTGGCAAAGCAAAACCGATAGAGAATTCAGATCAAGTTTTAATTGTTTGGAATGCTGGTCAAAATTATCTTCTTGGTAAGCCTGATCAACATAATCCAAGCATCTTTTCGTTTGTAACAGATATTTCTTCTCTTAAAAAGTTTCAATATTATCGCGGATTTTCGCTGATAAAAAGTTTATTTTTAAAGTACTGTTGCGATATAGCTGAATTCGATGAAATACTTGATCAAGATGATGATTTAGATTTTTTTACCATTTATCCTCATGTAATTAATTCTATTCATCGAGAAATTTATTTGTCATCTAAACTTATCAGTAGTTTTGGTATTGATACATACACGTTCAGTAAAATTACGAAACTCGATATCTCTAATAATAACATCGTATTAAATGAGGAATTCCTAAACAAAATTATAATGTGTTTTCCAAATTTATTAGAACTTGACTGTAGTGATATTCAGGAAATAAACCTGGAAAAAATTCGTTTTGATGACAACGATGCAAATAGAATAAAATTGAAAAATCTCGTGTTGAATCGTCTGAAAGATAAAAATATAACGGTTGATAATATAGCAAAATTAATAAATAGATTCAATCCTTCAGAAGTCAGCTTACAAAATTCTCTTGTTCAATTTTCCCAACTGCTAAATTTATTCTCAAAATGTAATTTGTTTCCTAGTCTCATTATATCTGATTGTGCTAATTTGAACTTATACACTTTCTTTAAATATATAGCTACATCAAGTATATTTAAAAAATTAACAATAACAAACAATAACATTAATGCTAAATTATTTCTGAAAAACGTAATAAAAGTTCTAAGCATTGAATTTTTATCTGTTTCGTTTTGTGAATTAAATATTATTGAGAAAGACTATAGTAGATTTCTGTGCAATTTATTGAGATCTTTACCTAATATTCTATCGATCAGAATTGCGAATATTACTCTCGAAGAAAATAAAAAATGTGACTTCAACCAGCTTTTTAAAAAACTGTGTGTTTTTCTATGTCCTAAAGTTCAGTCTATTAATGGTCTTAAACCGGACATTAGTTTTGATGATGCTAAAGAAGATATATTAAGTTTTATTTTGAACGATGTTTATGAATTTGATTCTGCATTTGCAGACGAAGTTTTGAAACAATGTAAAATTTCCAAAAATGAAATAACACAGCAACACATGAATCGGGTTTTGAACGAAGACAAATTGATGTACTGGGAAAAAGCAACAAAATATTCTAATAAAATATCTCACCTGAAAACTAATTATATAATTGTAACAAAAGATTTTAAATATTATGTATTATTTTTATCTTTAGGAGACACAATCTTAGACGTAAAACTAAAGTTTAACGCATTAAACTATCTTGCCTTGATCGACGGAATTGAAGTAAGCAATGAATATATAATTTTATATAAATTAAAAATTATTTTAAAAAAAAATTTGGCTAGCTATTAGGATTGTTAAATTTATAATTCAGTTCGCATTGCTAAAAAAGCTAGAACATGTTCGTTGTGCTCGGCAATATTTGAAACAAAACTGCGCATGTTAATGCATATATCCAGCACAGAAAGTAACGCTTCTTTGCATTCTTTATATAGCTCTTTGTCTTGAGAGCTGTTTATGCATAAAAATATATTTTCCAACCAGGAATAGTAAGGTCTAGTTGCAGATCTAAACGACATGTAGTTGTTTTCTAGGTTGTTCGCAAAAAAATGAAGTAGCTTCACCAACTCATGGGTAGACAAATTAATGACTAAAGTTAGAATGTCTGTTTCATCAATATTTCTCAGACATGCTTCAATGTATTTGACGTTGTTGAAGGCTAAAGCAACTTGTAACGCTTCCGAATAGTTTTTTTCTTTAATCAATTTTTCATAATCAGCTTGAGAAAACGAAGTCGAAAGTAACGACGTTTCCGGCTTGTTTAAAAAATAGTGAGAATTTTGATACGCTAAACTCGTATTTTCACTCACACTTTCAATTTTTGCAAAGATATATAAAGCGTTCTTTGTTCCAACGTACATGTATGACGAATTGGAAGATAAGACAAGTGCGTATAGCTGCAGCTTATTACTTATGGAAGCGTGTTTTCCAGAATCAATGCCCGCAAGCTTATTTCTTTCTAGAGCGTGTTTCGTTAGCAATTCTTCTGTGCCTAAGTTAGAGTCATCCAAATTGTATTCACACAGTGGAACGCCTTCCAATAATTTTTTGCTGTTTAACTTTCGCATTAAGTTGTCAACCGACCTATTTTTTGACAAATAAAATGATGACGCTAAGCCTTTTTCTTTGAGATCGTAAATGCATATTTTAGGGCTTTTTTTATTAGCCGCGACAACGTATCGCCCGTCTAAAGTGATGTCAATGAAATGAAAACAAAGAGTTGGATCGTAACCCTTGTTATACTTTAATGTACTATCCTGGTTTTTTTCTTTAAATTTGTCGTTGTTTGCTGTAAACTCTTGGTCTGATTCCCGACCAACATAAATGTCACGGGCACCTTCAATTTCTGAAATGATCGTTTCGTCAACGTAATTCCAATGATACAAAGTGGCTCCTACGTGACTTACAATAATTTCATTAGCTCCGTCACTGGAAGGATTAAATGTTAAAGTTAAAGCAGGTCGCGTTGTGGCAGATAATATTATGGGCTTTCCACCTTTATTTTCTCTGCCAAAAACGTCCCATATTATTATCGAACCGTTGTTACAAGCTATTGCAAGATGCCCATGATTTGCAAGATGAGGAGAAAAAGCAATGAAGTTAACCGATGTGTCGGTGAGTCCAAATTCATCAAGTGTTTTGCCAGTCTGAATATCTATAATATAAACACAAGAGCGTCTGCCATTACAATAAGCAGCGAGTATTTCGCATCCATAATCAACGACTAAACCTTTTAATAAACATACTTCGTTATTGTAATATATAGGTTTTGTTTGTCTAAAACACTTTTTCTTGTATAAATCATAAAAACAAAGAGTTCCATCGTAACTAGAAGAAATAAGTAAGTTACGTTGTAACGTAAATAATAAGCCAGAAACTCGCGCTGAATGATTACTAAACGATTTTATTATATGACCTTGATTCGCGTCCCACAAACGAACAGTACCTTCTGTATTACCGGTCGCTACTATGTGAGAGCTTAGCAATGCTTCGGACGCCAATTTTACTTTATTGTAAGCTGAAGGTAGAACAGCAAGACAACTTGAAGTATCGTTTAGGTTTTTTTCATGGAAAAGGATGGTGTCAGACTGCCACTGCCAAATCCCAATTTCATAGTTTATATTAGATGCGAACGCCACAAGTGTAGATGTAGGATTAATACATAAATGGGTTATGTGACAATGGTTTGAAATCTTATCGGTTTTTGCTACTTCAACTATAGTTTCTGGTCTGCTTTGAAGATCTTCTTCGAAAAAAGAGTCACTTTTGAAATCGATTCTTGCTATCAAAATTCGTCCATTGGTAGAAGCGTAATATAGCGTGTGGGTTTGAGAATTAGCAATTGCAGTAGACACATTCATAGAATCGAGATTAACAAATGCTCGAACGTGAAAAACCCATTTACCGGTGTTCCATATGTCTTGTTTGTTTGAAGTAGAATGAATGTCTTTTAAGAGAACTGATTCGAACTTTTCAGGATAATCATCCATTGTGTCTCGTGAGGTTTGTTCATTTGAAATAGTTAAAGTGCCTTCGTTATCAAAATGTTCTGATGTATTTTTAATTCCAGAAAGTTCTTTTTCAACTGTAAGGTAATAAGACTCTTGCTGCTGTAAGAGTTTTTCTTTGTTCTGTTTTCTAAACTTAGACGGTCTAACATCTTTAGCATGGTTTACATGCTCAGATTCTTCATACCACTTCCAAATGCAAATGTAGCCGGCTTTACCACCGGTAACAATGTATTTACCGCACTCACTTTGATAACAGAATAAAAGTTCTTGTTTGCAATCTAAAAAACTGAGAGGAACCTGCCACTTATGAACAGACCAAACTTTAACTTGCATATCATATCCACAACTAAGAATGTAGTCATCTTTAATAAATTTAATGCAGGTACATTTTTTTTCGTGTCCTCGCAATTTCCATATTAATTCGAATAACCACGACGATCCAGCACATGGTAATTTCCAAAGTCCTATTTCATTGTCTGCGGCAGCACAAACGTAGTGAAAATCCGGACTTATTGTCACGGCTGTAATTTCAGATTTGAACAAAACAACGGAGTGAATTATCGTGTTTCTTTGAGTGTTTATCATGTACAGCCGATTAGAAGCATCGATGCAATAAGTAATATTGTCTTTGGCAGGCAGAACCCATATAATGTCAAAATTGACTTCTGTACTAAATACGTGGTGGTCTCCGAATATTACATTCTGAAAGTGAATTCTGTTGCCTATAGCTGAAAACAAGATGTCTTTTTCCGAAGAAAACAAAATATTTCCACCAGAGTAAGAAGCCCCCAATAAGTTTTTAAAACAGTATTTTCTCATTATGTAATGCTGACTGCATAATAAAGTTTTTCGTTTTTATTTTTTTCTTCAAAAAGGATGTAATGAGAAAATCTGTATATGTAAAAACTTTCATATAATTTCAATATAAATTTTTATGGTAGCTGGTAGATAAGTTACATTTTTGTTATTAATTAATCTCCCATATTTCAATACCTTTTATAGACTTTGTGTTGTTTTTCGACGTTTTGTAGTCCTCATCCACAATGTACTCTAAAGATAATATTGAGAGTGATTTGTCAATGGACAATATCGATCTGAACACTTTTTTAATTTTAAAACTTACGGGTTGCAGAAATAAATTCCATAATTTGTGTTAGTTGCCTTTTGGTTGTTTACTATAATGTTAGTCATAGAAAAAAAATATTTATCAGAAGTTCTGTTGTTGGTGTACAAAATAGCAGGCGTTCCTGAATAATTTTTAGTCGTGTTGTTAAGTAAAAGACTGTAAATAATACTGTCTTGACAAGAAAAGACTATGAGGTAGTTTGTAGATAGACAATCAAAAAGTCTCCGACAGTTCAAACCGTTTTTATTAGTTGTGTACCGGAGTGAAAAATCTTTGCCTATGAGGTTATCGGGCAAGCTGACTTGCAAATAAAAAAAATCCTCGTAAGAAAGTAACTGGCTCTTCAGGTTATAATTTCGGTTCTTTCCTATGAGTTTGAATATACTAACAGTGTTGGAAACTTTGTGTAAACAGTATGATGAATAGTGAAACTCAGAAGTTTCTGATTCTGTTGTTGTTACTGCATCAAGTTCATCAAAATTAAACGAGTTGTTCCTCAAAGGCGAATTAACCGATTTACTTCGTAACAACTGGTAACCCGAAATAGTTTTGTTTTTGAAATAATCAAAAAGACTTGTTTGGCATTGCAAATCGTCGTAAATTTTGTAGACCTGATACAAAAACCTTACTTGTCCGTGGTGATCTTCTGGCACGTTAAGAATTAGCTTAACATGAGCTGGATGTTTACACAGCAACAATAAATCTTTTTTAAGTGTTAGCCAAGCAAGAAAAAATCTTAACAAACCGTAAGAACCGTTGGTACAAAATAAAAAATATAAATTCAATGAAATCAACGTAGGCAATTCGTGAATTAAAGCGACAGCTATCGCCTCTGACAGCCATTTATGGGCCTCAAAACCTATTTTGTCTAGATGTTTTACAAGTGTTCTCTGATTTTTTTTGAGATAAAGGGTTGCTTCCTTTAGTACATTGCCATGCTCCGTGATAGTTTGTATTACGAAAAACTTGGATCTGTCATTATGTGTAAATAATTTTGCTTCAGTATCAAACAAATATGCTAGAAAAACTACAATGCGTTCTTCCTCTAAAAATAATAATAAAAATGCGATTAATTGGGTCAGTATAGGTACAAATGAAAGTTCTCTAAGCAATTTATAAAAAAACCAACTTATTTTCATGGCCGTGGAAATACCTTCAGACGATAAAAACGGACAAAAGCCAATTTTCTGAATTTCACGTTTCGTAAAGGCTGATTGGTCTTGGAAAGTTACAAATTTTGAACAGGTTTTCAGTGAAATTTGGCTGGAAGATACTTCAATATTATAATAGCCAAAATCTAGACCGCATAAACAGTAAAAAGGAAATACGTGTTCAAGTGTTTGCGTGTTGTGGTATTGTTCCAAAAAAGCAGTTCTAGCTTTTTCGTCGACCATGCTGTTTACAGAATCAAAAACAAGATACAGTTTTTCTCTCAATTCGCTGGCTTCGTAGTGCCGAGTGTAAGGGTTTAATTTATTGGCGATATTAAAGCTATGAATTTTAAAACTCTCTTCAAAACTTAGATTCGGTGAACTCGATCTGCTAATCTGCTCTTGATAGTTTAATCTAGAATTGAGCTTTTCTGTATTACAGAATTTAGTTACATGAGACGTAAAAACGTTTTGAGTTAATGTAGAACTTTCCTCGACATTTAGAGACGAGGAAAGAAGAAAGTTGCTTTCGCTCGAGCTCAAAACAAGCAAATCTCTTTGTTTACTATCTGATTTTTTAAACATATCATAACTAATTCTGCATTTTATTTACACAAAACGTGTATACCTGTCTCAATGTGATGTGTTGACGTAATAAATCGACTTTGAGATGTACGAAAGCCAATATTATTTAATTTGATTGGTTTATTTATTTATCAAAAAATAATATTATTTAAAGCGTTCATTCGCTGTTTGCAAATACAACGCAGGACTATTTTTCAGCATTGCAGCTGCCTCCAAGTTTAGCGGATCACTACAGTCTGGAAACTCTAAGTTGTGTTTGATATTAAACATCAGTGTTAACAGATCCATAACGGGCGACCAGCCCATCCGCAGAATCTTTAAACAAACAATGCCGTTGTCCGAAACATTAGGGTGAAAAATCTTGTTCAATAAAATCACTCTCGGGCTTACGATAGGATAGTTTTCGTGAAACTCAACATTGAAATGAACTTTTTTTTGGCGAAACGGGCCTAAACACTTATATATACGCTAGTACCTACCTTTATCGAGTTGAATGGTAAATTGTATCTGATAAGGATTTGCTGTGCGTGTGTACGAACACCAAGTTAAATCATTTAAATCCGTTAAATCTAAAAATTTCTTTTTTTTCTCCTACCTTGTTCAATTCTCAACAGACAAATACTTGTAAATTTCATCATAAAAACTATTAAAAAATATTTTAAAAATTATTTTCTTATATACGGTCAAGATTGACGATAAGACAAACAGATGGCTACTTATTTAAACACTCGGCTTGAAGATTTGTACAAACAATATAATGGAGCTCCAGACACTTTACCCAATTTAAATGAGAAAAACGTAGATGCCCAGACCTTTTACCATTCCCAAGCGTTGGAGCTGGCAATTTCGCCCATAAAGTCTCAACTGCCAAACATTGTATTTTTGTATTTTACCGGTTTGAACGGACTTTTTGGTAATATCATGTTGCTCTACACGGGTTTTGGCATAATCAAAACGCTGTGGATCGCGAGCAGACAGTTTTTGGAGTTCGAACGACAAAGCGAACAAACCTACAAATTGTTTAGACTAATTCATTTTCTAAGTAGCATTTTATGCTTGGTTCTACTTCTTGGGGTCGTTTTGAAAAAAAATTTTAATAAATATAATAACTTTATCATAAATCGAGATTCTGATATTCAATTTAATTATTTATTTTGAAATAAATTAATAAAATATTAGATGGAAACAATATTGTTAGGTAAGTCAAAACGCGAGAGTAGCGAGTTTGATCACAGGTTCGATGAAATCCCGGGAAAAAGTTCATAATAGTGAAGCTGTTGAACAAAAAAACAACGGTAACGAGGTAACTGACACCGAGCTTGAGAATTTCAGGTTTCACAAGTGGCAAACAGTCGCGTCTCTTTTTGATTATTTGGACGATGCCAGTTTTTGCTGCAGACAAAATATTGATGGGTATTTGGTGCTTTTAAATGTCTTGGGAGGCATGTGGTGGCTGGCGTCCTGCATTGATATTATCTTGCTGAAAAATGGGTTTAGCGAATTTATTTTTTTAGCAAAGCTAAAAGAAAACTTAATACCGTGCATTGTGCTTTCGTTCCTGATAAAGTCGCTGCTGATCGTGGATTTTGGCTTAGTCAAGCTTTACCTCAACAAAAAATCGTTTTCATCTAGAACGCTGTTATGGACAAACAAATTCGCAGAAGTAGTTTATTATATTTGTCTAGTTAAATATTTACGTCTTAGAAATTATGATTTCACAGTTGCTAAGTTTTTGTGCATTATGTATTTTATTTACCTGATGAAAAGCCACGCTTATGTTTATTCAGTTATAAAACTCAAAAACTACTTTCCGAAACAGACGTCGAAACTTAATAAGCTTCAAACGTTTTCCAGACTCGTGCGTTTCATTTATATTCCAACTTTGGTATACGAAATTGACTTCCCACGGAGCACAGGCAAGTTTAGAAAAAAGTACTTCTTCTTAAAATTAATCTCCACAATTACTGTCTTCAACATTTACATCTACCTGATTTACTATAAATATCCAGACCTGATGCGTGCACAGTCTCAAAATCACTTGATCACACTTATTACTTCCTACTGCTCAATTTTGATTGAGTCCGTTATATTAATTTTTCTTTTCATGTTTGATGGAATATTAAATTTGTTGGCAGAAGCAACAAGATTTCCAGATAGACAATTTTATGGATTCTGGTGGAATTCCACAACGTTTATCGAGTTTTCGAGAGACTGGAATACCCCTGTGTACAGATGGCTTCATGTGTACATTTATAAGGCCAGTTTGGGCTATTTCAAAAAACACAACAAAATATTGTCTGTTTTGTTAACACTTACAGTAAGTGGAATATTGCATGAGCTGTTCTTGTTCGTACTTTTTGGGTCCTTTAATTTCTACATTTCGCTGCTCACCCTGTCACAAATCCCGCTTTCGCTCACAGTGAAGTACTTCAAAGGATCAATTTATGGAAAGATTTTCTTCTGGACTTGCATCACATTAGGGATCACTCTACTAGCAATTTGTTACAACAATAGCCTTAATTAGTCTAAATTGTTTTTTAAGATGCTTTCGGCCGCTTTAGTTAAAGTTTTGTACTTATATTCATTGATGTATGTAACTATAGATTTTATTGATTTTTTGAAATGTATCTTGACTTGTTCTACTTCAACTCTATATTCGTCTGCAAGCGTTTGGAAGTTCTTTTTTTGAATGGCTACGCCGATCAGCACAGCGTGCTGAAAAGGAAGAAGTTCGACACCATTTACAAGCAAGTCATTAACCGTGGTTTCGCAGAATTTTTGCGATAAATATAAATGGGTGGCCACGATGCACAAATCCATTATTGTTTCCTCGTTCAAACCTGGGTCAATGTATAAGTTTAACCGTTCGATTGCAGAAGGGGGGAGCAATAAGTTCAAGGTCTTTAAAGATATCGCATTTGTATCGCCGCAACCGTTAAATACTATCCTGTAAAGTAAAGCGACAACTTTTGTTTCCAAATGGCAAAAATACTGTTCAATGATAGACAAGAAGTTAGAACGAAAAAAAACCACTTCTCTGCAGTTTCTGTCTGGTGTAAACAACAGCACAGGTTTATTGTCATTAAGGTTTTTTTTAATTACGATCGGAGCTAACTTGGCTTTGTAAAAAGCGAATAATTCGTCTAAAGACAAGTTAGACGCGTATAGAAACATAGTACCAGACTTGTTGAGTTTCTCTAAAGCCTGTATAATAAGGTTTGTTAAGTCAGCGTCTCTCGGAAGCTTCATTATACCCAACACTATAGTATCGCTGTTGATGAACGAAGATTGGTATTTCGAGCCTGGAAAAAAACAACTTAAGTCCAAAAAATCAAACTCAACTAAGGTGGAGGTTCTATCGTCTTTGCAAACAACCGTTTTGTTTTTTTTATCAATCAAGACATTAATGTTCTCATTTATACACTCATTTTTGGCCATACGCCCAGGTTATTTATTGTGGTATAATCAGTAATTTTATTTTCAAAATTTTTTTTTGCCTAGTTTTCTAAAATATTTAAAAGCTCATGAGTATGATTTAAACTTTTAAAAATGGATGTTAGAAAAGAATATTTAAACATTGTCGTTGGAGAAAAATTTTATGACGATATTGAAGATTGGCTGATCATTGAGTTTGGAAACCTTAGTCTTGAGTTTAACATTTGCGACGAACCGCGCCCATTTGAAGAAACAGACCAGCAAAAAATGAGATGCGAGCAAATCATTAACATTTATCTAGGAAGTATAGCGTACTTACTAGATAAAAAAACTAAAGAGCTGAAAATTGACAATTTGATTTATACTCCAGAAATAGTAGACATTAGCAATGAGCCGATCATAATATCTGTCCAAGAAGGCCAAACTTTGAAATTGTTGAAGCGAATTACGAAAAAATACGTGTACAACGACACACCTACATACGAATGGTGAGCATTTTATGTTCTTAAAAGTGCTAAAATATTGCAAAAAGATAGTAGTATTAGGCCGGACTGCAAAAGTTTTTTTCCTGAATTACGATAAATGGAACTGAAGTAGAATTCGTTATAAATTAAATCCTTTGCGTTATTGTGCATTTCGATCAATTGAATGACCTGGTCAGTAAAAGAATAAATAGACCAGCCTAAATAAGTAATATTTAGCATTAATAGTATGAAATCTGATTTAGTTAATTTGTGTTTCTTTAGTATATCTATTTTTCCAAGCGATGTTTTCAGCGGTTTCCGCAGCAAATATACGAGTAATAAGTTATTAGCTAAAAACATAGGAGATGTTTGAGCAACTAAATTAGTAAATGGTTTATAGAAGATCTGTTTGTGAAGAATCCATATTCTTGCGCAAATTTCTTTGAGGTTAACTCCTAAACCCGATTTTTTCAACTTATTTTTTGCTATTGTTTGCTTTCGATTACAAGTCAAAATAAACGAAGTTAGCATCTCTCGTGGACTGGAGCCGATCAGCTTTTTGTCAAATCCGATTGTTTTGAAAACGCCCGATTGTATATATTTGCTAAGCAAATATAAATATTTTATTATTGTTACACTTTCTGTGATTACTGTGCTAATTATTGAAGCGTAAGGGCTGTTTCTGATAAAAAAATAATACAGTTTTTGCTGATAGTGAGACCAAATGAAAGCGTAAATCGGTACAACACATAGAGCTGTGTTGATTAAAATAAACACATGAATGATCTGGTCAAGAATTTTTTTGTTCGCTGTTGTTTGCTTGTTTAAAAATTTTATTTTATTATAGCGAATAAATAAAACTGACACTATGATAAGTATTTCAATATATGTCACGATTGATACTGATAGTTTTTTAGTTTCGTAAATGTAATCCAGAAGCACAAATTTCATTGCAAATATAAATGATATTGCAAAAATTGTAGTTGAAAAAGTGAATAAATCAAAATTCTGTTTAGTAACTAAGTTTGTAAACATTTTATGTGATTTAAGACTATTTACAACATTGCCATGCGCATAGCATATTATTTTTATGCCAACTCATCGATGATTTATATAAAACAAATTAATTTAAGTTAAAAATTCGGTTTTATTATTGGATAAATTGATAATAATACCCGCAAAATTAATTCAAAAGCGATGAGTAGTTTTTAAAAATGAAATTGCTTGTTCTATAGTATATAACAGCTTAATGACATGTTAATTGTTGGAGACGATCATGATACGCACAAATTGCTAATTGCCTTTTTATTACGTGAGACAATTTGCAAAGACATCAAACGATTTTTTTTGCTTGTGATTGGAAAGAAAAGATACTGCAATCAAATGTTTTATAAATATGCTGAAACTATATGCGACAAAAACTTGAATTATGTCATAAATAGGCTTAGAGATAATGAAATCGTACCACGATTTTTTTTTACTAGTATGATAATAAACGATTCGATCGATTTAATTTTAACTATCACTAAGACTTATAATATTAAAAAAGTGGTTTATTATGGGATCATTCCTCCGAACGAACTTCTCTGCAAACTAAACAAAAAATGTGCTACCACTATTCCGTTTAATTTTATTAGCATAAGAAAATCAGATTTGATTTATTTACTTAAATCTTTCAACGTTACAAAGGTCTTGTCTTTGTTGTATCACAAGGAAGTTCCTACATTAAGGAATATTAATTTCATTTGTGTAAAACCTCTCCGTGGCGTTAGCTCGGTTGATTTGTACTTGGGAACATCTGTGTACCATAAAGACTTTTTAAAACACTGCGACGTTGTTTTATCAGACATACTTTCCGAGTGCGGCGCAGTTGATGAAGACGAAAGTTACATTAAAAGTCCTTTTAAGTCGTCGAAAATATCTTCGCTTTTTTCATATATATGTAAACGATGTAAAACTGAATATTCCAATCACGAGAATATTCTTAAAAATAGCTTTCAAACCGGCACAAATGAAGATGCTGTCCGGTTGATAAAATTGCTGTATAAAAGCAAATACAATAAGTTTACGACGGGAGGAGAGATTTGGTACATTAAAACAAATAACATTGCAAAATCCAATTTAAATTTGTTCGAGTCTATTGTTGATTTAATGCTAATAAATAAACTCATTGGCGTGTGTCTAGTGAGACTGACGACAATCAATATACAGTTTTTTGCTATCTTATTCCCTCTTTCTAAAGATTGCTTATCTCTCCAGCCGATTATCGATTCTGTTTACATAAATCCATACTACAGATCATTGCTTAATAAGCAAAAAGTTTATCAAATAACCAATAGAAGTTTTGCTTTTACGGAACATGATAATTTCGAATCAATATTCAATGTCTCAAGTTTATGCAACAAAAGAGTTGTTGAAAACGACGTTGACGAGGTAAAAAAAGCTATTTTAGACTTAATTAAAATAAAAAAATCGGTTTCTTCCAAAAGTGAAACCGTTTCAAAATCGAAAGATCAGAGCTACTCGTATTATGTGACGCTATTTAAAAATAATTTGATTTCATCTTACATGGACTTACCGCATTTGTCAGTTGTTAATCAATATAAAAATAAAATATGTAAAAATTTTATATCATAATGGTTGCCACACATGGATTATAGAAAATAATTCTTAATTTTGATCTTTGTAAAAAGTATAAATGAACTGGGACATAGTTATTATTATAGCAGTTTTTGGACTAGCTTGCAGATTTATCAACATTATACTTCTATATAGTCTTAAATCTCTCTTGTTGTTAAGAAAAGCAAAAAAAATTCCCAAGGACAATGATCGAATTGTCATTACTGGAAGTACTGACGGAATTGGTTTGGCTTTCGCTAAATATTTTGCAAAAGCAAAAGAAAATATTCAATTAATCCTTATTAGTCGTAACGAGACCAAATTAAGCAACACAAAAACGGAAATCATCAAATTAAATAACAATATCAAAGTTGATACCATTGTTTGTGATTTTTCAGCCGGTACGTTAACGCCAGAAATTCAAAAACTTCCGCCAATCGACTTATACATTCACTGTTCAGGTTTATCATATCCTAGTGCATTGTATTTGCACGAGATTAGCGACGAGTTGATAAACGATATGATCAATGTCAACTTTCTTATGCCGTTGCTATTGACAAATCAACAACTAAACAATGTTACTAACAAGGAGTCAACGGTTTTATACTGCGGAAGCGCTGCAGCTACAATTTGCGAACCTTTACTAGCTGTATATGTAGCTACAAAAGCCAGCCTCGCAACATTTACCGAACTGTTGAGCGCGAGTTACTTCCAGAAAAACTTTGTTTTTCAGTGTCACACGCCTTTCATAGTTACTACTAAAATGTCTAAAATAAAAAAACCCAGTTTATTGGTTCCTTCGACTGAGAAATACGTCAAATCCGCTATTTCTTGCATTAGATACGCTAGTAATAAACACTTTTATAATTTCTTCAGACCCATTATCACGCCGTACTGGAGTCATAAATTGATTGAATTGTTTGCTTTATATTTAATCCCGCCAGACCTATTCAATTATTTCAGACTAACGTCACAAAAAAAAATCCGATCAAGATATTTGAAAAAACAAAACGTCATTAATTAAGGTTGCAAAGCAATATTTACTAGATAATCTCTGAACATTCCAATCGCAATCACGTACATATTACTGATAGCTGAAGCCTTCTCGGGTTTTATTATTTTATCTTCCAAACCTTGAATATATGATATCCCTACGCCTTTCCCGTCAATGTTTTCCAATAGGTTGTACACCAGAAAATCATGTAGCAGGGTTTTAAAATTAAACTTTTGTGGCGAACCCCAGACATAAACATCACCATCGACTAAACAAATACTTGAATTGGCAGCGGCGTAAATTTTTGTTGGATTCAATGGAACATTGACTCTTTTTGCAGCTGTAATTGTTTCAGCTGTTGAATCAACACCGCATTGTCCCCAGAAATTGTTGCCAAATGCGTATAGTTTTCCGTTTGACAATAACACTAATAAATGCTCATCCCCACAGACTATGTCATTGATTGAATTTCGTTTCAAATCTATGTTAGCTAGTATCGAATCCGCCAACGGCGAAATTATGATTTTTTTATCGTATAAAACATTGTTGAAAATTCCACATGTTTTTGAATACCCGTCTTTCAAAGGCGATCCTGTTACATATTCTGGAGAACCAAATTTATATATCCATGAAAACTCGTCGTTTTCATTTGTAAAATTCATAAGTAGATACCCTCCTTTCTGTGTTAAGCACAATTTCACATTGGTTAAAATGCAATATTGGTATTCGCATATTGCAATTAACACATAATTGATAATTACCGGAACTCGCGGCCATTCGCCTGTTAAATATAGCCCTCCACTGTTTGTTACAAGTACGGTTCTATTATCCCTGGCGCCAATGGCTATAACGCTCTGATTGCCAATGTATTGGTTTAGTTTTACAGGTTCGTAAACTACATTCGTTTTCGATAAACCAAGACAGGCCCCATTTCCTAAACCGTATACAATACCCTAAAAAATATAGCTAAAATAACTTACACTTTCACAAAGTGCTAGACAATGGTGATCTCCGGCAACTATATCGAGAACCGGCTTGAAAAAATTTACTGGCTTAAATTCTCTAAGCAGACCACAGTTATATCCTTGACCCAACTCTCCAAACAGTTCTCGTCCAAAACTGTATAAAACTCCGTGACTTGTCAATACGTATATTGCATTTTTGCTGCATTCAATTTTCTTGATGTTCACACAGTCAATAGTTTTATAAATCGGCATAAACCTGGAAAATTGTTTGCTCAGATTTTCGTGAAAATTAAACTTATCTTTGATAACATTGTTGTTAACAATAACCTTATGTTTTGAAACATGCTCATTTGGTTGGTTTGAAGTATCGTACCTGAATACTTCGTTTTGTCCCCAGATCAAAGCAATGCTAGAGCTTGCTGTAGGTTTGATTTTGCTCGTTGTTGCACTAATTCAGAATATTTTTTTATAACATACTTATGAAATTCATATGACGCAATAACTTGCTGCGTTGGTTTTTCTAGCTCCATCTGATCATTATTTTTAGCATAAAAAATAAAAATTAGTTTTTCCCAATGCCTACAGAAGTGTTAATAAATAATTTTCAAGCCGGCAATAGAAACTTTAATCAGTTAACAAATATTTTAGAATCATTTGGACGTGTTTACGACATTGTTGTGTCGAAAAACAGAATTCGCGGTGCTCAAAAATATCAACAATTAGACAAAATTCGGGTTATTTATGAACAGAGAAGTGATGCACTTGAAGCTATTAAAAATTTAAATCATTCAATTTGGAATGGTAGAGTTTTAGATTTGTACATGGAAAACAATAAAAAAGTGAATTTTGAATAATCTCGTATAATATTAATTTTGACGGGAGAATTACATCAAGACGTAACGGTGAAATTATATTTGTCGAAAGTAACTAATTAAAATTAAAAATGTCTGACGAATTTCAAAGTGGAGGTAATGTATCGTCTTACGTTCGACCTATTCAGGCTGGTAGCGTGAAAAAAGGTTCTTTTGCGATGCTTAAGGGCCGACCATGCAAAGTTGTCGATATCAGCACTTCGAAAACCGGAAAACATGGTCACGCTAAAGCGTCAATAGTTGGTATAGATATATTTACTGGTAAAAAATACGACGGTAATTTTCCAACTTCTCACAACATGGAAGAACCAATTGTAACAAGAACTCAATACGTAATCATTCACTGGGAAGATGACGTTTTGCATTTGTTAGACAGTTCTGGAGCCGTCAGAATGGACCTTACTTGGCCAGTCGGACGTGACGACAAAGTACTTGAAGAATGGAAAAAACAATTAGCTGAAGGAAACACACCTACTGTCACTGTTCTCTCTTCTTGCGGAGAAGACAAAGTGATTGGGCCCAATGATAAATAAATTATAAAATTATGTGTATCTCTTCTTTATCAATGCTCTTTTTGTGTTATTATTATGTTTAATCCTTTTTATTTTATTTTTAGAATATTAACTGTTATACCCAAACAGGACTTAAATAATGGCAAGCGGCACCACTGCGCCAAGTCGACCCGACCCTTTTAACGAAGCTTTCTTGCAACCGAACGAAACTAAAGTTGAAATTTCTATAGAGAAAAAAGTCCGAAACTGCGTGGTATTAGAAATTAAAAAAGAGGGTCACACCTTGGGCGCACTTCTCGCAATGTAAGTTAACACTTATAAAATGGTTTAGTCAGTTAATAAATGATCCAGATCTTGTTTTTGCGGCATATAACGTACCACATCCGTTAGAATCTCGTGTTTTACTACGTATTCAAGCGGACCCAGAAACAACTCCGTTTCATGCTTTCCAGAATGCGTGTTTGGCTCTCGACGCAACGTTTGCTAACTTAAAACAGCAGATTAGTAGTTACGATGTGTAACTAATAATAATACATTAAGATTTATAATGTGGTTTCAATTCGTAGACATTGTGTTCTGACAGAACATTTTTTAGCATCGCGATTTCGTTTAATATTGATTTAATTAAATGATAAGGAGCTCGTATCTCTTTTCTAATTTCTTGTAAGGAGACCAGATTGTTGTTTTTGCGAAACAACAAAAATAACTGCTCTGTGATGGCTTCCTTACTGATGTGAATGTTTCCGCCAAGCGCTTGGTTGTCTTTGAAATACTGAAATAACTGTGGTTGGTTTGATATTTGCCGGTTCAATATTTGAGAAGTAGGCATGCCAGCAGACTCGCTCAATCTCAATTTTTTGTTAATAGTAGGATAGTCGACATAATCTTTTATGTACGTGATGCTTTGCGTAGCCCGCCCCACCCAGTAAACATCATCTAGCAGCGAATTATTTTCAAACTTGCTGCAGCAAATTTCCGAATTTTTCAAATCTATAGTTGAGCCCTTTAGAGTAACGGGACAGTTGTTTATCACAGTTGAAAAATTCATATCGTCGTCGCAAAAACCTACCACTGTTCCGATTTCTCTTTGCTCAAGTTCTGTTTTTACAAAATTTGGAAATCTTACTACGGTGACGTTGATTAGTTTTTCATTTTTATCAAATATAAACTTATGTACATTACCACTATTCATTTCAAAAACACATTAATGTTTTCACATCTAATAAAATTATCTTGAAAAAATTATATTTCGAGCCAAAATAAATAATAAAAGAGAGTTAAGAAATTAATTTTTTTTTATTTTTGCAATACTCGAGGAATAATCATGTCGTGCAGAATAGATTGTTGTCAAGCAGTTCCTGAACCTTTAAGAAACATTTTTTGTTGGAAAAACTCTGCTGTTAGCAGCAAGTATTTTCTCTACATGAATGTTGCTTGTTACATTCTTAATATTGTCGCAAACGATCCAGTCAGGAGTATGTTAAAATGTTTAATTACTATGGTTGTAATCAACTACTTTTTAATTAGTTACTTGAATATCTCAATATTCGACTTAAAAAAGTATTTAATGGAAGACGAATTTAAAGATTTCACCAAAGCATGTTCCACAATTCTAGAGGCTTCTTACAAACGCCTTATCTCAATAGTTAAATGGGAGCGTAAATTCTGCAGTACAAGATTCTGCATCCTTAGTTCTTTCTTGGTAGTATTATTAGCTTACGTTAATTTAGTCAAGCTTATTTGGGTTTTACTAAACTTGTCTTTTTTAATTCACCCTGTTGCAAAGTATTATTTTGCAAATTTGCACAGGTTTGCTGAACCATACTTGGAATTAATATACTATAAATTTAATGACTTGCTTTGCTGTTCTGCCAAAAAATAATTCATTTTGCAAAATACTTAACAGACAAGTTTTATCGTCGTTGAAATGTCGTGACTTTTGTTCTTTAAATATATATAACCAATATTATTTTTATTTTGAATATATATTTTATGTACTAACAAAATTTGTTATGTTAAACCTCGAAGACACCAAAAACATCAGTCTTTATTGATTTCAAATATAGTTAATGTTTGTAATTACGCGACCAATAATTGTTCATACAAACGATAATTCGTTTTTCGTAGGCCTTTTGAAATGTTTTGATCACTTTGGCAGTTTAATTCTAGACTACACTTGCCAGCTGCTGCAAGATCCAAAAGATCCGAAAAAATATGTTGAAAGATATTTGGGTCTGCAGTTGTTTCGGCCAGATATTATGTATTTTTATGGATCGAATAGTGAAATTACATTAGACATACTGATAAAAAGCATTCAAAACATGAAAATGGGGATGTCTAGTGGGTTTGGCAAACTACTTTTTGGAGCAGATTCTAAACTGTCAACCGAGCTGAAAATTGATGAATCCGCTCGAGCATTCGAACAAGAACTCAAAGACGCCTGCAAAATCATAAAGGATTACCACCACCTTCAATGTCAGATAAAAAATGAAAATTTTGAAGAATCAATCAATGATTTGATGACCACAGCGAGTAAGAAAAGTTTTGTAGATGCTCAAAATTTGATTTCGTCTAATAATTGGAACATATAACACTTTTCAGCAGGTGAATTATAAATTATTTATTGTGTCGCCCATTTGTTTATTTTTGGTTCCAAAAAATTCCGAATATTTATTTTATGAAAAAACTCTGTAGACAAATTTAAGCTTCAGTAATTTTTTTTGTTACTACAAAGAACTTGCCTCACTTAAATTATTAATAATTATTTAATGGATTCCACAGCCCCTTCAACAGATGTAGATTCTGGTACAAGTGCCATTGAAGTTACTAAACAGCTAATCGTCACGAAAGAGCGATGCAATCTTATTGAAGCATACTCCAAGCAGCTTGAAGATGAACTTTTTGCGTTGGCCGGCCAGTGTCCAGAAACGATTAGTTTAGATTATTGGATGACTCGTGTTGACAATCTAAAAAAACAGCTGGCTGTTGAAAAAAACGATCATCAGAACGAAGTTGAAGAAATCCAGAAAAAATATAGTCAAGAAATTGACTCACTTGTAACAGCTCTGGAGCAAAATAAACAGGAATTAAATGATTTAAAATTAGAGTTCACGAAACTGAAAAACTCCAATAACAACACCGAAATTCTGCCCAACCAGAATACAAACAACTTAAATCAAAATTCACAGGAGCCAAATCAATTGGAAAAACTTGAAAATATGGTTCTCGAATTGAGTAACGAGATAAAGAAAATTAATAATCCGAAAACGTTCATGAGCTCAAAAGATATTTTAGAACGATTTGAGGTCTATTTTAAGGATCTTTCTGAATGTTACTTAATGCAAAATCAGCACTTGCAAATTTTCGTAAAGGAGATTAATCGAACTATTTCTCAAACTATAGAGAAAATAATGTCAACGACTACTAGTCAAGCAACTAAAAGCCAAGAACTATTTTTACACAATACAGAAACGCTAAAATCCATTTCAAGTAAAACTGCCGAAACTTTCGACTCTTTTATGGACATAAAAGACATTTTACGATTAATCGCAGAAGGACAACGAAGTTTGTTTGAGTCTATGCGAGCTCTCAATCAAAGTATTAATAACTCCGTTGGAAATAATTCAGAAGAAGTTAACTTTTATAAAGACAAGTATTTAAAAAATTCGATTGATCTTGAAGCATACCAAAAAAAAGCTCAGAAATATTCGAAACAACTAAGTTTATTGCGAACAAGGTATAATCACATACCAGTTAGCATGAAAAAAGAGTATAAAAAATTTTTAAAAGAAGCTGTTCGGTTTTACTTAACATCCAAACATATACATGATGAAAATTGTATGCCTGACGATGAGTAAGTTAACAAATAGCGAAGTTTTTTACATCTTGTATTCATCATTAAAATAAATAAATTCTACAACTATATTAGCTACGTATGCTTCGTTATTTTAGTTTAGGATTCAACATTAATTTTCATAAATTGAAAAACTTAAATGCAGTTGCCACACACAATTTGGTAATTAAGTTCATACAATAAAGTTATCAACTGCAACTTATAAGTTTAACATATGAGTTCACAGCTCACAAAAGACGTTAATTTCTTATTTTTTCTACTTAGATATTCAACCGTTATAGCAAAAAATAATATTAAGAGTTCTTTTAAAAATGTGAAAAAATTTACTATCAGACTATCTAAAGTTTGCTTGTATAAAAAAAAATCAATTTTTGAAAAATCACCTACAGATATTGCTGAATTTCAAGCAAAAATTGATAACTTATTAAAGGTCTCTCAAGATAACCCTCGGTTAAAACTACATATTAACGAAATTAAAAACACTGCATCAAAGCTTTCCACTGATCAATTAAGATTTTCTAAATATACGATTAGAGAGGCTCCAATTAAAGTAAATAAAAATTCCTCATTTCAGTTTTTAGAAAAACGGGCACAGGATCAAAAAGTTAAAAATTTAAACGTTTACGGATATGCAAGAAAAACAGATTCAATTATTCTAATTAATAAAAAAAGTTTAGTTAGCCCAGCTCTTTATTGCAAAAAAATTGCTCCTACATTAAAAATAAATAGGTCGCAAGCTGTTAGATCATATACACGGCGATATGTAAGATGTAGAAAATTACCAAAGAATATATGCAAATTAGCACTTATTTGTTCACCTTTTTTATTGCCTAATATTCCTTTAATGATTAGTACAGGAAGTATATTAGCATTTTTCAGTTTAGTGAAATTATGCAAGCGACATTCATATCAGGCTTACCGATCTAAAAAATCAACTTTTATTGAAACTGCAGTTGTTAGTTTTATGCTCTCGCTAAACAGTAAGCTTAGAAAAAAAAAAACAAATAATCATAGTTATATTCTGAAACCTAGTAATATAACAAGGACTGAGACTTCAATGTTAAACGAACTTTATAGAAATAATTACGATACCGCGATCAATCATAATTTTCCACAAGTAGATGAAGTAAGGATAATTCAGTGTAATAATGACATTCGGGCGCTCAGTTTTTCAAGTTGCTTTTACAATATCAAAATTAATAATTGGTTTTATCATAATCAAAAGTTTATTACATTCGATATCATGTTATTTGATGAACCTACTTCAAATTATAAGAGTTTATGGCGAAACTCAAAACCAGAAAACTCATCAAATGCGTTTTATCAAGCTCAAAATTATCATAATATTCCTAATTTACCCTTGAACAGCATTTTACATTATCCAGCTATTATAACAGAAGATAACGAAAATTTGATTTTAAAGATACAAAACAGAATAGTATCTTCAAAAAAAGTTAAATTTAACCACACAATATTAGTCTTGGAAGAAAAGAAAAATGAAACGTCTTCTGCTAAAGAGATTTTTAAAGAAAATTATCTAGCTAGTATAGGAAAATGTTCAATTAATGAACAGTCGGTGATTTATGGAATCATTCTTGTGAACTTATGTTTCTTACTTAGTATCAGTCTAGTTAATACAGCGTTAATAACGCTTTTCTCCACATATATCACGAAAAAATTAGAAGTTTATTTCAATAATCAAAAAATCAAACAATATGTGACCAAACTAGAACCTTTACATTTTCAATCACTATTTGATATAAATAGTTGTACCATTTTTTTTAACATGGAGACGCAAAGCACATTAGAAAAAAGGTTACTTCTAGGCTTCTATACGCAAAGATTAATTCCAACAATTAATTTTCATCCACATCACTACATCCCAGCAAATGATCAAAGTAACAATAGCTACAAAGTTTTTGTTGACGCATACGCTGCTTATGAATTTGTTTCAATTCACGACATCAACAGACTGCCACAGGAAGAAATTCAAAAACTAGAAACATTAGCTGAAAAATGGAAAAATTACTCTTTAATTTTGCCTAACGTTAATAAATCAATTGATTACTGTTTGAACGTTTTCAAAATAATTACTAATAAATCAGATTTAGTGGATTATCACTCTGCTACAATACTAGAGTATGAACTGAACTATTTTGACAAATATTCCAATATATTAAAACAATTAGAGTTTTATGATTATCCATATAAAGATAGAATTAATTCCCTTTCAACATTGCCACGGTTTATTTTCAATTTAGCTTCGTTTTATAAATACTTGGAACTGTGTCAAAAATATGAAATATATGAAGAATTGCAAGTATTAGAATTTTCTTCAATTCGCGAGCTGCTGATTGATCGATACATATTGGAATCTTTAGGTTTATTTCCAAAGCTTCTCAATAATGAATTTATTGCTCGAACCATGGCACAGCCGTTAGAACTATTACAAGCCCAAAACATGTATATCTTACGACAAATATATAAATCCTTCTTTAATAGATTACCTGAGCATGTTGACGAATTAATAAAATTTAGAAATCATCTATTCCGTTACGCGTATCAATATACGAACAACTTGAATTCTGAATCTTCAACCGATAAATCTGGCTTTGAAATACGGAAATCATTTGACAATGAAGCACAGTTTCACAATTTTTTATATTCGTCGCCTGAAACCCAGAATTTGATTAAATCTGACAGCTTTGCAAACTACAAACTATTAAAAGATGACAATTATAACGTTGATAGTTTTAATATTTTCGAATTAAATAGTGAAGCTTCAACTACAAAAAGCAACACTTCACTTAAATTGGATAACAAATTAGTTTTAAAAAAACATACACGTACAAGCCCAAAGCGATTTCCAGAATCGAAGGATATTTTTACCAACAATAAACCAGAAGATCAGATCTTTATACTAAATAGCGAAGATTCTATGTGAATAACAAATTTAAATACGATATAAAAGGTCTCCACGACAATAAGTCAAAATAGTATTCAACTCTACCGTGGTATAGAATAATATAGTTGAAAATTACAAAGACTTTTTTATTACTCAGTTACCAACTTTATTCTAAATTAATCGTAACTGATCCTTCTAGTTTTGGCATCGTCAAGATAGTTTCGTTTGAATTTGGCACATTTTTTATGACATTTCTGAAATTTCATTTACAAGCGATTAAACTTACTGTACATATCGTTTAAAATTCAACCAAATTCTAAGAAAATCTGGCGCAGGTATCGTTGTACTTAACTGATTAATGAAGCTAGTGACGCGTTTAATGTCGTCTAATTGTCGAATACAGTGAAGTTTTTCACTCAATGCAGAAGATAAATTTCTTTCACACCAAAACATCAATTGGTCTGCTCCACCCTGAATTATGTTTGTACAAACGTTTTGCGCCTGATTTACTTTACCTTGGAAAAGATCAACCAAGTCAGATATTTCTTTAAGTTTATTAATTATAATAGATTTGCGGTCCAATAAAATTGATCTGGCCACTGAATCTAGAATTAGACTAGACGAATTCATTTCGTTGTCGTTATACTCAGTTTTCATTTCTTCTATGAAAACAGGATAAGCAACCATTAAAGGTATTAAACATTCATCAACGTTAGTATCATGCGAATGTGAAACTTTACACAGTGTGCATAACGGTAAACTACAGATAACGCAGAAGTATGTAAATTCTTCGGTCTTGTGTGTTTCACATGTTCCAAGTGTCTTAGCAAATGTTTTATATAACGGCATTCTATTGTGCTTTTTTAAAATCGCGTTACCAGTGTGAAGTTTTTCGTCACACTGATCACATAACTTAACCTTATCAGAAGTACAATACACGGTAGCTGCGTTTTTATTACAATCTGCACAAATTGGCGCCATAAACAATTCTTTGGAGTTGCTATTTATGTCTACCTTAACGAGAAACCGCGGGTAGATGTGGTTTGATTCAAAAATTTTAAACTCTATCATATGGTCTGTAGTAGGAAAAATTTTGTTACCAGGCTGAAAATCTACGTTTGTGACAGAATCAAATTTGTTTTGAGTAAACTTTAGGTTCATCGTTTCATTTGTCATAACGTTGCGTACTACGATAATCGAGTCATATTCTAACGGCAGTGCACTACGTTTCATAAACTGAGCTTCTAAACGCGTTTCAACGTACAATGGAAAACCAACTACAACATCACACAAAAAAAAATATGCAGTGCTGCAGTCTAAAGATTTACGATCAAGATTGATAAAGTTGGTAAAGTCTTTTTGCATGATTTCTTCCATAATAGAGTCATCATAATGCGTGATTTTTTCTACGTCCAAAAATGCAAAATCTAGAAATAGCCCATCGTCACCTAAGTAAAATCCTCTATGACAAATGTTCATGAGTGAATCTTCTTTGTTGATTCGATCAAGTGGCAACCAACAAGGCATCACTAACTTTTGTTTTCGACAATTCTCAAACGACATACGAATAATAGGATTATTCAGCGTCCAAAGCCCACCGATCGTAGCTTTAGAAGTAGATGCGGATATCGATAAATAAGCTTTGACGGCATCGTAATCTATATTATCTGAACTCAGAGATATTAAAGCTGATCCTACGATCTCCATCTATTTAATTTAAGTATATTATTAATCAAACGGATTTCCCAAATTCCATTCCATTGCGTAAATTTCTTCATTGTTAGTAATTATGTATTTTTAATTGAAATCAATATTATCTAATTTCTTAATTTTAACTATATAATCATACCTAAAATTTCAATGCATGCAGAACCAATTATTTTCAAAGGTGAACTGAAGGGCTGATAAAGTTCTGTAATGTTTAGAAGACCAAAAAACATTATTAATACGTTAAAAGCACATTTACAGCCTGATCATGCCAAGAAAACAGAAAACTATAAAACGATCATACAAAACTATCCCAAAATTAGGTTTTACCTTTTCACCAGCTGGACTTATGTTCCCTTACCAATACGGTGTAATTAAATATTTATCAGATAAAAATTTTATTGATGACAATGTGCCTCTTAGTGGCAGTAGTGCAGGATGTTTGGCAATCATATCATCGGCACTTGATTACCCTGTAACCTTAGTTTTTAAGGCAATTTATCAATTAGAACGCAAATGTAAAGAATTAGGCATTAGGGGAAATTTAAATACGATTTTGAGAGAAACATTAGGGGGAATGCTCCGCGAAGACGACTATGCTTTGTTAAACACAAGAAAAGCACCTGTTAAAATTAACTTCGCTACTTTCTCTATGTTGAAAGGGCTAAGATCTCGCTCGGTATCTACTTTCAAAAATAATAAAGACTTAGTTGATTGTGTAATTGCATCCTGTAACATTCCGCTTTTTTCTTCGTCAAACATTTTTGTGGATGTTCGAGGTCACAAAGCTGTAGACGGTTTTTTCAGCGATACGCGTACTATAGGGTGTCCAAACATAAAGAATGTTGAACAACACGTTAGAGTGTATCCTTATCCGATAAGTTTCAATCCGTCCAAATACTCAACTACGAACATTATATCGCCTCACCTGATTAAATATGACTGGCTGATAGGCGAATCCGAAATAAAAGAATTCTATCAATACTTAGAAAAAAATCCTGCTCCGACCCCTTTAGACGTTGGAGAATATGCAAGTTGCAAAAATGAAATTGATAAACGAAAACGAGTGTCTCAGATACACGTGAATCAAAACTTCAAGTCGGATTTTCAAACGAAATTTTTCACGAAATTTCCAGAACCGTTACCAGTAGAAACATGCGATGGTTTGCAAAAACACAACGATTTGGAATCATATTCGTCGCAACAACTGAGCGAACCAGAACAATACGGGTTTACGCAATCTGACTCTATCATTTCCGTAAGCAAAGACTTAGATTTTTCGAACGAAACTGATATAATAAGCTTGAGCAGCGACATCATTGATTCAAAGTCTGAAAAACTTAGAAAATATGGCAGCCAATTTTTCATTGAAAATCTCACGGAAAAACAAGAAATACTTGACTACGATATGAATAATGACATTATAATTCCAAATTTCAACTCAGAATCTGAGCGTGAGCTCAAAAACGAAGCTAAAAATAAAACACTGTCTGTATTTAATTACTTCTCTAACGTTGAAACTGATCTTAAAAAAATGAAAAATATAGGACTAGAGTGGCTTAGATACATTCAAAAAAGCGTCATATCTCAAAGAAATCAAAAAGATATATTAGAGAATGTAGTAGAAGAAGAACGCGTTATAAACGAACTACTGCTTCCTACTAGTTCCTTATCCGTTAAAAAGTTGTTGCAGTACTCTTTGTTACCTTCTCCACACCCAGAAGTAATAATCGATCTTTATGATAGGGGCAGAGCTGACGCATTTCGCTGGGAACAATTGTATCTTCGAGAACAGAACTTAAAAAATTGTTAGATTGCTTTTTGGTGCACAGAAAATTAATGACAAGTGAGAAGACTGGGTTTGCATAATGAAACTGCCAGACGTAGATCAACTTTTAAATAAGGCATTAAACAAGTCGAATCGCATCACTCGAAACAAAGTTAATATTGCAGCAAACATTCCTTCCCTAAGTCCATATAGTAAGTTTCAAATTACAAAACTTATAAGTAAGTTCGAACCACAACCAAAACACGAAAATAATCACTCGAAAAAGCTTGTATACGCCTATTCGTCAAAACTCAACAACAAAATCTCATAAAAATAATGATATCAAATCCAATGATGCAATGCTTGCTAATAAAACACTTAGCCATGAACAACAAAAAGTTACTCTCAATGACGATTTCTTAGGATATAATATCAAATTACCACTAACAGGGTATACAAAAAAATCGTCGAAATTTTTAAAATTGAGTAAGGAGCCAACAGTAAGAAGTCCGGGAATTCCACTGGTAAGTCACAATGTATAAATTTTTTAGCAACATACCAAACGGAAAACTTCTATTATCAATATAGAAAACTTCCCTCAAATCGAAGCACAGCTATTCAACAACAAAACTGACGTTTCAGTCAAACTGTCAAATTCAAGCATTTCAACTAAAAAACCAACGAGTAAATTTTTGATCAGCCCAAAGCTGGCTGAAACTCAACCAAAACCGCCGTTAAATGATTATTCTAAAAATTATCAATCCAAAGGCGATAATGCTGAGAGTTCATTTTCTGATCAGCTTTCCGATGACAGCAGTTTAAAAAAAATGGATGAACTAAATATTTGGAATGAGAACCTCGAATTTGCGTTGCCAAAATTTAGCACTGGTAAAATAAAACGCGCGAATACTAAATTCAACTACCAACAGCATTCTAGTATAACAGACAATAACGCTGTTAAATTAGTAGTATCTTCATCAATCACTGATTCATCCACAAGTCACTCGACTCCTGGAATTGAATCTCACACTACTACTAATAATTGTAATGTGCAAGATTACCAATGTTCAAAACAAAACACTAAAGTAGAAGAAATCAATAACTTTAACGAACAGTTGACAAAGAATATTTTAAAAAGTATGAAGTCTAACATGGATCCTTCTCGTATCATATACGAAGAAAAATCATCTGATGATCTTGTCAGTCAGCAATCACCTAGCAATGATAACCGAAAAGTCAATATTTATTCTTTCTCAACAAAACCTTTGCGACAAAAATCTTCATTCAGTTTTGAAACTATCAGTTCCCATTCAAATAGTAGTGCTGACGGTATAATTTTAAACTCAAATTCCCAAGCTCAAGAAAAAAACATCCAAGGTATAATTTCAGGTAGAAGAACCGACCAAGATTCATCTTTTACTAAGGTAAACCAAAACAATAAACTTAACTATTTCAATAAAAAGCAAAATAAGGCAATTACCATAAAACGAAACTTAGGGTCTTTAAAAACTCAAATTTATCGAAAGTTGGCCGATAATAATGTTTCTATTCCTAAAGTTAAAAAAACTGAACAATTAAGTTTATCTACTCAATTGGAACCCGATACGCAGAAACAAAACAAAACAAAGTCTAACCAAGCAAATGAAACAAACCCACAAACTGATGATTCACATATTGAAGAATTAGAGAAAAAGACAACTAGTCCAACTTTACCTATTATTAATGCAGTGATGCAACCATTAAAAGAGAATGACCCGACGTCTTTATCTTTAAAAGCTCAAAATAATGAAAAATCAAAGATTGCATCAGCGTATTCTACTCATGGTAACAGTTCTGATAAGAATAGCAGTTTGTATAATGAGCCTTCGATCATAAAGTCAAATATCAAACCTGAAAATAAAGAAGTTGTCAAAGTAAAACCTGTTTATCTAGATAAAAAGGTTACAGCCTTGAATTTAAAACCATTTCTTTCGAGTCAATCAAAGAATACCTCACGCTCAGCGGAACAAACATCGAATATTAGTCAATCTCGTTTTACGAACAATCAAACGACAGTGGTAACGGACTCTAAAGTTAGTACAATAAGAAATCAACAAGAAAAATCAGCCACTGTTATAGTTGACTCAAAAAAAAATACGCAAACTCAAAAGCCGATTCAACTAAGCAAGGCTATCAATAACAAACAAAAGAATTTCTTACAATTCCCTACATTTAATTCTTTAAGAGAATCGTTTAAACGCGAAGTAACTAATTTATTCGTTCCCAGTTCTTCCGATTCAACCGAATCTATGATTGATAAAGACAAGCGAGTAAAAAATAGGAAGGAACTTATCAACCTAAAAACAAAAAATAAGATTAAAAATCAAATTCCAGGCGTGAATCGACCAAAAAGTAACAATAGAAACATGCAATCTGAAGATAAAACTAAACGTTTATCGTCAAACTCATCAAAAAGCATAGAATATAACCATCATTATGCGAAACGGATATCTAAAACTACATTGTCTCATAACCCCATGGTTAACAATAAATCGATTTCATCTAAGGTGATAAAACTAAATTTCAAAGATAAACAGACTGTTGGTCACACTCATAATGTTAAAGTCATTCCTGCATCTAAAGAAGATGACAAGTATATAGCCCACAATAAAAATACAGTATCAGATTTTAATAATTATCAATCGTGGGAGAAATCGAAATTCAATGATAATTACGATGTTTTAGGTATACCAGATATTAGTAAAGTTCCAAGTACTCCTGCAAAACGATTTTTCAAATCCAATAATAAGTGTGACTCGTCAAATCTTAGCCTCGACGAGGAGTCAAGCAATCCAAAGCGCATTTTAGACAAATTCAAGATCGAAAGACTTTACCCCTGTAGCAAATACGTTTGTGATTGGATTCAAGAACCAAAGTACGGTTACGATGATAGACAACTTTCCAAATTAAAATTAGATAAACAAAAGTTACTTATTACAATGAACAAATATTTTGAATTTGACAACATGAAACTTGACATTGAAATAGACACAAACACTCTGCTTAAATGCGGTGACATAGATAATTTCACTCACAATGATCACGTTAAACTGCAGTCAAGGCAAATCAAAAAAATAAGATTTATTATTGTTTTGAGTAACATACTTTCTAGATACACTTACCTGTATGTACATGGAGACGCGTTTCACTCGCTCAGCAATGAAACAGCAAGCACAACCTTGCTGCATTTGTATCGATATATGATGTCGTTCAAACAACCAATTGTGAAGCTTGACGAAAAGGTCAAGCGACTGCTTTCATTAGAAGTCATACTAAAAAAGCTACACATCAGTTCAATTGTTTTAGCGTGGAATGAAATTAAGTTTCGAAACGAAATGACAAGACAATTTCTATATACTAAAACGCGTAGCTCAACCACAGACCTTGATTATTTTTTGAGAAACTTTAATTTAGAAACTTTACTTCAGCCTGCAAATCGTATCAGTAACGCTACACGATATCCTATACGGTAAGGTTTTACACTTCAAAAAATTTGAACAAAGCAAATAAACACCTTTTCCATAAATAATAGATATACGCATTAAATATGAGTTTTTCAAGTAATGTATTACTCTATTTTTTATGCATAAAATTGCACATTAGTTAGAAAACTAAACGTAGTTTTATACTATACATAAAAAAAGATGCCAACATTGGTTAATGACATCTTGTAGTCAAGATAGATCAGCTATTTTTCAAAATAACCAGTTCGTCAATATATATTTAAATTCTCTGGATTTCATAATTAATTTAACAGACACAAAATAATTTTAGCTAGCTTTATTTAAATTCAATGACACTATCTTATGCCAGATAACGTCGAGAATACTTGGGACATATATAATGAAATCATTGAACAAACTATTGACTCGTCGAGGCATTTAGCACGAAGCGCCATTATTGACGAATTAAAAAAAAGATGGTACGCATTACTTAACAGCAGAGTCAAAGGATCCCAAAAAAAATATACAGAGTCAATCACAAATATTAGCCCCTTCATGCCTGAAAGTGAAAATGACGACATTTTCGGCACGGGAACAAGTATTTCCCTCAATTCTGCGTCTGACGCATCTAAAACATTATTTATCGAATCTTTTTCACAGAATTCTATGAGTTTAAACAACTCTCCAAACCCAAAAGAAGCTGAAAATGGGTGTGTTTCTGAAGAATGTTTGTCAGACAATAGTAAAGCAAACCAATCTGATGATTGGGGAGACTGGGAAAACCTTGGGGAAAAAGAACAAGCGCCTAGTTCCGTATTTGAAGAAACTCCAGAAGAGTCAACCCTACCAGTTGAGGTTCAGAGTCAAAACTTATCAGATGACGACATTGAATACCCAGAAGATAAAGATTTTGAAATCATTTTTAAAACGAGTTGCAGAAACGCGCCTAATATAACAAAAATCTCTGATTTCGACGAGGTCAGCTCGAGCTTGAGCGACGTAGAAACATTAAACTGCGACGAACCAGAAGCAACAGACTCAATAATTGGCATTTGCGAGCACCTATCAAGGTACAACAACAAAGGAAAAAACATTTGGAACTTCTCCATAAGAGGCGGTATCGCAAATATACGAGGAGTAGAAATTCTTTTTGATAAAATTATTGCGGAATTTGAATTTAAATCTGGTATTCCTTAAAATATAAATTCAATCAATAATCGTCTGACATACTCAACACTTCTTTGCACTCTTTGTGTAGTAAAATCGTGTGTTCTGTTTGTGAAGTAAAGCTGCCATTAACATCGCTCAAAGGTGGGAAGTCTAACGCAATGTTCGCCATAACTAATGCCTTTAATGGCAACAAATGCTTCGTCATTCCGAAGTCATCAAGCCATCTGCGGCAAAAAGGTAATGTACCAAACTTAGTGTGAATTTCTCGAAGCAGCTGTCTAGCTGAAGCCATTGAATGACCTGGCAGTTGGTGTCTTACCATATCGTAGTTAAGAGAGTAGTGGCTGCAGGTACCAGATGACACTACTGTACCTGAACCAGTTGTGGCAAAAGTCTCTATAGCGTAGATTTCATTTTCATGCATCCGCTCATGATTATAGGTTTGAACCAATGGAACAGATTTTTTTGCGTGTATTCTATAAGGCTCGATGTTGTGACCACTGAGATTTTCAATTGGTTTAATGGGAACCATTTTTCCTCCCACTTCCATTTCAAAAGAAGAAATGATTTCTTCTATTCTGGCTCCGATGTCATCGATGCACTGGTCTACGCCTGCCATTTTGACACCTTCAGCCGTTGCTTCCTTCGTTGCTTGAATCAACGGATCGAATTTTTCATCAAAAGCTACACTAAATGCACTGTCAATAATGTACCCATCAACATGAACTCCGAAATCAACCTTGACAATGCTATTCTGCGAAAATTTCATGACAGGATCGCCGTAATTAGGTGTGTAGTGAGCTGCACATTCGTTCAAGCTCACACCTGTAGGAAAACCCCATCCACTTTTCAATCCTTTTGCAGATATCAGTTTTTTTGATTTCGCCTCTAACTTTTGAACAAATTCTAAGAATTCCAAACCCGGCTTGATGATTGACTGTGCAAATTTTCTCGTTTGTTTATGTGCTTCTGCAGCGCGACGAATCGAAGAAAAATTTCCAGATTCAATCACTTTTTGTTCTCGCAACTCGTCTACAGTTGGTAATATGTTGTTTCGCGTATTGTAAGGCAAAAACACGCCCGTTGGATATTCATTTTTTTTGTATTGTTTATCAATTGGCACTGAAAATTGAGCGTCTTGATTGGGAAAAGCAGTTTCCTTCCATTCCCCGAGCAATCGCAGCTTCATTCGATCAGAATCTGCCATTTTTTACTTTTTGTTTATGGTAAAAAGTTTATCGCAATTGTCTCTTACAATTTTTTCTTTAATTTTTTTTCTAATTTTTTATTTCATGTCCAAATAAAATATTTTCTAATTCTAAAGTATACTCTGCTAACGCATTAAATTCAGATAACGCGAGCTGCACCGTTTCCGCACACTCCAGCAATAAACTAACTGGATTGTTTATTTTTCCGTTTTCACTCGCGTTAACGGCCTCTCTTATGCTGTCCTGCAAACTAACTTCTATAGTTTGTAAATCTTTCGTTTGCCTTTCGACTTCATAATTATTTATACTTGGATTGATTTCAATCACACATTCTGTCATCGTTTCATGTTTGTTTGATTCTAGCAAAGTGTCCCACGTATTACTTGAAAGCTGTCTTTTTATGGTTTGCATTTCAGATTGGTACTTAAAAACTTTTTTCTCCAATATCTGGTTGCGTTTCAACAGATCTTTTCGATCACGCTGTAAAGTCTTAAATAACAAATCCAAACATTGCAATTCGCTCACCAATTTTCTTGCTGCGGAGAAATCATTTGTCTCTAAAGCTGTTCTAACAGCCAACACTTTTTCTACAGCATAAGGGTTACAGTGAATATCAGAATCTAGTTGTTCGGCTTCTACGTTGATAAAATTTTTTTTTCGACTATTTGAGATTGAATTCATAATTTGGTGCGGATAATACATAGAAACATCATAAAAAATTTACAGCAAAATTATTATAATCAATTATATATCAACTGCATTTTAGCTCGCGGTATTCTCAGGCTCGTTTTCTTTTATTTTCGTAATAGAAACACCCGGTATTGGTTGAACTTCAACTCCTTTCTCTATTAACTTAGCTTTTTCTTCAACCAGATCTTTTTCGCCTGTTAGTAGATATTCATCAAAACCTATTGATATGGCTGTGCTGACAACCGGAACTTTAACACGTTTTTCAATTTTAGGTATTTCTTCGACTGGCAATATTTCTTGTTCTGGTTCCTTGACTTGTAAATCTTTTTTAGCTTCTATTTTTACAGGTTCTACGTAAGCTTCGTGATCAAACTCGAATAGCAAATTAATGCTCACACATTCTTTACGAACTGGATCGTATTCATAAGGATACACGCAAACAGGCTCAGCTGTTATACGCTCGAACCGACTGCATTTTCCGTTTGAATCTAGCATTGTATTACTTGGGCAAGAACTAAGTTGTTCGACGAATAACTTTTTAAGACATTTGTCATTTATAAGAGTGTATCCTTCTTCGCAGACAACCAATGGTTTACTTTCTCTTATACGTATACATCCACGATCTGATTCGTAAACTTCATCTTCATTGGAACAAGATGTAATTCCTTCTACATATTCTTTTTTCATGCAAAAGCCATCTATGTCTAATTCTGTATCATTGCAGTCCTCTAAAATACCTGCTCGTGTCACTTTCATGCATAATTTTTCACCTTTTTCTTCCGTCAAATAATAACCATCGACGCATTCTACACTTGGAGAGGTTATTTCCAGACTCACACATGTTCCATCATTTTGTAACGCGTATCCTTCGGCACAAGATACAAGTGCTGTGTCTATTTCTACAGATAAACACATACCATCAGAAAGAATTGTATTGTTCGTACATAAAAGCGAAGGCTCGGTTATCACAGTGGACAAACAAGTATTTCCAGTAAGTTCAAACCCTATAGGACAAGCAGCACTTGCTTCAAACACTTTTCGCTGGATACAATCCGTTTTTGACATTAATAAATAATCCGGTGGGCAAAGTTTTTTAACATCAACAACGTCTAATGATTCGCATTCGAAAGAACTAGTCTGATAGTATCCGATGGGGCACTTTAATTTTGTTTGAATGTATTCATCTAAATCCACAGATCCTTTTAATAGTCCCTGTTTTTTTATTTTATGCTGTTCCTCATATGGCAATTTGATTACGGATTTTTTTTCACATTGTTTCAAGCTAGTATTTAACGTGTACCCCATTTGGCAAGTCATTTTAGGAATCTCGTGTAACGTTTGACTACATTGTTTTGTACTTGTCAGCTCGGTATTATCTGGGCAGCTATACATCACAGGAACAGAAAGTTCTTCAACGCACTGATCGTTTATTAATAATCCTTTTTCACAAAATAAACTTGGTTCTGACTTTACAGCTCGGGTACACTGTCTAGAAGTTAAAGTAAAATCTTCTCTACACAAAAAGATAGGGTCAGTTATATGTTTTGTAATGCATTTGTCTTCGTCAAAGATTGAATTCACTTTGCATACATTGTGCGGGACATGAGTTTCAACTAGGCTACAAACGTTGTTTACTAATTTTTCTGGAGCTGAACAAATTGTATTCTTTTTTCTAAATTTTGGAATGTAGCACTTTTTTGCATCGTCGTCGAAAAACGAATTTTCTGGACATGTTATTGTTTTCGGCACAATTTCTTTTTCAACACAAACATTGTTTTGATTCGCTCCTTTTTCACAAACTAAAAACGAAGCTTGAATATCATAAGCAGAACAAACGTGGCTTTCTGGCTCGATCACCCAGCCCGGAGGACACGTGATAACAGGGGCTTCGCTTGCGTATTTTTCACAGGATTGATTTACCAAAACAAAATCGTACGGACATTTAAGCGTAGGCGCAACACTCGAAAACACTTCATGAGCAATTAAGTTTGGTTTTTGCGTAGTAGCTATTTTTCTTCTCAAGTCATTCAAGATATCTTCCTTGAGGAATCCTTCTGTAGCAATAGCATTTACTAAGCTAAAACAAAAAATTCTCTTCGTCCAATAAGAAAAGAGCATATTTCGTACTTTGTTAAGTTTTCAGAAATGAAAGTGTTTCCAAACATTTTATAACAAATATCAAATTTAAACAAGTTTTAAGTTGCATATTGGGTTTAACTCAATTTAGGATAAAATGTAACCGTTTTCTTAATATACTTATTATAACTTTGTTATTGCACCCGAAAATTTCACGATTGTAAATGGTTGTATTGTATAATAGAAACTTTAACATAATATTTTATGTTGCAGGCTGTTTAGGATTTACGATTATTGCTCTGGTTTTCATTTATTTGTTCGCGTTGTTGGTTAAACGGAGTAAACATGTGAATGAACGACGGCTTCGTAATTTGGAAGATCTTGAAAATACAAAAAGAATGAATAAAATTGAAAAAAGTGACTATATAAAAACTCACATGATAAAGCATATTATACGCGATGATTCGTCCGTTTAATTATGTTGTTCAAATGCCATTCTATGGATAATAATCATTTGTTGCACCGTCATTATTTATGAACGAGAAATAGTTTTCAACTACGATATAGACAGTATATATTTAGATTATCTAGTTTCAAAGTTTGATAAACCACAAAAACTGATTGCAACAAAAAATTTCATATAATGTTTATGATATGGAAAAACGGTCAAACCGCAGTTCCACCAAACTTAATCAAATTATAGAAGCTAATTTTTTTTTAAGATAAATTTATAAAAATATGCTATGTTTATTGTCCATAAAAAACCGAAAAATTTGTATAAGACGTTCTGATGATCTCTATTACGTTTAATTGATTGTTTATGGAGTTTAAAGTTTATGGCGACAAGTGAAAACATTAGTTTTTTGTTTGATGACATTGAAGCAATTCTTTTCGCTTCAGAATCAAATAAAGACTACCTTCAAATTTTTAAAAGTGTTTCATGCGTTAGATTAATCTTGCATTATTTACCTTGTATTATCAAAACAATACTTGTTCGTACTTTATTTTTGACTGATGACGTAAAAATCGACGCGATTCTCCACTGGTTCAACTTTAAAAAACATAAAAAATCAGAACTCACTAGAGATTTGTTAGATTATTGTAAAAAACGAAACTTTATCGAATACGCTTTCCCAGACTTGTCTTCAGATAATTCAACAAAGCTAATCAAGTTTAAATTAAACTCTGATTTCCGGAACTCTATCATTCAAGCTATAAAAATTAAAAAGACCTACAAAGACTTGCTCAGCAGTATTGACATCACATCAAAAATTCCTTTTAATTTGGAGTTAAATCAAAATGATATAGCCGAGTATTCTAAACTTCCAAAATACGAAGTTTTAATTCCAGATTACAACTTTAGTAATGAAAATCTTTTAAACTACAAAGAAATTGAACACTTATCTATGAAAAAACTTTCTAATGTTTTTTTTTATATTTGCGCTAAATCAAAGATTCGTAGCAATATTGCTAAATATTTTCCAGTTGTGCGTTATGAAAAGATATCAGAGCCACTAGAGTTTATTTTAGAAAAGAAATTTTTCAATCAATCTGAGAGCATCCATCTATGGTTTTTATACTCTTTAAACCAGCAAATCTACTATTTCGTTAAGTCGTTTATCGAAACTGAGTCTGACGTTGTAAATAAAACTTATTTGTATTCACTGTTCAGTCAGATAATTTTGTCTGACGTCTGTATGCCTTTAAGAATCGTTGTTACTTCTCGATTAATTTCAAGGTTTATAAATTTGTGTATCGACATAGGCCTGCTCGTTGCTCAGAACGATCAATATTATTATCCCACACCGTTAAATGTGATATTTACCAAAGCAGTTTCCCCAACCCAAACCATTAATTATTTTTACGCTATGCGTTTTTATGCTAACTACACCCTTCTCACTAAAGACATCAACCTTTCTAATTCACGAATATTGTCGTCAATTTATTTTTATGTAAACAATGCTCCAGATATAGAAAAATTCAATACAATATATTGTTCTAAAATCGAGTCTGATCCTTTCAAACAACTGTCTTGTGTAGTTACGCAGCAAGAGCCTTTAAATGATCAATCTCAACACACACACAAGCTCGGCCAAAATGTCAGCAAAACTGGATCTGAGCTTGAAGTGAAAAAGGTTATCGGGTTTTGTGATATTTTATGTGAAAGAAACTTTAGAATTTACATCCACAATCCGGATCTCATCACAACTTTTGTTGTCGACAGTTTTACAGATATTAGAATAATCTCACCAGCGGTTGTTGTTGCGTTAATTCAAAGATCCAGCGTTGAAAATGCTTTCACACGAGGTATATCTGTGAATCACATATTTTCTTTTTTAATTTCACGATCAAGTCAACAAGTTATTGACAATTTCTTAAGCACTCTTGTCGGTGCTAAAAGCTGTAGTTTTGAGATTAACAAGAATAACATAAATCAACAATATCTGGATATTATACCTGAAAACATTATTAACCAGATGAAACTCTGGGAATCTCAACATCATTGTATTGAGTACATGCCAGCAGAAATTTTCGAATTTAACCAGGAAGATGAACTTAACCTATTCTCCACTATTGTACAGAAACTAAAGAAAATGATACCGATAATTGCTCATTCTCCAATATATGACGATGAAGACTTTAATTACAAGTCTTTAGACGATTGGAAGAAGGTTTACATCGAACGCATAACAGAACCACCCACGTCTCTGTTGTTTGGCAAATACGAAAATAATTGCTCTCCTTATCCATATATAATTATAGATCCTAAATATAGAAACCAGTTGATTAAAATTTACAAGGAAGTCAAACTCTACAGTCGTATAAATTTCCATCAATGAATAACAATTGCTAGTTTAATTAAATCATTCATTTATTTAAAATGTTTATTGTATCGTTTTATCGTAGAATTGATTTTATTTTTAATTACACAATCAGATCGACCAATTTTACAAGATTCTTAAATAATTATTTGTAAGACAAATTTTTAAACTATATATGTTTCTGTATATTTGGTCCGCGCTCTGCTACTACAGCGGGTTTAAGTATATAGTTTCTATTTACTATGCCGTCAAGTATCGTTTTTTCCAAGACTTTAAATCAGGATACCTCGATAAATGTTTATCTGATCAAAACTCTTGGATTATTATTGCTAATTCAAATACACCCATTGCAACAGATCTAATTCATAGATTTGCTAAAATTTATCCTTTTCATAATTACTTACTTATAGCACGTGATCAGAAACATTTTGATTCAGTAAAAGAAGCTTTTCCTGATAAACGTTTTGAATTTTTACAGATGGACTTCACAAACACAACGGAAATTGAAAAGTTCAAGAGTTGGATAAACACAATAAATAATCAAAAAATCAGCTGTCTTATCAATTGCTTTTCAATTTGTTGTTACGCAAACACAAAAAATATTTTTGAAGCGCAGACTAATGATCAAATCAAATCATTAGTCGACTATTATTATCGAACACCTATTCTGCTTACAAAGAATATAGCAAATTATATGGTAAAAAATAAACACACAAGCTTTATAATAAATTTCGGCAGTACAAATCATTATTATGCAAATCCAAATAATATTGTAGCGTCATCCTGTGAAGCTGGACTAAATGCGTTTAGCTCAGCCCTTAGCAAAGAATTATTAGAATTCAAAATCAAAGTTTTACAAATTGAACCTGGTTTAATAAGAACAAATCTGGATTTTCAAAAAAATATCAATCGATTTAACAGTGTTACAGTCCAAGACAACGGGTATTATGCATTTAATATTATTCTAAACTGTCAATTTAAAGATAATATAGTCAGTTTTACTCCACATGCAAAACAAGTTATAACGTCGTTTTTGTCAAGCCTTATACCAAGATATTACAAAAATTTAATTTATAAAAAAAAACTTCATTCCGTTAGTTGAAGATTTATTTTTTTTTTTGATTTGCTATGATAGAACTTAATTTACTTTTCACTTTATCAAGTAATACATCTCTTTGTTCTACTTGGTTTTTCAAAGCTAATATTGTTTTGTTGGCATTGTTTAATTCATTTTGTAATCTTGTAATTTCATTTTTAGATTCAATTATGATTGTTTTTTGTTTTTCAACACGAGAAGCAAAGAATAAAAATTTTTTCTCAAAAGAACTGTGAATTAAATTTATAATTTTATTATCAAAAAGCGCTTTGATTTTTTTTTGCATATCCAAACTCGATAGTGACTTTTTAATTTTGAAATTGTATAGTTGAACTTTTATGGGTTCAGTTTCAACTGATGGATATGATAGAGCGAATTCGGAAAGTACATTACGAATTTCATCAAGTACCAATAATGATTTGCTATCTACGTAGTTTGCAAGCTTCGAGAGATCTTCTCCGGAGACGTTTAATATGTGATACATGTCTTGCAATGCGGTTCTAGTAGCCTGATTTACCTGTTTGCCCGTTCGAGAAAGTTTGTTTGCAAGTGTAAATTTTGATCCATCAGCGGTAAACTTTGAATTATCTTTATGATTTTGCATCGGTTCTAAAGTTTGTGTTGAATCTATGATTCCATTATGCTGTTCGGGGTTTTCATGTTCTGTAGTGACTATACGATTTTTTTCTGCTGTGGGTTGGTTAGCATCAAAGGAAATTAACTTTTCAGTCGCGTCTGAATCTAATTTTGGTAAATTTGTTTCAATACCAGCGGAAATATCAGTTTGATTTATTCTACCATTATAACTGGAACTTTGTGTCACTTTTATTTTTATGGGTTCTGATTCTGTAACGATAGAATTGCTCGTTTCTTTTAAGTCAGAACTAGTCTCAAATAGTGGAACGCTTTGACCAGCACAGCCCACAACTTTAATAGTATCAGTTTGATCTAGTTGTACTAATGGTCTATCTACGTGGTCAGTTCTTTCTTTATTTTGCGTTATAACATCTGATAAATTATTTGAATTTGAGTTAGCAGAGTCATTGCACTGAGTTTCTATAACGGAAATTGTATCGGAACGATATAAAGTGTCCACGTTTGCTTCGGATTGAAGCGAATTCATTTTGCATTCGATAGCCAAAGAAGCGGAAACGTGTTGAACTGTGTTATTTGCCGTAATTTGGTTTTCAATTACTTTAATTTCTAAGTCATCGAAGCGTTGCCGAGAATCTTCGTTTTGAGTTTCGGTTGATTTAGCTTCATGTGTAATAGGCTCAGATGTGTAATTAAATTTATTTGAGTCAACAAAACTTTTTGTTAAGTTCGGTTCAAGACCAAATTGATCGTTATTTGTCGCGTCGTCATGAACGAGGTTCTTTTCATTTGGTGGCACATAGTTATCAACTTGTTTGTTTTTTAGTTCGACGGAGTCAGATTCTCTATGCAAGTTTTTTATCGATGATTTTAAGCTGTAGTTGTCATCAAAACTGTATAATTTAGATTTCAACTCTAATATACGGTCTGGAATAGTTTTTTCTTGTTCGTTACACTGCTCCGGATTGATAATATTGAAGTGATTAGCAGGCGGTAGCTCCATACTCTGTGATAAAAGGGGATTACGATCTGTTTGCGGTTCGGAAGCAAAATTTGTGTTCGGCATGTTAACATGTCCACTGTGACGTTGCGGTCGTCCTGGTGTTGAAGTTCCTGATAATGCCTCTTTCAAAGACCCTATGCTGTTCGCAGGTTGTGGATACAGATTAGTCAAATTACTCGGGTCTAATCTTGTTCTCACAAATGTTTCTTTATTAGTAACAGTTGGCGGTAAAGCAGCTAAAGCCACTTCTTTCTCTTTGTTTTCTTCTTCTCCCGGAACGACCCAGCATTTAAGCTTCTCATTGTAATACATTTTGTTGGCTTCACCAATGCCCGTGGCAACAGTCGTTTTGCTGGTTCGCAATAGTCTAGAAAGCATTTGTTTGCAATTGTGGCCAGAAAAACTAATATTACATGTTTACAATTTTAATATACGATCGATTCAGTTGAAAATACAAACATTATTATAACGATATAATTTCGCAATTAATTATTATAACGATAAAAATAATTATTATTCCGGCTTAATAACTGCGACCCCAAACTGTGTACTGTGTGGCTGAATGGTCACAATTAAAGCATTTTATGTCTGCTAAGCCATTTGTTTGAGCTAAAGGAGTGTAAAGAGTTTTAATTGAACCCTTTATTGGACTGTTCATAGCTAGAAGATCGGCTGCAGATTTTACTTTTACATCTTTTTCACATTCTTTTCTATTACACCACGGTGCTACAGCTTGCTTCAACGAGATTACTACGTTGATTAATTCCTGATAAGAAGTTATGGGAACTTTGCAATTTTTTTGAATTTCAAATGCATTTTCATACATAATTTTGTGTATTTCTGTCATTGCTGTTTCAACAGTCGAAATCAATAGATCTAGTTTGTAATCAGCTTTGAAACCGTCAACTCGCCTTGCTAAACGGAATGTACCTTCAGATAAATCTTTCGGACCTACTTCAAGTCGAAGGGGAACCCCTTTGAGCTCCCAGTGCGAGAACTTGTAACCTGGATTGTAGTTTTCACGAAGGTCACAATCCGCTCTTATATTATTTGCCAACAAACTTTCTTTGATGTTTTCGCAGTGAGTAACTAAAGCGCCGACATCAATCCCTTTCTTTATTATGGGTATGACTATAACCTGTAAGAAAGAAACTTTGGGAGGAAGTACTAAACCTTTGTCATCACTGTGTATAAGAATCATGGCCCCGATTGAACGTGTTGATAAGCCAAAGCTAGTTTGATAAACAGGTTCTTGAACGCCAGAAATCGCTTCGAATTTCACGTTGTAAATGTTAGCAAAGTTGCTTGAAAGATAGTGAGAAGTAGCTGCTTGAATGCTTCTGCCAGAATTTGCAATGAAAGTTTCAATAGTAAAAGTCTCATCCCCACCAGCGAATTTTTCTAAATCACTTTTACGTCCACAGTTGACCGGGATAGCAAGCAGATCCGTATATGTTTGTTCGTACACGTGGAGCATTTTAAGAGCGAAGTCTCGTGCTTCTTCAGGTGAAGCGTGAGCTGTGTGACCTTCTTGCCACAAAAATTCACGGGTTCTTAAAAATGGAGTTGGATCTGAAAATTCCCATCTTACTACAGGGCACCATTGGTTGACTTTGACAGGTAAGTCTCGGTGGGATCTGATCCATGTGGCAAATATTGGGTACATAATCGTTTCACTCGTCGGACGAATTGCAATTGGTTCGGTCAATTCGCTTGAACCAGATTTTGTGACCCACGCTACTTCAGCCGCAAATCCGTCTAAATGGTTTTCCTCAGCTTCTAACTTCTGCTTGGTGACAAACATAGGAAAATAACAATTCTTTATTTGGTGTAGTTTAAACTGCTTATTGATGAAGTTTTGAATTTCTTCCCAAACATTGAATATCCATGGGCGAATCACGTAACATCCACTGACATCATAATAATCGATTATTTCTGTTTTCTTTAATATTTCAGTATACCATTTGCTGATATCATCGGCTTTAGAAACTGTTATACCAATGGCAGGTTTGTTATCTTTCGTCATAATTAAATCCTGAGAGATGCAAGGTTCGAATTCTAATTTCCTTTTTTTGGAAAAACCGATATTTTAAAAATAAAGTAAGTTTATAACATTTTCAATATAAATAAAGGTAAAGGGTACTTGCATTCATTTCCTAAATTCCACAGTGGCGGCTTAAGTTCTATCATTTTTAAATATGTGTTGTTAACTTACCGCTGATATCGTTGTGCAGATTTTCTACCTTATCATGTAATTTATTGAGTAAAAATTTTTGCTGGCATGTTCTAGTGTTATCATCGTAGTAAAAAGCTCTACCGTGTGAAATTTGACATATATAAGGACCCCAGCAATGTACAACTAATGTCGCTTGTGTATTTTACTTACGTTTTTTTCTATAAACAGCGTCTTGAAACATTCTAATTACAATTTCTCGTCGAAGTTTGGTCGAGACGCCTCAAAAATGTATAACTCTATAAACTTACTTTGTACTATTAACGATAGTTCTTCACTTGATACGTCGGAATTGCAATATCTTTTCGGAAATTTAAAAACATCTTCTAAGTCCAAAATAGATTCATTGCTTACAATCGGAAATATTCTTTTCAATTTTTCAAAACTTTTTTGATAAAATTTACTAAGTGATTCTTTAGTTACTGTGTTAGTTAAAACTTTTTTTTTCAAAATTGAATCAGATAAACCTATAATATTATGCAGTTTGTGACCGATAAAATATGCTTGTATAAACTTAAACTGGTTAAAGTACGATATAAAAAATAGAGATAGTAAAAATTTCATGAATATTTTTGCAAATCATATATTGTTCGTTTAGATTATTATTTTTAATCTTAGTTCAAAAAATTAATAACGAAACAAGACGGATTATAAATTTTTAATATTATTTTATATAATCAAATAAATATGTCTAGTCCTGCGGAACAACCAACATCCCTAATTAAAGTAAGTACTGATTCGCTTTGCGCGACTAATTTTATCGATGCTTAACAATTTTTTTAGCTTTCGGGAAATCGAGCTCGTTTTAGCCAAAGAAAATATATTAAATATATTCTAGCGGAAAACGAATCAATTGACGAATTCCAGGTAACAGCTCTTGGAGGCGCTTGTAGCAATGCAATCGTCATTGTTCACGAGCTTGTCGATCAGGAAGTTTGTGAAATAGTTGACATAAACACTGAATGCATCTTAAACCAAACTAACCCTGATGAGAACCCCAAACGTCTTGCTAGAATAATCTTCACAATTAAACGCAACCCATTCTGGGCTCCTACTGAGGCCGACCGAACTCGTTCGTTCCCAAAAAAAAAAAATAGCGTTGACGGTAAATACAAAGAAAAAGAGTCAAAATAATTTTTATAATGCTTTTTAATTGATTTGTATGTTTATTCTTCTTTTATAGTTTTTAAGGTCGTTTTTTATTGAAAGAACGACAGCTGAATTTTTTAAATTTCAATAAGAAAATTCTCTAGTTTATTTCTTATTCGGCTTACAAGTATAAATACAATAAAACAAAAAACACTTAAATATGCAAGGAAGATTGTGTTATGTAAATAATCAGTTCGAAAGAATTTCGGGACAAATAAAAGAGCTTTTCGAGGATTTTAATGTACGAGAAATCTCTTGTCTTGATGAAAAAGCTGAGATAGTCGAAGTGCCAGATAGAAAACAAATTCATCAAGAAATTCTTGAAAATTTGAACCCTTTTTTAGACATCAAATATCTCAATTTTCAAGCTTTTAATCAGACACTAATTGATAGGCAAGCGTTTGATAAAATCAATGATTTTATTTCTAATCTTATCTCGATTGTTAATGCTTCAAACTTGAGTTGCAAGATCGTCGATGAGATTTTTAGTAAAAATAAATTTTCTGAACTAATCAAACATTCAAAAAAAAAAATTTCAGAAATTGATGCCTTACGATTAAACTTAGAATTGCCTTTGGCCCTCACGAAAGAGGAGCGACTTGCTATTCATGAAGCTATTAGTAAACACGCTCCGTTTTTATCCACAGTTTACATTGTTAACGATCCAAAAAATCGACAAAACCAAAACGTTGAACAATGTACGAACCCATTATTAGGTCCTTGTATAAACAAAACTATTTTTCTTGTAATGGTTTCAAGAATTACTCAGTTGTATCTTGCCGGAATTCCTGTAAATGCACTCGTTTTTGCTAAGGATAATCCTATTACTTTGTGGAATAACAAAATGCCGGGCTATGCTAAATTGGTTTTGATGAAAAAAAATATTGACCACTCACGAGCCTTATCAATTGTCAGTAGAGTTTTAGGAGTCAGTTCTAAGTTTATTGGATTCGCTGGAATAAAAGACAAACGTGGAATCACTTATCAATTTATCACTGTGCCTCGTAAATCTATTTTAGGTTTGAAGTTAGAAATAGCAGAATATTTGCACGAGAATTTTTTTAAAACTGATACTGGAGAAATTAAACCTTATTCTAAAACAAACTCTTCACAAATTTTTCTTGAGTATTATGAAGCCTGTGAAAAAGAGCTTCGAATAGGCGAACTTAAAGGAAACAACTTCAATATTATAATTCGAAATGTTGCAAAGAATAGCGATGTAGATAAACTGATTAATTCTTTTTCGACAAAGGGTTTTATAAATTATTTTGGATCGCAACGTTTTGGGTCTTTTTCAATTAAGTCTCATTTGATTGGATACTTGTTACTGCTGAAAAAATATAAGCTGGCTTTTTTTCTTAACATTTTGGCTTCAATCTTGATTAATAAGTACAACCAAAAATTTGACGAATTGAAATCTGTTGATGAATGCATCAAAAAATTTGCTCATGATATTGATTTTGTCGTTGAGCGTGTTATGGATTTTTCTTCTAATGATTCGGATACGCTGAACGAGACTCTCTTTGAGTTGATCGAACAACTCGAACAGAAGCTAGATGAATTTTTTTCTAAATCTAACTTTAAGAATTATACGGTTGAAGCTACATATCAAAAAGCATTAAAATTTTATTTAACAAACCCTAACAACGTACAAGGGGCTTTGCAACATTTGCCTGCTAAGCTTTTAACCTTGTATTATCACGCATTCCAGAGTTTTATTTGGAATTACCTAGCAAGCTACAGATTAAAAAAATTTGACAACAATATAGTCCAAATTGGTGACTTTGTTATCCAGTCCAAGGACGACCTTCAGGTTGAGTTTTCTGCAGAACAATCTATCGAACTCTTGACTGAAGTTGTAAGCGAACATCAAATTAAGTTATTTTCCTTTGACAAAATTGTAATTCCACTCATAGGGCCTAACATAAAGATTTCGAGCAATCTGCTCGAGTACTTAAATAAAATTTTCAACCGTTTATTTAGGATGAACTATAACGAATTTAGTTTTGCTTCTTATTTAGTATTTAGTTTAGGTTCTTATAGGTATCTTACGCTGATTCCAAGAAATATAACATATGAGATTTATGATAATGTACGTCTACCGTTGATATCATACGATTTTCAAAAAATATGTAAAACTGATTATTCTACTGATAATTACTCAACTCTTGAATGCTTTACTTTTTTAGAGAATACCTCTGCAGTTAAAGTCTGTTGCGATTTACCAAAAGGTTCGTATATGACTTGTGCTCTGCGTGAAATTATGATAATAGATTAATGCTTTTAAAAATTATTTAAAAAATACACAGAGAGGGATTCGAACCCCCGCAAGCAAACGCTTAGTAGATCTTGAGTCCACCCCCTTGGGCCACTCGGGCATCTGTGCGATAACTATTGGTTAATAAAAGTTCGATATAAGCTCTATGGTTAATAAAATTGTTTCTAATAACAAACTCCGAGACGGGGAATTGAACCCCGGTCTTCCGCGTGACAGGCGGAAATACTGCCACTATACTATCTCGGATTTACAAGATAATATATTAATTAATATAAACTAAGCTCAATATTTATTGTTAATAATAAAACTCCGAGACGGGGAATTGAACCCCGGTCTTCCGCGTGACAGGCGGAAATACTGCCACTATACTATCTCGGACTAACCACTTAGATGGTTTATTATACCATGCGTGTCACACAGAACATGTAATTGTGTATTTTTACAATAAAAAGTCTATGATTATGCTCATTAATTAGGCCAATTCTGGATTGGTCGGCCAGTTCTTGGTGGAGTAGGTGGTCTCGATGTATCTAACGTCAACCAAGTTGAATTGTTCAATGTTTTATTTGTCATTCGAGCGGGATATATTATCTTGGGCAGAATTGATAAATTTCTTCTGATAAATAATAAAGCTCCTGCGTTACCGTGCGTGCTGCAATAATCTGTAGCACTAAACAACGTTATTAGTCTACCCGCTGCAAATCTTTCAAAACCATCCATAACACATTCATGCGCGCGTATTATGAGATCAAGTTTGTTATTAACTAGAAAATCTATAACTCGATCTGGACCAAATCTAACAATCTTACTCGTCTGATCTGGATCTCTGATCTGGTTTGGAACAATACCTAACTTGCTATCGTTTTCAGTTGGATCTGACCATAATATATCAGACACTTTCTGAGAAACTTCGTCATACGGAACCAAAGAAACGGTAATTGGTTTGACGATTGAACTTATATCTTCTAGTGTATGTATTGTTTGTCCTATTCCACCATGGATACAAAGTATTTTATCTTCAATTAAAGCTGCCAACGGCAGATGTTCAAATAACTAAAATAGCTGTAAAATCTGTAACTTACCTTATTGAATTTATAAAAACAGCTATTCTCGCTGTCGGGATCTTCAAGCAATCTTCTTCTACATTCATCTTTAAAACCGTAAAGGCTATTTATGTTAATGTCTTCATGATTTCCTCTTATCATTTGAATTTGATTAGGATATTGTAACTTCAAAGCTAATAACAAACAAATTACTTCTAACGAATTGGTTCCTCGATCTACAAAATCTCCCATGAACAAATAATCTGATAAATCTATGTCACCTTGAATATTTGAAGAAGAAAAATAATCTTCGTCCACCGGAGCTTTGTAGTTATAAAACAGTCTCATTAGATCATAATATTGTCCATGTATATCACCAAATACTAAAAATGCTTATGCCAAGTGACTTACCCTTTATTGGCGCTCGAAGCTTAATTAAGCTTTCTTCATTGCTATACAATAGTGTACATTCTTTTATTAGTTGTAGAATGTCTTCTTTAGGTACGACAAATTGATCCTGTGTGTTATAATAACGATTTACTTGTTCTAAAGATAATTCTGGATGCATTAACTTTTCAAAAATTGATAATGAAAGTTTATTGCATTTTGCAATTTTACCAAGGGAGTAGTTTTTATCTAATGGTGTATTGATACATTTTATTTTACGTCCTTCATCTTTTAAATCTTCAATTGGAATTTTTTTAAAAATTGATGAAGGATCGGACGTGGAATCAATAATTGATATTACATGATTTGCTAGAGATACAGATTGAGCAGCAGAAGACGCCGGGTGAGAATTGACGGAAGACAAATTAGTTACAGTAATTGAATTGACTTGCGACGGTGTGATTGCTAACGAACTCGATAAAGGTTGCTTAAGTAGTAAATTCAAATCAACTACAGAAAATCCTGCTTTTGGGTGATTCTGACTAGCATGTTCAAAACCTCCAAACGTCACAATTTTTGATTTATATAGTAGCACTGCGTGTCTAAATCTCGGCATACAAGATAAATTTGTCCATTCACATTTTTCCGTATCATATATTCCAGTGTATAAAGGCCGACCGATATTTAATTCTCTTCCGCCAACTATTATTAGATAAGTTCTATAAAACACAGAAGCATGTTGAAATCTTGGCTCTGGCATGGAGCCTCTTTTGATTGGTGCTTGAACCCAATCCCAGTTACCATTGCGATGTTTTCGTAAGCCCCAGATGTCATTTAAAGATTGACCTTCATTATCTCTACCACCGAAACTGACTATCATGTTTTGTGCTGATCCTTGCGGACAAATAGCTGTAGTGTGATAAACTCTAGGCTGCGGCAATACAATCCCAGAAAATTCAACTTTTTTCCAAGTAAAAGGAATTGTTTGAACATCTAAAGTCCACAAGTCGTTTAATGTGGTCAGTCCGTTGTTGCCTCCAAATAAAACCAGATGAGGTTTATGAAACACTAAGGTGTGACCGTATCTTCGTCCTGGAGTAACTCCAGAAACAGGAACTATTTCCCATTGTAACGATTGTTTTGGACTAGTCAAGTCTAAAACGTAAAGTTCTTCTGTAGCAAGAGATCCCCCGCCTGTAGCTCCTCCAAATAATATTACTTGATATTCCTTTATTACAGTAACCGAATGCGCAGCGCGTGGTCCGATATCGTTTTGAATTGATAATTTAGTTGACGATAACGCATTTAGATTTAAGATATAAGCATCGCTAGTAATTTCATAAGATCCTGCATTGCCAATGGCTCCACCGAACAAAAAATAATCCGTCGGCGAAATTTGCGTAATGCTGTGTCCAAATCGGGTTTCTGGGATAGAACCAGTAAAATTAACAGAGTTCTCCATATAATAACTACATTTAAGAAATTAAGTCTGTCTGCTTTGTTTTTTTAATCAAGTATTAACTATGTAAAAAATATTTTTCACGTAAATTCAACTGCCAGATTCATATGCAGATCTTACTATGAAGAAAAACTGGGTTAAGCAAAAATATAACGGATATTCTTACACTTTGTTAGAAACGTTTTTTTTCGACTGCAGTATTCCTATATTGATTCTAGAGCCAAATATGTTCTAACCCATGATGAAAGAAACATACGAGCTTGTTTTACCCACGGCTGACTCAATAAAATTGTATTGTACGAGTAGTAAGTTTTTTGCTTACCTTATGCATAATGCAGTGTCTATTTTGTCTTAATACATGCTAACAAGAAACTCTTAACTCGAAGCCGTATAAAGTATTATTGATACTTGCTAGGTCTGAATCTCACAGGGTGCAGAGCTATATCAAAGAATATTTTTTGTGTATTTAAAACTAAATGTCTAAGTTTTCAATATGACGACGAAAGACACTGTAGAATTTTTGATTTCTAATACAGACAAAAGACTTTTAAACGTCATGCCAAATTTAAATATAAGTTCTGCAAAGGAATCAAATTATTCTACTGCAAAAACTTCAAATTCAGAAAAAATTAAAAGTCTAAGAAGTGTTAATCCTGTATCAAATAAAACTGTAAATATACCGGAAAATTTAACAAGAAGTTTGCTTGAGACCAAAGAATGGCGGTACAAACTGCTAGTTTTAGAAGCTGAACAGATCCAACACTCTTCAAATAATTTCTCCGATTGCGCAGTTTCATCTGATGAGACAAATAGAAAAAAACTGGATAACAAAATCGACAAAAACTTCTCGCTTTGTGTTTCCAAAACCAATGTAGATGTTGCTCCAATGTCCACTACTAAAATTCTTGACTCTTCGCGAAGAATAAATCTAGTAAAGGAAAAGCAAATTGACAAATCAGAAATGTTAAGTGACACTACTGTTACAGAATATAAAATAATCAAGGAACCTGACGTGAAATCCCACAGGGATACGCAGAAATTTAGCACTTTAATTAGAAATCAGGATGAAAATGATTCTTCAGACTACGAACTAAATAATACCTTAAGTGAAAACCAATTAGGAGTAGAAAACCCGGATAAGCAAACTTATCATAAACAAGATTCACATTCAAATTTTGTAGAACATAAAAGTATTAGATCAGAAAGTTTGATCAATATTCAATCGACTAATGATAATAGAAATGAAAAGCCGAAGCAAAAAAATTACTTTGCAAAAGAAAAATCGTTTTTCCAAAGGAATTTAGTAAATTCATTCGCTGATAATAAAACTGATAAATTGAACTCAAAAGTCAATCAGGGTTCTATGCCAGTTCAAAATTTGATTTCGAATTTCAAAAATTTTCAAAAAACTAATTCAATTGAACACTTAATGACGCCCAACACGTGTCAAAGTTCTAGAGCAACATACGCCAATTTTGAATTCGAACAATTCAAATTAGTCTTGGAAAAACAAAGTTTGAATTACGACATCTTTAATACTGAGTCAACGTGTTTACTAAATATTGACTACGAAGTGTCAGACATGTCGATAGACATGTTTTTGGTTTATGTGGCTGAATTTTTAGAAATAACTAAACGCTCGCTATCTGCATACCATGAATTTTTTCACGAAATCGTTGAATTTGGACTCGGTAGCAGCACGCTTTCGTACAAAAATAAAAACGTGATCCAAACTTTGCTCGAACTTATATATATTTGGATTTTCAAACCTATTACTGCAACTGCAAATCAGTCTCTTGCTGAGCATGAAAAGTTATTACTTGAACAAACAATTGATGTAGCTTTCTGTGAATATTCGACATTGGCAAAATATGAAATTAAAAAACTTCATGAAAGACTCTCTGTTAGTCTTATTGATAGTCTTAAAAAAAAAAAGTTGATAATGGATTGCGGTGTTTTTAACTTTCAGAATAAACAAATTTTTAACAAGACAATAATGGGTCTAACCTCAGTTTTTGGCTATATCAAACAAACTTTTCTGGACAATAAATCAAATACTTATAGAAGGAAAAACACCGTAATTGAAAATTTGCTTGAACTTTCAAACCAGAACGAAGTAAAACTTTTTAGTGAAAAATGGAATAACTTATTTACGAGTAAGTTAAAAACGTTTGTATATGCAGTTGATCGCATAAATGATTTACACAATATATATAACAAACTTGTGCGTCTTCAGAAAAATGAAAATCGTCAAACTTTTGCCATTATTATGGATAAATGGATTGATAGCCAGTTTGAAGCTGTAGATGTCGTGCTAAACAAAAAATTGGACAATGCAGAAATCATTATGGATAATGTTGAATACCTCGTACAAAACAACTTACTGCCTATGTCTTTTTTAAAAGGAGGATACGTGGACTCGTCTATCAGAGTTAAAGACAAAGCTTATAGACCGGTTAAACTGCCACTTCCTTCTATAATAAACAGATTGGGCTGTTATGTTTTAATGCCTGCCATAGCCATAACATCTGGTCAGTATATTAACAATTTACCGCTTGATATTATTAAGCTCTGCATTGGGAAAAACGTCTGTAAATGCGGATACTGCGAGTTTTGTTATATTCAAAAAGATTATGTTTTACTAACTATTTTTCCTACATTTAAGAGTAGGGTCGATGGCGTTAGATTTTTCTTGCTTGATGAAACGCAAACTAACCCTTTTTCATAGGTATAACGATATTGATTGTATTTTGATTAACAAAAAATTTTTTATAATGAATAATGGTTTAATTAAAAGTATGGTGGCGTAAAAAAATCGAACTGCTCGAACCTAGACTTTTAAGTAGATAAAATTATCTGATCATTATATAATTAGAAAATGATGAACTGGTTCTTGCGAAACGTGTTATTTATAGAACCTTCTGATTTATCAAATTTTAGCTGGAAAAATTTGCTACCCAGTTTTGCAGAAATGAAATCATTGTTTCAAGAAAGTTTTGATGATGAACAAAAAGAGGATCCTCTTTTCGTTGCAGATAGTGAATTCAAAAAAAAAAAAATATATAAAATTAAACTAACTGTTAATGGCGTAAGTTCCTATGTTATTTTATATTTCGATCAAAAATCTAGTTCATTTGTTATTTCTAACGAGCAAGAACTTGATGTTCGCCGCTTAAGTGTTAAATTAGTCAAGGAAGTCGGAATATATTCGTCTATGTTGCTTTCGATTATGTTTGTTTCTACGAAAATTGAAAAATCAATTACGATGCAATGGAAGTTTTCGTCAAACACACAGTTTCAAGAAGTTATTGAGATTTTTAAAGCGTATAATCACATTAACATAATTAGAGACAACGTAGTATTTGCTGGAACGCAGAAAAAAGTTCGCCAAAAACAAAAAGTCACGCAAAGCACACAAGCCTTTATTATTGAAAACGATTTTGTCGTGGGCCAAACTGTATTATGCAAGACTACTAAAAAACAATTAAAACAAATAACGTGGACGTTGTCTGCTTTCATTGGAAAAGTTAACGAACAAAGTTTTAGTACGGATAGTTTAAACTTCGAAGGACCTTCGCTTTTTTTGACAACAGCAATGCTTGGGCGTTTAGTTAAAGTAACCGTTGTTTTTGACCAAAACGAAGAATCATTAATAGTGGGACCCATTCTGCCGAGTATCACTATTATTAAAAAAGCACACAGAAAAATTGTCGAAGGAGTTTACACGATTCACGCAAAAATACCGTTTTTGTGTTTAAAAGAACTTATACTAAACGCTTCCTCTGAAGACGATATTAAATTAGACAATTTCAAAAGAAAATTCGCGAATAAATCTAATGAACTTAAGCCTGTGAAACTCTTCATGTCTAATAATGGATTAAAAATTAAATGCGAAGAGCTAAACATAGAGTCGTTGAGCTTCTACATCACCGAGTTCTTTTTAACACTTCCTCAACCTCAAAATACAGTTCATAAAGCCAAAGAGTTCGACGATACAAAACCTATACTAAACTTTGCTTATCAACTTTCTGCTGATAATTATAATTACGACACAATTTTGTTATTTGACTCGCTTCTCGACCTCTCTATTATCTACATCCACTGCTTATTAAGCCGACTGAATGCATTGTCAGAAACGCAACTACATAATCTTGCTAATGCTCTTGTAACGGGATATGAAGAAAGACTGACAGGAATGCTTAGTAACTTATTTATATCGAGTTCGTCGGACGATTTCTTTGCCATCCAACAATTTACAAAAAAACTAAAAGTTGAAACGCACATACCAAATCTGTCGCAGATTGAATCGCAGCATGAAACAAACGTTGAAAGTGAATTTGATTTAAAAAACGCTAGAATTGAAAAACAAGCAAAAACCATCGATGTTGATTCTATTAGTGAAGTAAATGAACAAGAAGTTTTTTCCCCCTTACAAAATGCTTTAAATAATACAGGTGTGTGTTTAAAGAATTTAGAAATTGTAGATACTAAGATAAAAGACTGGAGTGATAGTGACGAATCGGTATTAAGTGAAGACTAAGCACTACATTCTGTTATAAAAACGAAAATATACTTACCTATGATAGTTTATGTACTTACTTTGGTCTTAACACAAGGTCAGCTTCTGGCTGATTTGTTAAAGCTGCCTGGCCGGATGAATCTAAACAATGCAGCAATTAAATTACCAGAAGTAAAATCAGAAAACATTAAGGTGCTGAACCAGAACGGAAATGTTCTTAATAAAAATAAGCTTGAGTTGGGTACCACAACATTTGTGCCAACAAAACTACAGGGATTAATTAACGATGACAAAATTTCCTTCAACGAAAGCCCGATTCACAAAGTAAATGTGCCGAGCATGTCAAGAGTGGTTCGAGACCAAATCAGTTCTATACAAAATAGTTTAGAAAAGTATCAGAACTACAGTCAAAAACTATTTAGCAACATAAGGCAAAATGTGGAGAACCAAAATTTTTTTAACACCCACATTTTTCCTGGCATTTCTAGTGACAAAAATTCATTTCATAGTTTTATCTGTAATCCTGAGTTACATGACTGTGTAGCTTTAAGTGAACTTGGCGCGTCGTTCGCTTCACCGCTTTATAATATGATTACAGAAAGCACTTTATACAAATTGTATGACAAAACCTGGAAGTTTGGTGAAAACACGTACAATGTTTTGAAAAGTCCCGTTACTGACACGTTGATTGATACACTCGAAATGGAGCCGATTGTTCAAACCATGGAGAGTATCAAACATAACTTGTCAAGTCCGTTTCTGCTTCTTAAACCTAAAGACCAGAATCCGTACTCTCAAGCTATTGAAAAAGCTGCTAATAATTTGATATTCGATTCTCTTGATAGACTTGCTATAACACCCCACAAACTCGACAAAATCTATGATAGAGCCCACGAACTTGCATCATGCAGATTTTCGGACTCATGTGACACGAATGCTGCGCAACCAGAAGCTAGTAGCGCATTGTCAGTAAAGTCTCAGGTTTTGAAAATCGCAAAAAATAAGGAGTACGGCATTTACAACACTATTTATGTTGAAGGTTTCACACTATCATGTAAAAAACAAAATGTTTGCGAAGCAAATTCTAAAAGCTATTATCCTGAGCTGTTTGACGGGCCATATGAAATTTTCGATCATCGTCCTCAAGAAATTCTTGTTTACAGAAAAATATTAGAGACGGAAATAGATTTCAAAAACTTGAAATTATTTCAGTCTACATATGGACTGCCTACAACCACGGTGATTGATATTTATTTGTGGTACGATAAAAATACCGCTTATTTCACCCTAAACGGTTATGGACACGAATATATCAAAGACAAATTCAATCCTCTGCATCCGTGGGCCAAGTTTGAATTGATGCCCGGCGCGGAAAACATCGATTGCGGAATCGCTTTTGACAGATTTCCAGAATGTTTGAATACCAACAAAGGATACTGGGCTTTGAAAGTGTTAAGTGTAAGTTAAAAAACGGAAAATAATTTTTAGAAACATAGTTGTCATGGCGTTAAAATTGAAAATAAGTGCGTGTATCCTGTTGAAGCTGCTATATTTCCTGTGGAACTGCATAATTACTTGCCGTGACGATCAGATTAAACACAAATCTAAATCAAGTAGAGTCTGTTCAATCAGTTTTGACAGTTGATGATTGTTTGTTTTTTTGATACAAATGATGCACGTGCCTAATTCTTCTCCCGCAGCTTCACCTAGCAGTTTTCTAGTTCCTGCAAAGCAAGTCGGAACGTTTTTTTGTCTTGCCATGTCTTGAGCATTATACACAATACTGATAGGTTCGGTATCTTTTGCAAATATGACGAGTTTGCAATTGTTTTTTTTCAATTCTTTTGTGACTAAAAAAAGTATTTTGCGTGTCAAACATACCTTGTGATAAACCAGTTGTTATTAAACTGTCATCCTTGAGTCTATAAACTGATTTCAACAGCTTAACTGTCAAAATATCGTCAACTAGTGGGTATTCGTGTAGGAAATCTTTCTCATCATTGTTCATTGACTTCTTGAGTAAAACGACGGATGAGTATTTTTTTGTCGTAATTACAATTTGAGAATGATTAAATTAGGTTATTTTGCATATTTAAAAATTTTTAAATTTGAATAAGTATTATTATGAGCAATAATCAGATCAATATGCAAACTACTTTCAATGAGCCTCCAATTTCGATTTACCAAGCGTGCCAGTACACTGCAGAAAAGTCGTGCGTGCTTTTAAACGTAAAACCTTCCGTCGGTTTGACTCAGGACGAAGTTATTAAACGAAGAGAAATTTATAATTACAACGAACTCTGCGTGAAAAAAAATGTTTCCACCTTGAAATTAATTTTAGAACAATTTGAAGACAAATTAGTTCTAATTTTGCTGTTTTCAGCTATTTTGTCAATTGTGCTCTCATATGTAGATAATAAATTAACACTTGACGCTCTTGTCGAACCCGGAGTTATTTTTTTAATCCTAGTTATCAATGCGATAATCGGCATAACGCAAGAAAAAAAAGCTCGAAAAAGTTTAGATGCTTTAAAAAAACTGCAAGCAGACGTGTCATTTGTTTTACGAAAAGGAAAATGGCACCGAGTTGACTCTCGTAATCTTGTTCCCGGTGATATAATTGAAATTAGAACGGGTGATCGCATCCCCGCAGATTGCAGAATTATAGAAATTATTTCTCGATTTGTAAAAACGCAACAAAGTGAGCTTACAGGAGAAAGTTACCCTGTTGTTAAAACTGCTGCAGTGTTGGAACAGTCTTGTAACGAAATTCAAGGGCTCAATAACATTCTGTTGGGCGGAACGACACTAACGTTTGGAACATGCCGCTGCTTGGTATTGGCTACAGGAATGACCACAGAAATAGGAAAAATCCATAAATCACTTGTTGAAGACACCCATGAAACTCAAACTCCTTTGAAAAAACAGCTTTCGATCTTCGCAGACCAGCTTACTAAAATAATATTGGTTATTTGTGCACTAGTGTGGCTGATAAACATTCAAAATTTCAGTGCCCATGGATCATTCCTCAATGGTTGTATTTATTATCTTAAAATATCAATCGCTCTGGCAGTGGCTGCTATGCCGGAAGGACTTCCTACTGTAATTACTACTTGCTTAGCTCTTGGAACTCGAAGAATGAGCATGCGAAATGCTATTGTGCGAAAATTGGCTTGTGTGGAAACTCTTGGATGTACCACTGTTATTTGCTCGGACAAAACAGGTACACTTACAACAAATAAAATGAGAGTTCATGAGTTTTCAATTTTGTCAAACTTATTTACAAAATACGACGCTGAACCTTATGAGTCAATCGTATCGTCTTCTGACTCGAAGGGAGATGACGTAATTAAACGCAACACTTTGAAATTTTCTGACACATTTAACAACACAACAGCGTTTATCCACTTTTTGAAATGCGCTTCTTTCTGCAATCAAAGTAAATTGATATACCAAAACACGTCTTCTCTCGAACCTAGAGGAGACCCCACCGATATCGCTTTAAAGTATTTGGTTGAGCAAATTGATGTATCTGTTTTTAAACCTAGCTTAATTAATACCGACCATACTAGTATTGATAGCAGCAATGCCGAAGTGAACGGAAACTTCTGGCGTCAGAATGAAAGCATCGTGGCAACGTTAGAATTTTCTAGAGCCCGCAAAAGCATGAGTGTCATTCTTAAAGATTACAATAACAACTATTCGCTGTACGTCAAAGGTGCGCCTGAAAACATTATCGCTAGATGTACTCATATGTTTGATGGATCCGGTAAAATTGTGGCTTTGTCGCCTGAAGCAATTAACCAGGCACACGAACATTTAGGAGAAATGGCTCAAAAAGCGCTTAGAACGTTGGCTCTAGCAGTGAAATTCAACGTAGTTTTTGACAATTTTGACTTTCTAGACGATGAAAATGAATATGAGAACGTAGAAAAAGATTTAATACTGCTCGGGTTATGCGGTATACACGATCCACCTCGCCCAGAAGTCAAAAAAGCCCTCGAAAAATGCAGAAAGTCTGCAGTCAGAATAATTATGATCACTGGAGATTCTAAAAAAACGGCAAACGCCGTAGCTGAAATTATTGGACTTGGTGGAAATAACACTAATCTTTCTTCTCTAACAGCTGCAGAGTTTAAGTTACTTCCTCGCACCCAAAAAATTGAGTTGTTAAGTTCTAAAAACGGAGCTATTATTTCCCGAGCAAATCCCTTAGACAAACTTGAAATTGTTACTTTGCTACAAGAGCGAGGCGAAATTGTTGCAATGACAGGAGATGGTATTAACGATGGTCCTGCACTTAAGTCTAGCGACATCGGAATTGCTCTAGGACTTTCCGGTACTGAAGTAGCGAAAGAAGCCGCTGATATGATATTGGCTGATGATAACTTCTCTACCATTGTCTCAGCAATAGAAGAGGGAAGATCAATCTACTATAACATGAAATGTTTTATTCGATACTTGATTAGTTCAAACATAGGAGAAATCATGTCAATCTTTTTGGCCACGGCTATGGGTTTGCCTGACACTTTTCTCCCGGTTCAATTATTGTGGGTGAATTTAATCACAGATGGGGCTCCCGCTACAGCTTTGAGTTTTAACAAAACAGATGAAAATCTTATGAATAAACGACCAAGAGATTCGTCAGAAAAATTAATAAACTCCTGGACAATCATCAGATATGTTGTTATAGGAACATACGTTGGAATCGCTACTGTTGGAATATACCTATTTCATATCTTGTCAGCTTGTTCGACTTTTGGCGCTTGGGATACTTTGAAACAGTTACGCAACTATCAAGAATGTCACGCGTGGAAAGACTCGCAATATCATGGTACTTTTTTTGATGCCACTTTACAAAACACTGGCTTGTGTCAATGCATTTTGAAAAATCGCACTAAAGCTTCCACTTTGTCATTAACAGTTTTAGTAGTTATCGAAATGTTAAATGCATTAAACGCTCTTAATGAAAACCAAAGTCTATTGTCTGTAGGACCTTTGAGCAACCCACTTCTTATTGTTGCTATAATTTTCAGTCTTATAATTCATTTGTTGATGATTTATATTCCGTTTTTTAACAAAATATTCCATACTATTCCGCTGAATATTTACAATTGGTTGGTGATTATTGGAATTTCCTTTCCAATAATATTTATCGAAGAAATTCTTAAATTTATTGATCGCCGAAAAATTAACGACGAGAAAATGCTAAAGAACAACGAAAAGCTAACTAGATTGATCGATGTTAACTAGAATATAATTTTTCTAATCCATCCAAGTAATCAATTTGCACTTTGCCTAGAATGCTATTGTGCAAAATATTTTTTTGTCCATTTTATCAATAGAATATCGCAATGATGATTCTCACATCCTGATTGGAAATCCAGTTCCGAGAATATTTGAAAAATTTTTTCAAAGTTATCAAGTAATTTATGTGTTTCTGCAGTTTGTTTAGCTTCTGAAACATTTAAAATCGATGTAATAGCTTTATGTTCAAATTCATTTTTATGTTGCATCAGAATAGATCTTATTTTAAAAGCGTAGTAACAAAAAATTTTATTTTTTTTATCCGAGAAGTAATTTAGATTGCTTCTAATAAAGTTTTTTCGAGACAAAAATCGCAAGAAATTTAAAAAGCTAACTTTTATCGTTTTTAAAAACATTTCACATTTCGTTCTATATGTTTTAATCCATGTACTACTTTCATCTAGCTGAATGAAAGCTTTTGATGCATATAAAAAAGCCAGTTTTATAACTGTATCTAACTCAATGTAACAGATTGGTTCTGAAAAAAGTGCTGCAGTCAAAATATTTTTAACAAAACATTTAATTAGTGATTCGTATTTCTCTAATTTGTCAGCAATATTTTTAGGTTTTGAATTTAAATAAGTGTTTAAGATGTTGATTAAATTAGAAATATCGTTATTTTTTATCAAGAATAATTCAACAGTTTGACTTACTTTAACGTCATAATCTTGATACTCCAGAGAAATAAAAAATATTTCCAGCTCTTTACTATTGTAAAGTTTTAGATTATATATATACACTGTAAAAGCTAGTTCTTCATTTCTATAGTCTAGAGCTAATGATAATTCATTTTTGCATATCCACTGTAGTGTGATCAATGAGTTCAAAAAAATATCATCTGCTCCGTTAGCTAGTTTATGATATTTCAGTAGAACATCAGCACATTTAGCAAACGATTTTGATGTGATTTTTTTAAAGAGCAACTTATTTTATGCAATTCGGCTTGTTCGAACGATGCAATTAACGAGTTGAGCATAAACTCATTTTTTGTATATTGTATATTACAGAATTTTATTGTTTGATTAATATATTTCACACACATCGATTTTCAGGTATCTAATTTTCGTTTAAGTTGCACAGATTCATTGACATCAAAATCTAAAAAAAAACTCGGCTATACAATATAAGATTAAACAACCTTATTGTGTATAATTTTATGAACAGCTCTGCTAAAAGCGCGACTTTCTTATTTGGAAAAATAACTAATTAAATTGACTTATAGCTTAAGTAATATAAAAAAAATAAAGTAGAAAAGTTGCTTAAACATTACAGATATGCCAAACCAATACTAAATTTGTTGTGAATCTATTTGACTTGTATGGACACCGAAAAAATTAAGTTGTACTTAATTTCTGTCGACAATGGAAATATTAAAAAATAACTAAAAAGTACAAGATAAAAAAAGACTTGAACGAACAAAGCAATTAATATTATTGGAGAAGATTTTTAAATTAGTTCAATAAATTAAATGATCTCAAAAAGAAAAATTATAATTTACTAGAAATCTAAAATTAGTTCTAAATGATTATACAAGATAAACGATTGAGACTACTGATTATACTACTAAATATTAGTTTCGTCGTATATCTTGGGGTCTTCCAGCACTATGGATTGCTTGGACTCACCATTGTACTTTTGATTTTTTCGAGTAATTTTTTCTATTCTTACTTTGAGTACATTTCATGCGTAATGCTGCAAAAAGGAATTACAGGTCGGAACTATCATAAAGTCAGTGAACTAACTTCTACAATGTTGCCTGAAACGTTAGGAATTGTCGTAATCGCGAATCATTTGCTGGTTTGTGGCATATATTTCATCTTCGAATATATAACTGACAAGAATGCCGAAATTAATTATATAATATTGTCATTTTCTATGTTATTGGGTGCATTTCTGGGGTTCGTTGATGACATCGTGTGTATTTCAAAAAAGGTTAAGTTTTTCTTAACGTTGTTGTTTGGATTGTGGATTAGATCGAGTGTTAAAAGTTCTAGTACTAATGAGTTTAGCGAAATAAACGAAGTTGCATATATTCAAAAATTCTTTCTACCGCTCATCAAATTTCCCATAATGTTAAAACTTATCGAACTAGCGTGTGTTGCTACAATGACGGTCGTATTTTGCAACTCCGTTAACATTTATGCAGGAATAAACGGTTTGGAAGTGGGTCAAGCTATCGTGATAGCGATCATTTTATTCTTGAATAAGTTATACACGGCTTTCTCTTTAAACATTGACGACAACTTCACTGTTCATCAACTTTGGTCGTACCTGACATTTATAACACTTTCTCTCTTTCTATACTCCAAGAATAAATACCCAGCACTTTGCTTCATTGGAAACATTTACACTTATTATTGCACATTTTTTTTATTTACTCAAGCTATGTTGTCTCGTTCGCTCAGTCTGCTGTTTTTAATTTCAATGCCACAAATACTCAATTTCATTGTTAGTATTCCACAACTAATAGGCATAATTCACTGTCCAATACATCGTATACCTTTGATTAACAAAAAAACTAACTGTCTTGAACCGTCTAACAATCACACTTTGATTAATTACTGGCTTCGAATAAGATCGCATTTGAGCGAATTACAGCTCTTTCGTGAACTAATGGTATTACAATGCGTCACTGGTGCATTGGGTTTGTACATTTACCATAAACAGGCAAGTTAAAAATAGTAAATTTTTAAACTATTTATCCGTTACTTAAAAATTAACTAATATTATCGTGTATATCAATGTATTTACCTTTTTGGCTTAACGAAGGAAACCTTCTTCCTGAATTTCCGTTTTTAAAGCTGCCGAACGAGCACGTCTTAGAGTTTACGTATTGATTGTTCGCAATTATTTTAGGCAGTGACACATTTGGTTTGTTGTTAGCTACCTTTGAATTAATTTTTTCAGTCTCCGGTAATTTTGGACTAGCGGGTGGGGCGGCAGGTTTGATACGGAGTGGACTGTTGTGCATCTCTAAAGTTGGAGATCGAGCTGAGTTAATTTTAGCAACTGAATAGCCTGCCCCCGTTGCAGATATCATAGATGGCGATAAATTTTGAAGCGTCTCAAAATCGTTCAAATTTTCGCTTCTTTCTTTTTTGTTATGAACATTGTTCAACGATTGACTGTAAATGTCTAATATCTCTTTTGACTGACTTAATGGAGTGTAACTCCCGGTCAAATCAGACATCGAATCTGAATTAGTATGAAGTATATATTTCTTTCTCGGTTCTTCTTGCTTTAGATACTTGTTTCTAAATTGTTCTGTGCTTGTCGTGTTCCCATCCTCTAATTTCAAATTATTATTATTATTTTCAACCAGCGTGACTTCTGGCTGTGCAGGAGTATGAATCGATTCGTTAGATATAGAATAGTGCTTCAACTGTTCTAAATTTAATGCTGACTCGCCTTGAGCGGAAACCTGAAAAATTTTTAAACGCATAGCACTATGTGTAGAGCCATCGGTTTTTGCTTCAGCATAATATTGTATTTTTTTGGCATGGTAAGATTTCTTATTGTCGTCCACTTTATAAACTGAGCCCGATGCAGTGTAATTGTTGTTGTTTTCCGAGAAGTCTGCTTTTTTGATGCTGTCAGTATTTTTATTTTGAAAAGATTTGTCTTGGTTTTGCGGATTATCGGCTGTGCGTATTTCTTCAATTTTCATTTTACAAAGGTGGCAAAGTTTTTTCCTCTTATTTTACTTAGTAACTACGTTTAGTTGACTGATAATAACTACTTATAAATCTCTCTTGTACTGTCCGGTAAAGTTTTGTTGATTTTGAAACACCACAAGTTTAACGCAATAAACATTCTTATTAAAGCATGCAGTTACTAAATGATAATCCATAGAATTGTTATTAATTGAGAAATGACACGTTTTAATTACGAGCTACGCATTTTCAAGACATACTAAATTTTACAAAACAAAGGAAAAATTTCTCCATGTTAGTAACCTGATACCCACGTTATGACTGTTGAATAGTTTTTATCTGTAATACAAATGGTAGTTAAATTTTTTTAATGTACATGTCGTGCATGTTTTAACTTGCACCAGCTCAATCTATACTATAAGGTATTGTTTAAATAATACATGCAATGTTGGGCTTTTCAGGGCAAATTCCAGTTAAACCTAAAGAGGAAGATTCAAACTCTAGTGAAGAAAATTTAGAGCTCAATGATACTTACCCTTGTGTAGTAAATCAACAGAAACTATTATCTTATGCAAACACAAATAAAGCTCCTTTTTCGCAAAATCTCGAGGTAGACCCCACGATTCTGGTCGAAGATCCGATATTAGACTCTAAATCCAAACTAGTTGCTCTTAAAATCGTAGTTACAAAACGTCCTGAAAACGAAAGCCAGAAAAAGCACGTCATTGAGGTAGATGGACAAAAAATAACGATTGACCAAAAGAGTCGCGAAATACATCTTATTCCTGAACAGAATAAGCACTATAAAGAACTGTCAAACGACACAGCGGCTGAATCACAGTCAACTTCTTTATTGCGGAAATCAAGCAGCATTGTTAACATCAATAATGCGACAATTCCGAACAGTATGGTTCATGTTTATCAATCCGACAAACCAGTGGATTTCAATGTGGTCAAAAACGGGATGTTTCAAAGTGACGATTTAGCCGACAATTCGGACGATTCACACTTTGAAGTGTTAGAACAAGGATACGCTTCAACTATTCCAAGAAACCGAGTACAACCAAAAATCGTTGATAAAGAAGCAAATAAACGAGATGTGTTGAAAAAAATATCAAACGAGGCTAACCAGTTTGAAAATAGATTCAAAAACAAAAGTAAAGAAAAACTGCAGAGTATCAAAAACAACATTGGTCACAAACTAGACACAAAAATTAAAATTGCAAGCAACATTATACCTGAAGTGAACGAATTCACTGGGTTTAGCCGTGGCTTGACTGATTTGGTACAAAGTGGCGACCATGAGCAACCGCAAGTGCTCCATTACATCACAACTAATGAAGTTGCCGCTGCTGAACGTAAGAGAATGGAGACTGAACTGTTGAACGAAAACAACAATGCTATAAATGCAATTTTGACGGACTTTGAGAAAGAATCGATCATCAATAAAATCAAAAACAAATTCCGATCAAACGCCGACGAAGCAGATGCGCAACCGCATATGGAACTCACATTCCAAAATTCAGATAAGCTGGAAGAATTTCTTGATAGAGAAGACATCGGAGGATACATGTGGGAAAAAGTAGACGATACTAACAGCGAAACTGTAGACAGTGACGCTGAAGCGCCTCTTAAACCTTCAATAATATATGCCGGATGCACAACAGAACCACCAGTGTATGCTGGTTCACTCGAACCAAAAAGTATGGTTTTACATGCTTGCGAAATCCACCAATACATGCCATTCCCGTCCATTGAAATTCCTCCTTTCATGAGAGAGCATAAAGACATCCATAAGGAGTCGCTGTCAGGTCCCGTGCCGTTACCTTTCAACCCCAAAAACACTGGGATGCCCGCTATTATGCTTGATCAAATTTTTAAGAGGAACGGAAACGTCAACGAAATAGCGCCCGCCATGCGATCTCTTTTCAACCCTAAGCTTTTAGTAGAAACAACCACCAAATCTACGCATTAAAATCAACCTGGACCATTTGTTAAATTAGTTAATTTAGCCTCTTGAAAATAAAGCTAAAGCTGTGTAATACACTGCAGTTTATTGATGAAATTCCATCAAAGTTTATTATAAAAATGAATTTATAATTTCAATAGTCTTTTCTAATTCTTTTTGTTCGGATTTATAGTTTGTCAAATTTTCGCTATTTGATTCTTGAACAGCGATTGGTACCTTTTCAGAATATTGCGGAGATTGCATCTTATCTTGAATCTTTTTTATTAAGCTTTCGAGAAGTTCCTGGCGCTTGACAGATTTCACCTTAACTTTGAGTAAATCCATGTTAGCGTTGTATTGTATACCAATAATCCTTCCAGCAGGAGTAATGTAGTTAATTACATTTGCCGGAAGCTGTTTAACGAAAATGACGTCACCTAGTCTGACTGACTTTTGGATGTATTCAGAGTATGGCATAAGCGAATCGCCAACTATGTATGAGACAAGCTCTGACGTTGTTGTAAACTCGAATTTGCTGATGAAAGATCTAAAACCGGACTGAGCGTCAATAACAAGATTAATTTCGTCGTCTACATCGAACTTCAACTGGTCGTTCGATATGGGGAAGTCGCTGGAGATAAGTAATTTGAATGGGCTTGCGATGTTTAAGTCGTGGTAGAGCGACTGCCATATTTCCTCAGTTACAAAAGGTAAAAATGGATGGCTGAGTCTAATAAACATTTCCAAAACGTTGAACAAGATTGGAAATGACTGTTTTTGAGAATGCTTGGAGTATTCGATGTAAACGTCGCAGAATTTGCTTAAGAAAAACGAGTAAATGCTCGAAACAGCGCTGTAAAAGTCGAATTCTTCTATACTCTGCTCCACAGTAGATATTAACTTCATCAGATGACTCAAAATCCACTTGTCGAACGGACGAAGTTTTTGAAGCGGAATCAAAATTTCGTTGTTTGACAAACTGAAATCTTGTTTTTTTCCAATGGACAAAACAAATTTCGCAGCTTGCCATATCTTGTTGCAGAAGTGACGGTAACCTACAATTCGATTAACGTCTAAGTTTATATCTTTTCCTGCTCGTAAATAACTGAGGAGGCAGAAGCGTAACGCATCAGAACCGCACTGCATGATGCCTTTTGGATACTCTTTCTTAACGGCTTGAATAGCTTGCTTCATTTCAGACTCTCTGACATTTCCTGACTTGATATTATCAATAAGTTTATCGAGAGAAATACCGTTTATAACGTCCACTGGGTCAATTATATTTCCAAGAGACTTCGACATTTTCCGGCCATGAGCATCACGCACAATAGGATGCAATAAAATTATGTGGAAAGGTAACTTGTCTGTGAGTTCTAAAGAAAGCATAACCATTCTTGCAACCCAGAAAAAGAGAATGTCACTTCCAGTTTCCAGAACGTCAGTTGGGAAAAATTTCTTTAGATCTGCAGTCTCATTTGGCCATCCAAAAACGCTGAAAGGGAACAAACCTGAAGAAAACCACGTATCGAGAACATCGCTATCGCGTTCAATAACGATGTTTTCACCGTATTTTTTTTTGGCTTGCTTTAAAGCTTCATCGAAAGACTCAGCAACGACCCATTGCTCGTTTTCAAAATCGCACTGTTTATTTCCTTTCAAAGATTCAGTTACACGATAAGCAGGAATTTGATGACCCCACCAAAGCTGTCTGCTGATGCACCAGTCCTTAATGTTTGAAAGCCAATGATTCCATTGTTTCTCTCCAGATGCTGGATAAATTTTCAGTTCCGAAGATTTTACGGTTTGTATTGCTCGCTCCGCCATGTCCTTGCAGTTAACATACCATTGAGGAATCAGAAGAGGTTCAATTATATCTCCAGAACGACTGCAAATGGGAACAACCATTTTTTTCGGATTTTTTGTTTTTTCTATAAAAAGACCGAGTTCCGTTAGGCGTTTTTCAACCATATATCGAGCTTCGAATCTATGCATTCCACAGAACTCTCCACAATTGGAATTCATTTTTCCATCAGTGGTAAAAATGTTGATAATTTCTAAATTGTGTCTGCAAGCTATTTCATAATCGTTTTTGTCATGTGCCGGTGTGATTTTAACTGCTCCAGTCCCGAAGTCAACATCACAATGATTGTCTGCGACAACAATCATTTTTCGATTAGAAATAAAAGGATGAATCAACCTACGTCCTACCAAATGCTTATATCTTTTGTCAGTAGGGTTTACAGCAACTGCAACATCCCCTAACATTGTTTCTGGACGCGTGGTTGAAATAGGAATTTTTTCCTCCGAGTTTTCTACAGCGTAGTAAAAAGTCCACAAATAACCAACTTCAACTTGTCTCGAATAACCTGGAATAAAAATTTTTCTTGGTTCGGAAAGCTCCAGAGAATCTACTTCAATATCACTCAAGGCAGTATTCAAATATGGCGACCAAAACACTAATCGCTTATCGCGATATATTAATTTTTTGTTATACAGTTCAATAAAAGCCTTTACTACTGCTTTTGACAAAGCGGGAGATAAAGTGAAGGCTTTTCGAGACCAATCACAGGAAGAGCCAAGCCTACGCAGCTGGTCTAAAATGACTTGGCCTTTTTGGTTTTTCCAATCCCAAACTTTTTCGATAAATTGCTCACGGCCCAATTCATGCTTACTGATTCCTTGTTTCGCCAAATTACGTTCGACCACTGATTGAGTAGCAATTCCGGCATGATCAGTACCTGGAACCCAACAGACGTTGAAACCTTTCATTCGTTTATATCTAGTTAGCAAATCCTCAATTGCTATCATTAAAGTATGACCTAAGTGAAGGTGCCCCGTGATGTTCGGAGGAGGCATAACCATAGAAAATGTTGGTCTTTTGTCATCTTCTTTGTTCGAACCGAACTGAACGCCCGACTTTTCCCAGGTTGATATCCATTTTGCTAACACGTTATCTTTAGACAAAACTTACGTTCAATAATATCTGGTTGATACGAGTCTAGCATTATAAATTATTATGCTTCAAATAGTAACTTATTTAGCTTATTTTTAAAGTAAACGAAATTTACAAAAGTATCTTTTATGAGAGTTTCAAATAACGTTATATTTAAGATAAATCGTTAATTTAAAATTATTTATTTTCCGTCTGTTTTACATTCCTTCAAGAAAGGTTTCTTCTGAATGAATAAGAACTACTTCGTTATATAGTGATTTATTTTTCTGTTTTCATTTCCGATACATTTTGATTAATCGAGTTGATATTTTGTTTAGTTATATATTTTACAGAATCAAATTATTTAACTTTGTACCATAAACTTTTTAATTGTATTGTAGAAATCTATGGCTGAGGTATTTACAGCAGTTTGTGCATTAGGAATATCTTTTTTACTAGAAGGAGTGAGTAAAGTGATAAAAGGTTGCATTGGTTTAGTTTTTGAGACATCTGGTTTATTAACGACAGAGGAATTTTCGTAATTATATGTATTATTGTTGTAGTATGTGTGCTTACCAATATTTCTTATGGGGATTTGATTTGTATTGATCATATAATCAGATTGAAGGGGTTGTTGCATATCCATAGGGACATTAGTATATTGATTTAGTTGATTTGGAACTACGTTGAATTGGTTCATTTTATTTGCAGTTGAAGCTTGAACAAACTGTGACTCACTCTTATAATGCATTGGCATGGGCTTTCTGTGCATGTAGGACGGTACGCTTTCCGGGCTAATTGATACGTTTGAAGGAATGCCTCTCATCACAGACATGTTTTGGTGCTTATTCATATGAATTGACTTTGGACTTTGCATATTTACCATGTATGAACCTTGCTCAGCACTGTTCATCTGCATCATTTGATTCATTGGTGAGTATGACATTTTTGGTTGTTGTGATTGATGTTCATTTAATTGATCGTATTTTATTTCAGTCGAGTACTGCATATTGTCACACGTGTTAGGAACCATTCTCACGTTTTTGGAATGCGCTCCGTTGCCGAAGTTATTCATAAATGCTTTTTCCATCATTTCGCGTACCTTTACAGGTGGATAAATGTTTTTAACCATATTCGCTTGATGTTCATTGTAATACCTGTTATTGCACTTCTCTATTGGTGTCGACCTAAATAATTGATTGGTCGACGAAGCAGTCATACGGTATTGCATTTCCATTCTGTTCGGATAATCACTTTTATAATAGTTAGGTATTGGGGCATTCATCTTATATGCTGGCTCGTGTATGAATTTTTGACAATATACATTGACCGGCTGTTCAGCGAGTTCAATGGACGAATCGTAACCTTGCTTAGGATGAGGTTGATAATAAGTGTTATTTTTACCCATCATTGGATCCATTTTCTGCATATTTCCTTCGATAAAATTCGAATTGTGATAATAATCTCTCATTCCATCACTGCTTTGGTCCATACATCCATTTTGGTGCACATTCAAATCTTCCACCATTAAATCTTGTTTTATTGCTTGTCTCCGGTCATTTGAGTACATAATAAATTAAAAAAACTACTTAATTACTTCTAACTTAAGTTTATTGTAAGATTTATTTTCGAATGTCGTTTGTCGCTTTCTAACTATTTCAACACAGTAAAAATTAATTACAACACATTAATAATGCAGTCAAGCTAAAATCCAACAATGATAATTAGCCTCGGAAAACCTGACGATATGTGCTAGAAATTAGTCGTAGTAGATTAATGCTATTAAGTTTCTTAATATACAATGATTTTGACTTATTAATTGTAAATTAAGGGACGTAATTACGTCCCAATATTTGTAATTATTTTTTAATATAATAATTGTGTTAACAATTATTATACCTTAATGCCATAAACATTGTCTCAAAAATGATGATATTTAATACCAGCTTTTGAGTTTACTTAAATCTACAACAATTAACATTATTCCAAGTAATAAGTAAAAATAACTTAATATTATTACTGTGGAAACCTTTGATTTTATTGCTTTGTCCAAATCTTGATTAGCTTTTTTCAAATGTTGCGTCGATAGTTCAGTTGAAACTAATACTAAGCACGGTTTTTTGAATTTTGAACTTACTATTCTCAGTTTTTTCTTTTTGCAGTTGAACTTCAGTTAAAATTTTTGTTGTAATAACAGATATTTGTTCAAGTTTTTGATCAATCTCCCTGAAGAAACATGAAATTTAAGTCTATTTTTCATAGTATATTTTACTCGCTTATAGTACTTACTCAATTAACTCTGATTCGCGATTTTTACTCTGCATATTGATCATCGCTTTACCAAATTTATTATTTAAAGCATTTATTTTTTCTTCTTTTGAACATTCGAAATTCTCCGTATTGTGATACATCAAATTGATATTTTTACGAGTTTTAGTAGAAATAACTAGGGGTGGGTGTTTTAACGTAAATTCATCGTTATCTGCATCTTTATTAAAATCGAATTTATCTATTTTATAATATAAATTATAAATATCAGTTATTATTGTTTCATCGCACTGACTATTTGGTTCGATCAATTTTTCGATTTTTTTTTCTACAAGATCACAAATTAATGGTTTCCATTCAGGCTTGTCACATGATAATTGTTCAAATACCGAGTTGATCTTATTGATAGATTTCGTTTTTAACAAATCAGGAGCAGTTTGCGCATTAAGTTTAAAAATAGTGTATTCATCGTAAAACATACTCAATTCTGAAAGCTGTTGCGATAAAATTTGTAAGATTGAACTATGATATTCTTTTTCGTCATTTTTGTACGAATCTAACGCTTTTATGTGCAAATTTATTGCTTCAACAATAGCAGTGTAAAAAACCAGATAACGTTTGGTAGCTGTCTTAATTTCTGATGCATCATCTTCTGCATATTTTTTACACACATCAAAATTAAATTTACTTAATATTCCGTTTTTTTTGGAATTTAAGCGTTGGTATTTGATTGGAATAGGAGTGAAAAAATTCAATTCTCTTAAAGCATTTGAAATCAGTTCCAGCTACAAAATTTTATAATAGTCTAAATAAACATACAATGTAATAATATTTGTCAAGTGTTGGGTCAATAACTTTAATGTCACATTTAGTGAAACGAGGTACAATCTTTTTTGTAATATCCATAAATTAACTCTCCATAATTGACATAGAAAAATCTAAAATAAGTAAATCTCATTATTAAAAAAATATATTAATTATTGATAAAATGATCTGAAATAAGTGATAAATTTATATTTTTTATTTTTTGAGCAATGACTGCACATATTGATTACAAATAGTTAAAGTGTATTCGAATTTAGCACGATCATCTTGATCTTCGTATTCGATTTTTTGAATATTTTCAAATACTTCTGCCAGTTTTAGTAAAAAGTTCGAGTTTTTGAAACCAATTGAAATTGCATATTTTTTAATAATATCGTATGGAATGAATAGAGCTCCTGAATCTTTAAACTGTAAGTAGACGTTAGGCGGCATAATACTTAACATTTCGCTAATTATTGATGTGACATAGTGGAACTCCTCGCAAAGAATTGCATGTTTGATCAAATATAAACATAAACTTAAGACTAATTCGTACGGCAAGGGAGTGTATTGATGCAAGTCGTAAGAATATATAATCGCGTAACCTTCCTCTAGTCGAAGTTTGTATATTATTGCATATTCTTTTAATAGAGCGGGTTTATAGTGCAGCCCATATTTAGATATTTCGTCTAAAATAGAGTTTGATTGAGTCGTGTTATTTAAAATTAAATCTTTGTTTCTAGGTAACAAATTAAACGTCGTTATTATGTTCTTATGAATGTTGCAAACTCGATTGACCTCAAGCAGTAGTTGTAAAAAATTTATTGAGTAATAGCCGTTCTTAAAATGTTTGGGAAGTAATTTAAACATGTCTGGATAGCGATACAATTGACGTAAAGAACTGCTATCACTGTTTTCACATTCCGATACATATGTGGATAGCACTTTGCAAATTGCGTAAAACTCTGAATTAGTCGTTATTATTAGGTTATTTGAAAGTAATTCAGGAAACAATATAATAGCACCTAAACATAACATAGATCTGGTATGTAATTTTGGATCACATTCAAACTGAATATTTTTAGCTGCGTAGTTGAATTTTAGAGATATAATGTAAAACAAGTTTAGCCAAATGGTCGCTGGAACTTGAGTGTAAGACAATTGATTGAACGTGAAATCAATATTTTCAACGAGGAAATCTAGAGTTAAAGACGGAGGGTTATCTTGTTTTACGTCGTCGAGCGAAAAAATATTTGCAATATCGCTTGTTAATGCGCTAATTGTATCAATATTACTAATACTTCCAAAACAAGACGACGTTACAATCTTGGACTCGAGCTCAAGCAGCGATTTTGCAACTAGCAAATCAACATATTCTTGAACATAAGTGTACCGAAAGAGCAACGGTAGTAATAAATACCGCAAACTCTTTGAATATTCGTAAAATTTGGTATACATGCGTTCAAATTCTGAAACATTTTTATCATTAATTAAACTAGGAACCATTTTATTGATTGCATTTGCTACGTTTTTATGCATGAGGATTCTAGCTGTGTTATAAAACAGATTGTCGTGGAACTTGTTTTGTTCGAGAGCGCACAGAATTTCAAGTATCATGATGTATTCTTTACGTGCTAATAGAATATCTAAGATTGACGTCATATAATAACAGATGGAATCACTTAATGCTGTATTTTTCGAAAAGTCCAAAGAATAGTTTTGAAACATGAATACGCTCCATAATATAACAGAGACAAAGTGCAACATAAAGTCCGTTAATTCAACAGCAAACTCTTTGAGATTAGCAACTTTATGTTTCACGTGATTAAAAACGTTACTGAACAGTTCTTCGATACTAGCCACATTAAAAAAATGTAAATAAGTGATGAAAGCTAAAATTTGAGTTATTGTGCCATTGTTCAAAGGCAATAGATCTAACGGCTGAGCATTGACAAATGTATCAAATGTTAAATTGCTGCTTAGTAGAACGCATAAACCTTTGTGTATTAGTACAACCATTAAGTTGGAGAAAGAATAAATTTTTTTCAAATAAGATAGATGCTGCGAAGTTACAACTGGCTGCTCGTGCTGAAAAATCGCTTCAGACATATAAAACAATATGTACGACGTGATAGCCATTTTTCTTACGGAAGCAATGAAAACCGGATTGATTATTTTAGTAGAGTCGTTAAAAGCAGGATAACAGCTATAATTGTTATTTGTCTGTTGGTTGTACTTAGACAATGCGCAATAAACCTTTTGTTGAAGAGAATGTTCTTTCAGCATGTCAAGATAGCTTTGTATTTTGGTGTCTTCGTAGAATTTGTAAGTACCTTCGATGACGTCTAATCGAGCGCAACAATTTTCGTAAAAATTGTTGCATTCGGAAAACACACTGTTCAGTTGAGTATTAGTACAGCTTGTGTAGCAGTATAGCTTGTAAATAACAAGATCAGACTGTAAAAAAATGGTATATGAAATGACGTCAGACAGTTGAGACGGATCTTCCGCGCTGAAATAGTTTGTCAAAAACAAATCCACCGGTTTGCAAGTTTTTAAAAATCTTTTGTCAGGCGTAATAATACGATTAATTTGATCTTTTACGCAAATTTGGTAACAATTGAAGTCGACAATAATCAAAACGTAGGACAACGCTTTACGAACGAGCTCAACCGAAGGACTTAGCAACAAGCAGCGAAAACAGTCAAACAAGTAAAAATTTACTTTTAAGTCAATTGAGACATCGTCAATGTAAATCGAGCAGCTGATAGCGACCATTTTTTGCACTTTTAAGTCGTTCGTCACTATAAATTCCAAATACGAATTACAGCCAGTAACCATGTATATAACTAACTCGTTTTTTGTACTTTCATAGCAATGGTCTATTTTTAGAACTTCTTGGATTTTTAACGATGTAACGTTTCTCATATTGATATTGGCTGATTCTATAACTTTGATCGAGTTTGATGACGACGCGTTTAACTGAGCTGATAGTTCAGCTAAAGTCATTTTTAAAATTTGAAGGTTGAATTCTCGATCATAAATAACAAAAGAACCATCAAATAAAACAAAAACGCTGAAACGAGTACAACTACTGTTGCAAACCACCTCAACCTGGTTCTTTGATTTCAGAAAAAAATTTAATATCGAAAAATAGAAACTGTTCTGACTCGCTAGCAAACCTGAGACTGATTCACGAACGTAAGGCTGAAAAAAAGAAAAAGTATCCATTTTCTTATTGGAGTAAATGACAATAGCAGAGAAATCGCATATTTTCTGGACTGAAAGTATCGTTGTAGGCAGCTCGTAACTGAATAGCTCGTTGACGATTACTTTGTTCTTAAAAGTAACAGAAAGTATGCGAGCTCTGACTTTAGAAATCAATAAAATATTGAAAGCGTCTGACGTTTCGTCTACTAAAATGAACGAGTCTGGCTCGACGCGCTCGTCAATCACTTTGAAAACCCGCAAAAAATGCGTTTGCAAAAGTAACTTGTTTTGGCTCACGACCAGCCAAGTATTTTTTTTGGTCACTCTACAGTCATCAATTGTGTATTCAGAGGTTGAAAAGTCAATTACAGGTACTCGCGACTCAAATATCAGCTGAATTTGATACGGATACTGATTACTCAAACATTTTTCCATTGAAAAAAATTCACAACATTTCGTCCATAGTACTACAATTTAAATAATGCAAAAATGAAGTTGACGCCTTTATCTTTTTTTGCCGTTTATGAAATATTTAAAAATTCATTTGAATTTACAAACTCTTTAATAAAAATAAAGGGTTTCTTATATAACTTTTAATTTGGAAAAGCATTACCTGCTCCTTAAGCAACTCAGCCCACAACTTTATCATTTAATTTGTTTATTTTAGGGATTTATGACGGCAAAGTTTGCTAAATATATCTGTTCAATATCAAATCTTTTACTAGAAGTTCCAAATGAATTTATCAAGTCAGCTGTCGAAAATACTGAGTTGCAACAAGTAAGTTCTTGCCACCCTATTGATTTCAGAAAATTCCTGACATTGAAAAAATTGTAAACATGTTGCTGACGATGTCTCCACCTTATTCAAAAACGGTAATTCGGTCACTACTACAAGCATATATGTTTATACATCAATATTATGTGCAAAACGAAGGCTTAGATGAGCTTTGTCAAAAAGTTTTGGATGGCGAATTCGGTTATTGCCCTCGAGTTTTGTGCGACAAAACCACCGTTTTGCCGTATTGCAAAGAGAACAACAACGAGCGGTCTAGACTCCGACTTTACTGTCCTTGGTGTAAACAGTCGTACTCTCGATCTGAAAAAATAAACAAGGTTAAGAACACTTCCAATTCTCTGTCGCCCCAAATCGACGAGTCTTTTTTCGGTCCTGGAATACATTTAAAAATTTTACAAAAATATTCTCAACTTAACGTAGACGCTCCGCTCAAAAAACACGAACCTAAAATCTATGGTTATAAAATAAAAGGTTATTACAGTTCGCTAGATAGCGACGCAAACAAAACTTAAAATGAATCATCTACTAAAGATGTTCCTGTCCAAATTCTGTGATTTCACACTTCGTTTGATTTGCCACAACCACGTAAATAGAATTGAACTGCAGTTATTATTAACCATAATAAATAATCCATAAATTATAAATATAATTATAATTCTATTAAATATACAAAGTCCAGATCAGATCGGCTGAAAACAGGTTTAGTTTTATTCTGTTTGGTTCTTGATGGATTTGCTTTGCTACAACCGAGAAAATGGCCAATTAGACGCTTTTTTGCGAGGGTTTTATTCAAAACTACTAAAGAAAGACACTTATAAAAAATTTCAAGAATGTGAACGTTTAGACGACATAATTGCATGTCTAGATGACACAGTTTACGAAAAATATTTCGAAGACGAACAAAAATTCACCGATATCAAATCTTTTGTCATACAGTTTAAACGGGCTTTAGCAGAAGATTATAAGCTTTTTTATCGCTACGCCAGTCCACTGGCTCACAAATTCATCGACTATCTGTCGTACGAGTCAATTATTGACAATATCATTCTGTTGTTGCAATTTTCTGTCGAAGAACGTTCTAAACCAGATGTCATCAACATGCTAGATCCGCTGGGATGGAACAACGATCTAGAACTGCTTTTACATTTCAACGGAGAGCTGACAGAGCTATTTCGCATAGTGCTTTTTGACACACCTGTTGGCCCGTATTTTGAACGATATTTAGAACTCCTACGAGACGGAAATTCTGAATTGAACTTCACATTGGATCAAATTGATTTTGAACTAATGAGAGTTTGCTTAATTCGATTTTGGCTTGAAGATTATTATAATTTTGTCTGTTCTTTAAACTCAAACGGTGCTCAAGCTACGACACGGCAATATTTGTCAGATGTGCTGAAGAAAGAAGCCGATTACCTTTTGCTTAATGTGACGCTCAACACCTTACACGGAACAAATAAGAACGACATCTCTCGACGAGAACAGCTCTTTGCTAATTTCGGCTATTTGTACCCAGATATAACCAACGAAGCAAGAAAGTTCCACATCGACTCCATGCTCCCCAAATTGCTCACGACATACCCTGAATATAAAGAAGCGTTTTTAGCCGGTTGTGCTCAGTACCAAAACAAAAAAAATAATAACAGTGCGAACTACTCGTTTGAAGATATCATGTACAAAAACATGCTCAACGTTTATGACGAGGCGTTTTCTTACCAAATGAACTTTGGTATTTTTCACGCGTACAAGCGCATAAGAGAACAAGAATCTAGAAACATTCTCTGGGCTGCTGAAATGGTAAGTATATCATCCAGTCATTTTTTAGGTATTAATAAACAATAAAGAAAAGATAGCCAAATACATTATTCCCATTCCTGAAGAATAATTTTGGTCGCGACAATTATTCTAGCTTTTTTTATTAACGTAATTCAACTTTTTTTGGTAATAAAATCTAATATAGTAGATCTGAAAAATTATAAGCATCATTCCACTTTACTTATGGCTTTGCAAGAATGTTCAATAAAATAATTCATACACTGTTTGATGCTGTATTTTTATATTTGGCGTACTCAGTCAGTGTTACTCTAAGCAACATCATTCTGAATAAGTGGACACAATATAGTCTCTTTTTCTCTTTGCTCGACCAAATTTTCGTTTTTTTACTGGCATTTTTTTTATTTATTGATCGTTCTATTAAAGGGAGAGCATTTGTATGGAGTTTTTTTTGCTGGTTCACATTACTACGCCAAGAAATAATTTATTACACTGAGCTTATAAATCAACCTATCACGCTAATTTATGACGAATTATTCCAGAATGTTATTTTGAATTGGAAAAGCTTGTCATTTGCAGTTTGCGGAATTTACCTTTGTTTATCTTTCCCATTCGTACATCAACTGTTCGTGAAAAACCATTTAAATCGTACTAATATTTCGTTGATAAATCGAAATAGAAACAAAAATGGCGAAGTGAGCAATTCCAAGAATAAAACGCTTTGGCACTATAACATCTCTAATGAAGTTATTAACCTATGTTCTTACATCGATTTAATCATTCTTACGACGTTTCAGGTATATGATTTAATGCTGGCATTTCTTAATTTCAAAGAAAACCAATTCCGTTCATTTACTCCATCATTTTTTTTTATAACTAATGGAGTCGGCGCAAGCTTTGGTGTTTACTTACTTGCTTTTTCTTTTCCAACGGAAAATATGTATTTTAGTTTTAACAACATGTTTTTCCTCGTATCTTTCCTGACCATCGACTTACCACAGCTTATATTTCGAGCCTATTCAGTCTACATTAATCAATCCTTTGAAGGTAAGTTTTATATGTTGGTCAAAAATGCGATCATGATCATCATTGAGCTGCAAAGTTTTTATTTTTATTTTAAACGGAAGAAAAAAAAAAGGCTTCGTGAAAAAAACCGAAAGACGCATGAACGAAAACGCAAAAAAGTTATTTCTTTGCGCCAGTACTATACGTTACTTGTAAAGGAATGTCCAACTTTTTTTAAGAAACTGTCCCATCAAGCACAGATCAAAACAAAGGACTCTTGTTTTTTACTAAACATGCATTTACAGTTCATATCTTGTGCAATGTTGGTTTTAATTTTGAAGTTACTTAATGTTGTATCGCTGGCTTGTTATTTTTATGGAAGAGAAAAACTATGGTGTAAAAAAAACAGGACTTTAATTGTTGCAAGTCAGTTCGCTTTGTCTTACATATTCACCATTGTATTAGTAGGAAGATGTAGTAGTTCAGTCATAGAAGTTTTCATTATCGCCATCGATAATATGATTTCTCTTTTAATACAATTTTATCTAGATTATCAATACGATTTTTATGCGTTCTCTTTCTGGCTTTACTTCTATTACTTTTTTGTCGTATTGCAGATCTATAATCTAACAATCTTATTATTTCAATTAACGTTACACATATATTCAAAAAAAGTAGATTATTTTGCTAGAGCAAAAATATACGCTGAGATCGCACATGAAATTAGCCTACCCAGAAGTGTTGCAAACTTCTTTGTTCCATGCGACAGTGACAAAACTTACAATACTAGTAAGTTTAATTTTCTTGTGTCTTGCTTCATAGACGCATATCTCGTTAAGGTGAACTATATTATAATTTGGAAAGCAATACTTTTATTGATAGGTATATTATTTACAAGCAATTCTGTTTATGTCGGGATTGTTTTAACCTTTATCTTTTGCAAATTCTACATTAACATGTTAACTTTCGCAAATATAAGAATTCTACTAAGATCGAGAGAAATCAGAAGTAGGTTTCTCTATTTACAACTAAATAAACGCAACAATGACAATAAACTAGAAGAACTTTATAGTGGAAATGATCTAATTTTTGTTTTACCGCCATAATTTTTTTTATTGCGCAGCGTCTTATTTATCGAAAATTGAATAAACATTTGCAATGATTCGATTATACATATCTTTTTTGTTTGCGTATGCTATTGCCAGACTAAATACGCACGATTCTACGTCTAGCATCAATCAAAAATCTGCTTTTCAAAACCATTCAAATGATTCATCAACTAACAATGATAACAAACACAACAATATTAAAATCGCTGGACATATTCCTAAAAAGAAAAAAGATCAAAACAATTTATCAGATGTTTTGCAAAATACAACGTTGGAAGAACATGTCCTTTTGAATACCCAATCTAAAAACGAAACGTTTTTTCTCAACTCAGCTGACACAGTAAATCAAAATCAATTTGATACTTTTGTAGCTGATTTTGTTAAAAACGAAATTTCAGCGGAAAACACAGCAAAAGACGACGACGTCAAATTGTGGTCGAATCCACAATGCTTGCTTTTTTTAGTTACTGATACTTTAATAGTTCACGGAAATATGTATGTAGACGGCAAAATATACGTATTGTCTGGTACAAATATTCATGAGTACGAAGAATTGGAAATAATTTCTGATGAAAACGATGATAAATCTGTTGTTAAAACAAAAAAACGGAAATTAGATTTGTTCTCAGCCAATATTTGTGACCAAAAAGAAGCTGTTATAAAAGGAAATCTCAAAGTTCAAAATGCCAGTGTCTTAATTGGAAGTGGATTACTAAAGGTTTACGGATCAATTTCAGCTGCTCAAGGAATGAATATTGATTACGGTTCACAGGTCCAAGTGGGTTTTGGTAAAAACAAAGAAAACGCAGACTTTTTAAAGAATCATTTTAATCACCCTCTGTTAAAAGAAGATGTACTTAGCGAAATAACTATGATTGATATTACATGCCCGAATAGATCCATTAACAATATAACAATAAAAAAAGGAGGTATGGTAATACAAAATAGTAGTTCTCTCATAAATTACGGAGACATTAAAAGTGGACTTATTTTGGTAGATCATGCGTCGTACATCCATTCTGCTTGTGGAACAATATACTCTGGAAACTCTAAAAAAAACTTAAACGTCGCACTGATTGGTAGCTCTAAATTATATTTACTTCAAACTAGTGTAATTTCAAATGAGCTTTCTATAGATCACGGTTCAGTTGTGAGACATCAAGGTGATATGAATATCAATAAGATTTTATCGATCAACAAAAATTCAGAACTTGTTTTGCTCGGACGCATGAAAGCAGATATGCTGGAAATCGGATTAGGAAGCAAAATCACAATATTAGAAAGCAATAACCATACCTTAACTACATCTAAATATTGTGTCGAGATTAGTACTCATTTATTTATGTCAAACTTTACGGTTTTCAAATGTCATTGCGCTATTTTGGCTGAATTAATAGAGATTGAAAACGCTGACTCATTTAAAGTCAAAGACCTGACTGTAAATACTAACTTTATAATTGATGGTATTCAAAAAATGGAAGTTGATCATCAATTAATTATTCACGAAAATCTTCATTTGGAAAACGTAGTTGCTCAACTTAATAAACTGATTTCTTCGGATAAAATTGTGTTTAAAAACAATGCAATGATAAATGCTAATTCTATAATAATGAAAGGATGTTTACTTGCTTTAAGTAACAAAGTTAAAACCGAAGTCAAAGAATTAACAATTATTGATGCGGAAATATGTGATAGAGTAACAATATTCGCGAGTACAAACAGTGAACTAGATATTTTAAACTTAGCTATTGAAAATAGCACCACTAAAATGCAAGAAAGTACAAATATATCGAAAGAAGTTCCTATTGATAATATAATATTACTCGAATCAAAATCTAGAGCTAAAATTACAGTTATTAAAGGTAACACAACTTTGATAGCCAGAGATAATTCCAACCTTGACATAACTTATAAAACTAATCTGTCGAAAATACCTATAATTGAGTCTTTGACAGGTAGTTTTATTAATATTTTGAAAGCAAATCAATTAATTTTAGATTTAGCAAAAGTCATACTGAATGCAAAATTATACTTTAGCTTTGCCGAAAAACTAGTAATAAATAATATAAACAGTTATACAAACAGTAAAATATCCCTTAACGGAAACAATATCTTTATTTCTAATTTAATTGATATTGAAGAACGATCAACGATGTTAATACAAGCCAATAATACGGAAATCACAACAAATACTACCATTTCCACTCGTAGTGCGTTGTTCATCAATTCAGAAAAAGTCAACAACAACACGTGCAATAAGAACAGTTTAGTTAAAGTAAATCCTCACGAAGTAAACAATCAATTGATTGTCCGTGATTATAGCACGCTCGAAATAAATTCGTTGCTATCGATTAAAGAAGCAATCGAACTTTTGGTAGTTAGTCAATCGTCATTTAGTTCGTTCTGCCAATTAGAAAATACAAAAATTTTCAAAACTCCTTCGTCTTTAGTCTTCACAAAAGAAAATAGCAACGATATCGTAGAAGAAACTTTACTAACAATACCCCCAAGTGAATCTTTTTTACTAAAAAACGTGGTGCCTCATACCGATGTCAGAAGTGAAAAACAAAAAATTCACGACAAATATTCACCAAATTCAGACAACCAGTCCGAATTTAATAACAGTTTATGGTCAGTTTATGATGAAGCAAAAGAAAATCAATCAGAATTTTTATTAAACAATAATGAATCATCCCATACAGATGTAATTAAAAGTGCTCCAATTGATGCACATATAAAAACAGAACCACAAGAACAAAACAAATCTCCTCTTTTAGAAAACCCACTCTTCAACAAAAAAAAAAAAACTAAAAAGTTTAACTGAAGATACTAACACCATCAAAATCGTTAATCTAAAAGATTCAATAGTAGTTGTCGATTTGAGTCCTCCAGCAAAACGCTTTTTTCAAAATAAAGTTTAATGATTGCTTTTTTCGCGTTTATTAAATTATTTAATTGGTTTGACAGCAAATTCTCAAACTGATGAGTAATTGTTTTGAGGGGATGAATTTCATAAGTCGTTCTCAGCACAATAATGTATTCTGAAAACGAACTTATTAATGTTTTTATAGTTTGCAAATAATGATCTTTTCCATTAGTGCTAGCAGTGTAACTACCGTTCATTGAATAATCCTTTATTACATCACACAGAAAATGCAAGCCTTTTATCAAAATCTCATAGGCTTTTGCTATAAAGTCAAGTCTTATTAAAAGAATCGCTATTAGAATAAATCTAATGTGATATGAATAAATAGGTTCATTCATCTGTGCAGAATTTTTATAACTATTTGATGAAATAAAGTTACTTCTTAAATTATTAATTTCGCTAGGCAGCATAACCTTAGTTTGATTGATATAAGAAACAGCACTCTTAACCGTTTTTAGTTTTATGTTGTTAATAATATTTTGATCTTCCTCAATTAAAAAGAATAAAACAAACTTTTTTAGTAAAGACAATGGTAATATATGAGTTTCTCTGATTTCAACTAATTTAATAAAAGCGTAAACGCTAGTATTAATTTTACCCAATTCTAAGCTCAATGAAAATAATTGATAATAAAGGTATGGAGAGGATCTCTCGTACTTGATGGCGGTTTCGATAAGCTGCAAAGCTCCAAGATAATTTTTCAGAGCTATCTCCACTGATGCTAAATTAGCCCATGCTGAAGCACAGTCTGAATTGAAATAAACAACCATTTGAAATGCTCGCTTTGCGGAAGTATAGAATTCCGATTTCAAACAAATCACTCCTAAATTGTATTGCAACGGTGTGCATTTGGGCTGTAAGTATAAAGCTGCATTTAACCAGTCAATTGCTAATTGATGATCGCTTGATTCCCCGCGTAAACACAACTGACTATAATGATCTGCAATATTGGCTGCTGCTTTGAAAAATTTTTTTTTTGACAACTCCCACGCCTTAACAAATAAAGTAATATCGTTATTGATTTCTCCCAATAAACAGTAATAAATCGGTTCATCCTCGATTTTTACATTATCAATTAAAGCTAATGCTGCTTTACGACGCCCACCTTTTAATAAACAGTCAACTGCTTGCTTCCACGCTTTCATGCGTTTGAAGTTATCACTGGCACTGATATAATTGTTATACTCGAGTTGAATCTGAGCTGCGTTTTTTGACAACTCCCAAAGAGTAGGAAAGTCAACAAGCCAAAATGCATTTGAAAACTCCCGCTGGTTTTCTGCGTTGAACAAAAAGATTTCTAACTCATTTAACTGGCCAAGCACTCTAGCTTTACGTATACTTGAATTTTTCTCGGCAAGAGAACGGTAATAAAGAAAAACAAACCTAATTAGCCAGCTTAAGTCACTAAATAATTTTCCCTTTTCTACGCAAAAAGCTGATAGAATTTTAACAAGGTTATTGTTAATCTCGTCGTCACAGTTGCCACAGACAAAATAATAAAATGCCCAGCACATAATTATCAACAAATCAATTCTAGTAAGCTCTGTTTCTTTTAACTTTAAGTTGGCACTGTTAATTTCTAATAAATCAGATTCGGGATAATATTCGTCTAGAGCCACATATTTAATATCATTAATTGAATTATTTGACGATTTAAACAATTCGTCGTATGTGTTTTGATTTGCCACGAGGTTTTTTTCAACCGTAAGCATGACGTTCTGGATTTCTTGAAACTTTCTTCCTTTTCCGAAGCTACCACTTAAATAAATTCCAGACATTGAAGTTAAATTTTCGACAAGGACTAATGCGAAATCAAATTCAGTTATGCGAGTAAAATAGTAAGCTAGTTCAATTTTTAAAAGGGACAAATACGAATTTAAGTTACTATCCATTTCAATGTTTATTTGCAACAAAGCTTCAAATAACCTTTTGCAATTTTTCAAAAAAATCTTACTAATAGAAACATGGTAAGTGTCTATAACATCGAAGTCAAAACAGAGTTTTAGTTCATCGTAAGTCTTTTCAAAGAGCGAAAATTCTGAATAACTTTGTCTGTCTATTTTGATCATATTAATTAATAAACATGTAATTAAAATAGACTGAGACTTTACAATATTAATCAAACTCGAATCATCGTTATCGTAACATTTTAACAAAACCCAAGAAGTTCGAAAAGCCAAATGTAAAATTCCTACTATAAGAGTAGAATTTTGTTTGATATCACAAATTAATTCAGGCAAGATATCTAGCAGGGTTTTCATGCAAAAACTAGCCAAATAAATTAAGTTCGAAAACCTAATTGTTTTGTGCAATGTCAAACCATTAACACTTATCTCTTCAACCTTATCATTGTACAAATCGCGATAATTCCTGCCAGTATTTTGCAAAAAGTTTGCGTTGACAAAACAATTCAAATAAATAGTTTGAAGTAGTATCACATGAAGGATGTCGTCAAATATATTGGCAACACTTTTTTTTTGAAAATCACTTTCTAATGAAATTAAAGTTTGCCTCACTTTTTCTATTGTTAAGAATTCATTTTTTTCTAACTCTAAAATATAAAAGCCTTGGTTTTTACTTAAATATACTAATTCAAAAAGTTTAATGTGTTTTTCTTTTAACTTTGGTTGACTTGTTTCGAGCTTAAGTCCATAAAATACATATAAGTAAAAGCCAAATATGTTATTATTTGGCATCATTTTGTAAAATTACTATAACTTGAATGGCATTTTTTAAATATTTTTATTAATATTTAATCCTCTGAGTACAACAGAAAATGAGTGACCACTCAGAGTCACTAAGTGATAATGACACAGATGCAATAACAAACAATTTCAAGTTTGGTTTTGCTTATGATGAACTAAAAAATTACACTATCTATAAAATCAAGGTAACACCTAATAGTGAATCTCAGGTAAAAATAGACAATAAAATCGAAGAAAAAAACACAAAAATTATTACTAACAATAAGTCTGCAAATAACATGTCTGTGGCTAGTCTATTGCTTAAGTTACGAGCTAAGGGATATATCAATAAAAAAGAAAATATTAAAAGCATTGTTCGAATTGACAAACATGACAGAGATATTGATTTAAAACAAGCTTACAAGATGTTATCTTACGCGTTTCACGGTAACAAACCTAAAATGAAAAAACGAGCAAAACAATTAAAAGCGGCACTTAGAACAAACATTAAATCAAATAAAAAAACGGATAAGTAAATTATTTGCTCACTATGCAATGGTGAAGTCCAATATTTTTACTTTTCTCTACTATCATATCCGTTTATACAAATAGTGAACTTTGTTTATAAAATCAAATAGAAAAATTTTTTTTTTTATTAGTATACAAAGTTGCGTGAGCGTCAACGCGTGCATCTACTTTAATTCATGAAAATTGCAAGCAGAATATATAGTTCTACTTCTTGAAATATTGCTTATCTAAACACAAATTAGAAAATCCTCACTATCGTTAATTGTTAAACAAAACTAACATTTCATTACGGCATATTTCAATTACAAACTCTCAAAAGAGCTATTAGCTGTATTATAAGATACAAATTAAGTGTTTTATTAATTTCGTATGAGATACTTAAATAGACTTGTTTCATTGATTTTGAAATTTCATAAATTATTTTACTATTGCAATTGAAATGTGTTAAAATACTTTTCGTTTATGACACGGAATGTATTAAACAAATCTATTTGAAAAAAAAATAAACTTTGGCGTCCCGATCTACACCTTTACAACATAAGTCACACAATCAAATAATGATTATGTTATGTTAAGATTTGTAATCTTCATTTTCTTATCTCATTGGTATGTTAAAACATAACAAAGATACAAAAACTTTGATGTGAATTAATTGCGCAAACAACACTTTCCGTCAATTACTTAATTTCACAGCTACATCTGATTGAAAAAATATTTTTTTATAAAAAAAAATAGATTTATACAGCACGGTACAACTTATGATTGCAGTACCGCTTTGATCTAGGACTTAATTAGCAAGACTAATATCCATTTTTAAGATACATATCTTATTTCACATTAATTAATAATTTAAATATTTTAATAACTCGTAATAACAAAAGCATCAAATCGACTATTCCATAGATCTTAGATTTTCCGCGAAATACTCGATTTTAAACAACAATTTAACCGTTATAATTTTAGGTCAATATATAATACTAGTTATTCTTATTAGGTATAGAATTTTAATTCATTAATTGAAATTTTATAATCAAAATTGTTAATAATAAGAGTAATTTCGATCTAATCTAAAATTTATTGATCGATAAATAATATATTAATTCGAAGATTAAAAAATAGAATGCTAGCAATTGAACTTAATTTTATTAGAAGTACTAGGAAAATATAGTTTGCAATTGCTAATAGATACGATTATTAGATCATCGTAATAAATTTTTTTGGTATAAAATAGATATTTGACACAACGAAGAAAACGTTTCTTACATATCAAAGAATATTAGTTTTTAGTTAGTTTTAACTGTAAGTTTTTAGAAGTTAAGTGCAAGCTGGTTATAAGCAGCTTCATTCAAAAACGTAAAAACGTCAAGCACTCTTTTAAGCGAACAAAACAATAAATATTGTCAACGTCTCTTCATAAATTCATTAGTTAAATTTAGGTTAGCTTAGATAAAGCATATAATAACAACACTTCTAGACTAAATAGTATATCATTTAGAACCTTTAACGTCATGACAGATTCTATATATCCAAGCATGAACGATAATGCATTTTCAGAAGATAAAATATTTTTATTCTATATAGTAATCATACTGCTATATGAAGAATGCGTCGAACCTGGACACGCAGAAATCGCGTTCAAATTGCGTCATTTAAATCCGAGCGAAAATTTAATTTCCGAGGCGATTGAACACTATTGTAGCACACCCCAATACTACACCGTAACCGGACAAAACAACAACTTAGTTGTATATTTAAAAAAAGAACCAAAATGGTTTAAATATTGGGTGGATTTGAAATCCCCCGTCAATCGCTACTCTTCGGCCGTTTGGACCGAATTTATCGATCTAATTACGGCCGAAATCAGCTTATTAGAACATAAAATCCCCAATTCAAAAAATGAGTTTACATACCCGGATAATTCCATTTTCAATCACACTCGATACTCGTTATCGAAATATATTAAGAAAAACGGAGGGCCTAACTTAAAATCACTCGCAATTGGCGAAATCGCCCATTTAATTCAGCTAGCTATTCAGCAAGAAATTTTAAGATATGATAAAACCAATATTATTCCTTGCACTCTTTCACTAGAGTCTTTTTACTACGGTAATTACACGCTTAATTTCGACGAAACTGAAAAAAGCAAAATTTATGCTTTAATTTCACCTGAATACTACTGCAAATACGGTTTCTTAGACCGAATCAATCGTAAATACGTCTATGAACCCAACCTTTCTGACTCTTGTTCAACGTCGGCGGAGTCAGGTGACAAGCAATGCGAAAATTTGAAACAAAACTCAAATGAAAATGAGATCGACCCAAAAGTCATTGAAGCTGAGCTCAAACAATTGGAAACGATGATCTCAACTATCCTCGACGAACATAATAGAATATTAATGTTGCAGATACGACCCTTGCTGCTCAACAAATTTTCTTTTGATATCAAACCGCTGCGTTACGGATACAGCAAACTGAGCATGCTACTGCTTAACAAATTCAGCCATGTCTGTTGTCTTATCAGACATAAAAACAGACATATTTATTTAGAAAAAGTCACATTTGAAACACCTATCAAAGTCGAACAAAAAGTTCAAAAGTACTGCTTCTCGATCTACAACTCGCACAAACACGTCGAGAACCTATTCTACAATTACACAAGTAATAGTCGAAGTTCATATTATGGAAATCCATATTATTTACCCACAAATGAACCTATCTCTACTCCCACCAAATGGGGCGTAGATCAGGTCTTAAAACTCCAAAGAGAATACGAATCTATTATGAATTGATTCCTAGCATCGCGTTTCTCTTGCTTTCTACTGCTAACTACTGTTGCAAAACAAACCACTTTATATACTCTGCGCTTGTTTGATAAAACGCGTATCAGTAATTACACAACTCACAAGATCGTAAAGTAAAACAATTAGCCTACCAATGGCCTTACTTTACAACAAATTTATTTACTAATAATTATTTCAAATATTATTTTAGATACTTTTAGTTTATTGATCGAATCAATTTCGATATCACGTTTTTAATTATTTTAGTTTTATCTATATTAGATTTCTTTAGTTTTAGTTTTAACCAATTATTTTAGGTAAATTATGAAAAAACGTTCTTATTTCACCATACCATGGAATGCCATTCTGTCGCATTTTCCTTCTTTGTCTAATATTATTTTGCAAAAAAGAAGCTCTTTTTATATAAAAAAAAATATCAACCAAGCAGAATGTACTCGTCTGACCGAAGCTTGCTTGAGTGTGTGTTGTAACGTAGATCACTGGACTGTTCCGCCAAATCATTTAGTTCCTTTTTATTTTAATAGAATGAAATACATCGAAATTGCTTATAAATTTTTTAAACAAAACGAGCTCACGAATATGCTCAAAGAAAAACTTAAATGGATCGACATTGGTACTGGGGCAAGTGGAATTTATGCTTTGATCATAGCAGGGCTAAAATTGGGAGTCGTTCGCGCCACAGAAATCGACGAAAATAGTGTTATTCATTTTAAGCGTATTCTATCGATGAACCCAGAGATTTCGGATTTAATTATCCTTCAACAAGTTTCACAAGCTCAGATTCTCGCCGAACTGAGCGGACAGTACGATATATTAGTGTGCAATCCGCCTTTTCACGATTCTGACGCTTTCACTGAAGGAGTCACTGATCTAATAAAAGACATAAACATTGGAACAAAAAACGAAATGTTCTACCCGGGGGGCGAGCTTCGTTTCATATCCAATCTATTAACGGAGTCAGCCAAAGCTTATAATTGTTTGGCGGAGAGCGATTTCGCTGTAAAACTGTATACGTGCCTAGTTTCTAAAAAAAAAAATATCGATCTATTACTATTAAAAGCTAGAAAATTCCAAGATATTAAATTTTGTAAAATAATAGGCCAAACTTCAGGAAGACACCCTAGGTGGATCTTGGCATGGTCTTTTCTCGAGCTTACATTGGGAAAAACAACAACTAGCTGTATGCCCCGTTAAATTATTTTTAAATTTCAGGAAGCAGTTCTGGCTTTCAGTCGCATAAAACTGTTTGAGCCTCGCCATTAAAAAGGGTTTTCGTCATCCTCAAAAAAATTGTTGCTTATTCTGTGGCTCATGACGAAACCAGACTTGTTCGGGAATGTTTTCGGAGAATATAGTTTCAACTTCCTTAAACCAGCTCCTGCAAACTCTTGATCAGTAAAACTACTTAACGAACTTGACGTTTCTACTTTTGAATTCGCCAGTTTGTCATTAAGCCCTGGATGTTGAAGCCCCTGCGAAGTCGAAACGCTGAATTTCACTATGCTTGGCTTTGTATTTAACGATATTTTTTTATTAAACCTGGTTTTGCCTAATTCCAACGATGTTTTAGTTTCGGTGCTAACACCACGTGTTGGACTATTTTCGTTTAAATAATGTTTTGACTCTGCGTTTATCTTTTGGTTAACCTTGCTGGACGCAGTGTGAATAGAATGAGACCCTTCGTTTAAAGATGGGTCAGTAAACTTTTCTGAACTAATAGCTAGACTGATTTTGCGTGTAGTGCCTTTTTTATTTATTTTGTTTTTTTTCATTGCAAGGTGGTTGTTATTCTTTTGTTCAGCCGATAATCCGCGTCTTAACAATGAGAATTTGTGTGTATCTTTGAAACTATTATTCAAACTAGCTAATGGTTGGTCAATCTCATCGTGCTCTATGTTACCACCACTCTCGTGCAACGAATTTTGTTCAAATTTTTTGTTTATAACAGCATCTTTTAATGGCTTAGCTTGTGAATGTTGCCAAGACACCGATCCAAAACTTTTTACGTCTTTATTGATTGTATTTGTTTGCGCTTCATCTGTTTCAGATGACGCAGCTTTTGTGAAAGAGACAGATCCCGATTTTTCTTTCGGTATTTCAACAAGAATTGATTCATTTATGCGCGTCAAGTTGCTATCTATATTTTTAAAAAAATTTGTAGAGTTGTAGAGATCTTGTCGTCCGTTACAAGATATAGTAAGGTCTGTAGCGTTTTTAGTCTTTTCTCCTGTGAAAACTGAACTTTGCGGATTTACTTGCGAAGTCTGATGATTTACAAGATCTTCATAAGATTTGTCAAAAAGACTATTTGAGATAATAACGCTTTTTTCATTTAACACATTTGTTAGCTTGATAAAATCTAAATTGTCATTTGTTTCAGAACGTTTTTGTTTATCCTGCTGAGCATCCAAACTTCGATTACTGCTATAAGAGACAACCACAGATTTTCCTTCGGGTGACATTGATGAATCTGTTTTCGATAATTTAAGTAGGTTCTTCTTAGTAAAAATCTTTTTGGGTTTTAGTGTTGATGTAGCGTTCAAATTAACTTCTTTCAAAATTTCTTCTTCGGATTTGTTAGTTTCTGAAGGCGAGGCTAACGGAACCGCGGTTGCAATTTTTTTTTTCACACGGAATGATACTAAATTTTTATTTGTGCATTTCAACAAAGGAAACTTTTTAGACGTAAAAAGATTGTATTTCTGTGTGTTTTGATAGTTTTTTTTTAAATCTAAAGAGTTTGCGTCGTTATTTTTGTTGTCAATTGTGCTAAAATTAGCGTCATGCGTAATGGGTAAAGTTGTTACATTTAAATCAGCATGGATCGAAATTGGTTCCAGCTGGTTAAAAGTTTTATTCACTGAAGTCCTTAAAATATTTTTCATGAAATTTTTTGAACGCGTATCGACGGATATATTTATTGGACGCAAGGCTTGATGTGTAGAAATATTTGTTGCATTAGCCGAGCTTTCTATTTGTTTTTTATCTTCAAAATACGATGGTTCCTGTATTTTAGATTTATTAAAAGTACTATCGGTATTTGAGTTATCAATTTTAGCGTTTTTTAGTTTCACTGTTATATCATTATTTTTAATACCAGTATCTGCATTATAGTCTTGCTCTACAGTTACTGGAGCACATGTACTAGTTGATATATCAATTTCATCAATGGTTGTTATTGCGTTTATAGCTTCCTCATTAGTATTTGTTAGCAAGGAAAATATATCACTATTCTTTTTTGAGAAAGAAGATTTTGCTTTACCGAAGTGATATAATAAATTTTTTTGTAGCGATTTTCTAACTTCTGCTTTTAGATTGACAGAAATGTGCGGCTCCAGTTTCGTAAAAGTTTTATTTATTGATGAGTCGGATTTATTACTTGATATAGGCATAGGATTTAGAATTTGAGTTTGAGTTTCATTTTCTTCTATGAGTTTGTTGCAATGAACAACGGAAGTGTTAAATCTTTTGTTGCCTGCATAAGTTCTAAACAAATTTGAACTTAGTTTTTCAGTATCAAAAATCAATTGAAGATTTAGCTTTTTTTCATTATGAAGTAAATGAATTAAAACGATTTTTAATAAATTTTCATTTTGATTTTCTCCATTGACTAAGTTATCTCCGTTTGCTGACGGTAACTTTGCTAAAAGATCGACCTCCGGATTTTTCTCTGTAGTATTAGCAACTGAGAGTTTAGATATATTTAGAGAAAAAGTATCGGGGTTAGTAACGTGTCCATTTGTAGTGGATTCATTTCGCAAAGTGTTTTCTGTAAGGTTAGTAGGTAGTTTTTGGAAATTTGATATTGCATAATTTTTTATTAGTAATGGATTGCTTTTCTTAATAGGAGATGAAATTTTCCTGTTTTCGATATTTAAAACCGTATTTTCTTGTGCAATATTGTCTTCAACTTCGTTTTCAAGCTTGTTATTTAATAAATCAGTTATACTTTCTTTTTTATTATAAAGTTTTGTACAAATAAGTTTCTGACTAGGAATTTTGAAAAAAGGTTTAGCTCCAATATTAGCGACAGTTTTGTCAGTTTGCTCCTTATTATTAATTTTAACTGCATTTTGTTTTATTTGAGACAAAGAAGAAAGTTTTTTAGTTGAGTAATTCTTAAGTTTGAGGTTTGCACTATTGACTTTGCTTGCTTGATTTTTTTCTACGAGAGACAAAATAACTTCTTTATCAAATTGATTGTTGAAAGAAGGAGTGGTCTCAGGCATATTAATATTTATGGCACAATTGTGAACTTTGACTGTTTGAACTTCTTTCACAGACATTGACTTATTTAATTTTATGTTTGAAGTAGAAGCATTGGCTGATCCTGTTTTTTGCACTCCATCAATCATAGATGCGTTGGTATTAGATTTTGATAAAGCATTTCTATTACTTATTAGCAAAACCGGTTGGTCAGAAACGCTATATGTCTTATAATTGTCCCTTTCAAGTTTGTTATAACTACCATTTTTTATTGTTTCATTACTGTTATTCTTGAATTTTTTAAAGTCAATTTGTAATTCCATTTTTTTTGCATCTGAGTTTTCTTTGGCGGATTCGACTTCACATGGATCTGGCAATTTGGGTTCCTGTAATTTTTCTTGAATGCCAATATCAGATATTGATTCAGTAAGATCCGTAAAAGATTCAATTATTAAGTCTTCACTAGGTTTTTCATATTTAAGCAATTCTTCTACGCAGTTTATCATGCTGTCAGAAGTCGTTTTGTAACTTACAATTTCTTCTAAACTATTTATTAGGTCCAAACTGTTGTTGTTATTGTTTTCTTTCTCGTTCGTATGTTTAGTATTTGTATGAATTCGTGCTAAATTTGAGGATTCAACGCTGGTATCAAAAAACCCGTTAGAATTATTAACAATAAGTGCTCTTTTATGTGATGATTTCAACCTGAGAGGAATATTTACTAATCTATTTATAGAATTTATGTTTTTATGTGATGATGCCTGATAATGTTTATTATAACATTTGACTAAATTAGTTTTCTTTATATATTCTTTTTGACTAACAACATCATTAGAAGTTTTTAAGTTATGGAATATAGTCGATTTTGATTCATCTTTTTTATTTGATACATTCATTTGACGATTTTCATTAGGCGCCAATTTAGTTTTAAGCTTATTAACTATTTTATATCGAAGATTTTTTAAGTTTTTCGTACCGTGATTCCGTAATTTTATTTTTTTAAGTGTATTCGTCTTTTTTGACGACTTCCTAGTATTATTTTCTAAAAAGTTAAAACGTTTCTTTTCGTCAATAGTTTTTGGTAGGCGTTTAGCCTTGATGTTCGAAACATTTTCTAAAATTAAATCCGTCGAGTTGGCTTCAATATTTTTATTTTCTTTTGTACAAGTAATGATAGGGATTGATTGGTTAGTTTGAGTTTGAATGTCATGCGAACGGACTTTCAAATTCAAAGTATAAAAAGGATCGTTCTTTTTTTCAGTTTGTTGCAACGAATTTTTTTTAACAAAACACGCTATGCCTGAATTGGGTAATAAAGAATTAGAACTTTTATAATTTAAGCTTGTTTTTTCCTTTGTATCAACTAACTTAACTTTATTTATATCACGAATGTTCGATTCAGATGTTTCATTCATTTTTAATTTAAATAGCTCATTGGAAAATCTTGCGGATTTTTTCTTATTTGAACCTGTTTGTGACTGGAGCTTTACAATATTTGTAGCATTGTAAGAAGGTTTGAATGGTATTTTCGATACGTTGGAAAGTACGTTTACGCATTTAGCTTGTTTTATATTTACTGGCTGATCTTTTGTCTTTAATACTGAAAAATTCTTTTCCTCATCATTGCTTTTAATATCGGTAAACCTTCGATCGTTAAGATTAACTAATGATTTCAATCCTGTAGCTTCTTCAGAGTTTTTCACTAGTTTTGGTTTAATTGATGTAGCTGAAAAACTATTTTTTTTGTTATCCTGATTTTTAACTCGATTAGTATTGTTAGATTTTAATGATGAATTAGAAGATTGTTTAAAAATACCAATGACATCTTTGGAATATTTTGTTTTGACTAACGATTTGGAAGATAGAACCCTGTGTGGATTTTCAAATTTATCAACTTTTATTATGGTATCATCTTTTAATTTATTAGCATTGCTTTTTATAAGCACTTTTGTTTTATCTAGATTTTCAGTTTTTTTAATTAATGTTGGCTGTTTTAAACTATTTCTGCTGACTAAAAAATTATCATCTGTTTTAATTGTAGGCTCTAAACCGTTGTCAGTCATCGAAGTAATAGTTTCCAAATTAGTTTGTATATTTTGTTCGTTTTCATCGGTAAGATGATTTTGATCGTAGTTTGTGGCTCTAGGGTCTTGAGTAATGTTGATTAAATTAGAATCGATATTTATGTTTCTTTTGACACTCACTTTGAATTTATTAAACGTGTCGATACCAGCGGTTTTATGATTATTAATGTTCTTTAAAAAGTCATTTTTTTGTAAAATTGATGGTTCTTCATTTGAGTTTGATTTTTTAATTATTTCATCGGAACATTTTTTTAAGAAATACTGCCCTTCTAGACTTACGAGTGGTTTTTTAAAAACTTCGGATTTATCAGCTATATCATCTAGATTCTTTGATAAAGAATGTTCTTTTTCCAAACCTAATAGTAATTTTTTAATTAATTTTGATTTTCTAATCTCTTTATAGAGACTCTTTGACAAAGAATGTTGCTTTTTCAAATCTAATAGTCTTTCTCCGATGGATTTACATTTTTTAGTTCCTTTATCCAGAAATTTTGTTAATAAATGCTTCTCTTCTAAACTCAAAAGTGGGTATTTAACCGAGTTAAATTTATTAATATTATTCAAATACCTTGTCGAAAACAGTTTCTTTATTAAATCTATCGGTAGTTCGTCATTAGATTTGCTTTCTTCAGCTGTTTCAATAGAAGCGGTTTGTGATGCAACAGGAACTGCTTCAGTAATAGATATAGAGTAACTATTTCTAAATTTAATGTGCTTATTACAGTGATCATGGACCGGTTGAGTTTCATACAAGTTTTTTTTTTTTAGATTAAAATTTTTCTTTTGTTTCCTTCTTGGTGCTTCTTCCGGTTCGTGTAATGAATTTTTCTTTAAATGCTCACAAGTTTTAAAATCATTTTTTGTATTTTCTGTAATAGGAAATTTAGTCATATTATTAGTTAATTGTTGGTGAGTGTGTAAAGATAAAACACTATCATTTATGGTCGATGATTTTAATTGTTCGCAGGGCGTTAATAAGTTTAAAAGTTTTCTGTTTGAAGTAACTAACGTTGGTTTATGTTTTAAATTAGAAGAAACAGTTAAGATTTGTTTATCCTTTGCAGCTGAAATTATAGGCTGATCAATTTTGATGTTATATACTTTTTTTGTAAAAGTCTTTGGCTTGACTTTCACAATATGTATCTCAGAATTTTTATCATTGGTGGGATTTGTTAACTTTTTACTTTTGTTCATGGACTCAGGACAACCAATATTAGATGTAGCACGCGTAGTTGAATTTTCATTCTTGTTGTTATTATCAGTATCATGTCTTGAAAATTCTAATTTTCTTAATTTTGTCGATGTTTTTGATTTCTTAGCGTTAAAGGTAAGTTTTACTACAGGACTAATGTTTGATTTACATTGATGAACATTATTTCCTGACTTAAATGTTTGATAATTTTTTGTTTCAACTCCTAAAGCAGAATTAGCATTGTGACCGTCTATTTTGCTGCTAACATGAAATTTGTTACGTTTAAAATATGGGTGATAATTAGTATGTACGCTATAATACTTGTTCGTTGATTTTGCTTGATTATTTAAATCTATAAATAAATTGCGATAAGTATCAAGAAGTAGGTTATGATAATTTAACTGTTTATAGTTATTTTTATATTTTACTTACCTTCGTCGATTTCATTTATGTTAGCCTCAGTTGATACTGAATTTTTTTTTTGGTCGATTGGCTCACTAGATTGTTTAAAATTGTCTAATTTTTCTGCCATTGAACTAGGCTTATGACCTTTGTTTATAATTTTCGCATTTGTTGTACTCATAATTTTTGGTGAACATACCATATTAAGAATATTCTTTTTTGCAGTAGAGAGATTTGCAGTTTTGTTAACGTTCTCATTTTTGAAAATTTTATCCACATCAGGTTTTACGAAACCAATAGGAAGCGAAGTTTTGTCACTTTGTGTATTTTTTTTAGCTTCTTCAGATTTTGAATTTAATCGATTTAACAAATGATTTATAGTTTTATTACACTGTTCAAATGAACCCTGATTTTCTAAAATATTCATAGTTGAAAAAGGTTCTTTTGATGAAAGCTGTAAAAGATTTTCGTAACTTATCGATGATACGCTAGCATGGTTCAAAATATCGCTAGATTCATTGGTATTAGTTAAATTTGAACTAAATCTGTGCGTATCTGTTTTCTTAACATCAAATTCTCCTGAAAGTTTACTAATTAAAGTCTTATCGATTTTTTTCGGAGGATTGATAACTTGGCAAGACGAATCTGGGCTATCTATAATGTTCTTAAATGCATTTTCATAGCGCTGCTTATTTTCAAATAACTTGGATTGTGAAAACAATTTTTTATAGGCGAATTTATCTTTTTTTGAATTTTCACGCTGTTTTCGACGTTCTAAAAGTTTTTTTTCTAATTCCTCGACCTGCTCGTCAGAAAGAACCCTAGAATTAGAACGAGATAAATTTTTGCGTTGTAGTTCGGTTTTCCATTTGTATGGAAGATTTTTAGCTACCGTGCTGTGATGGGAAATATTTTTATATTTTTCAAACTCGTCGTTTAATGGTTCATATTTTTGTTTTGTTTGCGTTTCGTCATTTTTAATGATTTCAGATTCGTGGCATGATTTATTTTTTTCAGCGTTATCATAATTTGATTTTTCATTATCAGTATCAAAATCGGAAAAGTGCGCATCTTTAAAAATGTCACTGTCATTTTCGTGATTAAATAAGTCACCTGAACTTAACAAATATTTTAATCCTTCTTCAATTTCCTCGTCTGTGGGTTTAGTTATGCCATCTTCTACTATCGTTTGTGTTGACACGTCATCATTGGAAAGTTTTATATCTTGTGCAATTCTTTTTGTATTATTCCACAAATGATGAGATAAACAGTCAATTTTATAAAGATTATCAGTAACCTCGACTAAAGGAAGTTTTATTTTCTGGGTGACTAAATTTTTTTTTTGTTTCTCTGATTCTTGTGCTTCCGCAGTAGCAAACTGCTTATTATATTTGCAATTCTCATATGGACATTTACGCTGATCATAATTCAATATATTTTGTTCGTCGCAATTACAAGCAGATAATGTTGTGATATATTTGGCACTCAATAATACTGGCTCTTGTCTGTTTTGTTTGTATTTTTCAAGAATATTTTGCCGATCCCTAAGGTTATTTCTAGAACAATCTGAGCGGTTATTGTTATTACACCGCATTGAATCTTTGTCCAAAAAATTTATTTCTTCTTATTAGTTTTATATAACTAGCAAAGAACAAGAAAACAGAAAAAAAGTTGCACCAACTACGGAACAGAAAAGAATCTAGCCATAACTGTGAATATATTTAAGTATCGTACATTCAGCACAGAAGTTATGGCAATACTACTTATACAAAGTTTATCAGCGATAATTAAATTTTTTTTTGTGTATAGTGTTGGTTATATTAAATATTTATCAGTTAAAAATAAATATTATGAGTAGTGATCTATCTGCCTTATTTAACTTATCTAAACAACCGAATATTAAAGAACTTATTAAGGATGCTCATCGTAATAGAAAACTGATTAGAAATCACAAACTTTGTTTGGTTGATGGTACAAGAAACCAAATGACCATAGATGATATTAACGAAATGGAACGATATTATAAAAATATGGAAGTTGATAACAAAATAAGCGCCATGTTTTCAGGCGATAGAATAAATATCACCGAAAACAGAGGTGTTGGGCACATGGCTTTAAGAGGGACGTACATGAAAATAGACAATGAGCCGGTTTGCTCAACCATTACAAAAGTTAAAATAAACATGTTTGAGTTTGCTGATGGTGTTCGAGAAGGAAAAATATTAGGCTACACCAACAAAAAACTGAAAAACATATTGTGTATTGGAATTGGTGGATCTTATTTAGGTCTAGACTTCGTATACAATGCTCTTAAATCTTCTCCAGAATGTGAACAAGCTACGTTCGGAAGAAATTTAAGAATAATTGCAAACGTAGATCCAGTTGATTTTCATTCTTGTGTCAAAGGCCTGAACCCTGAAGAAACACTAGCCATTATAATCAGCAAAACATTTACAACTGCTGAAACGATGCTTAATGCTAAAACTGTTCGAGATTGGTTTTTAAAGCATTACAAAAACAACGAAAACACCATCAAATATCATTTCTGCGCAGTATCAACAGCAGTTGACAAATGTGTACGTTATGGAATATTAGAAAGTCGTATTTTCGCTTTTTGGGACTGGGTAGGTGGTAGATATAGTGTTACTTCGGCCGTTGGAATTTTACCACTGGCTCTTCATTTTGGTTCTGAGATTTGTAGATCGTTTTTGGCTGGTGCTCAAGAAGCAGATACTGACGTAATTAAAAACAAAAAAAATTCAATTTCAGCTTTACTAGCCATGATTTCGTTCTGGCACACCGTTTATTGCAAGTATAATGCTACTGCTATAATTCCTTATAGCCAAGCCTTGTCACGATTCCCAGCACACATTCAGCAACTATCCATGGAGTCAAACGGTAAAGCTGTCCAAATTAACGGTGAATTGATAAGCAACGCTAACATGACGGGAGAAATAATTTTTGGGGAACCTGGAACCAATGCTCAACATTCTTTCTTTCAATTAATTCATCAAGGTAGAATTATTCCTTGTGAATTTATTGGATTTTGCAAGTCCCAAGCCAACGTCAAAGTAGATTCTCACCCTATCTCTAATCACGATGAGTTGATGTGTAATTTTTTTGCACAGGCTGATGCACTAGCTGAAGGACGATCCGTGGAAAGTTTAAAGGAAAACAACGAAAAACCTGAACTTTATTTGCATAAAGCTTTCACTGGAAATCGACCAAGTCTCTCAATTCTGTTCAAAAATACTTTAAATGCTTATACTACCGGTTTCTTGTTGGGAATATATGAGCATAAAGTTGCAATTCAAGGTTTCTTGTTTAACATTAATTCTTTCGACCAATGGGGTGTTGAATTAGGAAAAGTTTTGGCTAACAAGGTTAGAGAAACAATAAAAGAATATCGTAATTCTAATGTTAAAAATAAATCACTTGAATCACTCGACGCTTGTGATAATATTTTTGAATATTATCTGCAATATTCGTAATTTTGGCAGACTTTTTTTATATGTACACATAATTGATCAACCCCAAAAAATTGTGATATTATTTTTATTTGTTCGATGCGCAACTAATAGTTGAATATCATAATATATCTAACAACAAGTTTAAAAAAAGTTATTAGTTTTATGAAATTAATGTTGAGATTGAGCTTATCATTGCTTTGGTCGACTAAATTAGTTCAATGTGAGCCAAATTTGTTAGATAGCTTCGTTAGTAAGTATATCTGAAATATATGTTACAGATTTGTTTTCGTCTTCTACACAGATTATCAATAGTATTTCAAAGCTTAAGAATGGCTCTGCTCCATCAAATGTCTCAACTAAAAAAGACATTCAAGATTCTGTAGCAACTGAAGAAGTGGTGGAAGAAATACCTTTATATCATGAAATAAGAGGTGTTGATAAGAAAAAACCCACTGATCTTACTAAATTTTCTCAAAGTTTAGCTGAACAAAAAGAAGCTATTAATTTAGGAAATCCAGCTGACTTATTGAAAAGGCTACAAAATTTAACCGGTGGGGGCACTATAAGAAACTTATTCCAAAGTGGTTTTCCTGCTATTTCTAATCTTATTGGCGTTGACGAACAATCAAATAATCAAAATCGTGCAACACGTGTGTTGTCTGAAGTTGAGGAGGTGTTATTGATAGATAAAGGGCAAAAATCAGAAAAAGATGATACAGTAATAAAACTTGATGGTTGCTATTTGAATGCTATTCAGGTCAATGGTGAAGAAGATTTAGTAGTGAGATCAAAATCTGTACAGGCATGTCAAGCATTATGTCAAAAAAATAAAAGTTGCGAGTACTGTACATATGTAAGTGATCAAGAATTATGTTATCATTACTCATCTATTAGCACGCTGAAAAGTTCGAAAATTGCTATAACTGCTCCTAAATATTGTTCTGAAGAAGATAGAAAAGACAAAAATGACTCTGAGAATAACGATGCGATTACAAACAAAGACAGATCGGCAATGACTAATGAAAGCGATCCTTCTGGAGAATTACGGAGTTTCAAACAAGCCGAAGGCATTAAGTTGCTTGATATAGGTTTATTTCGAAACCTTCTTAGCGGTTCAGGTTTGGGTGGATTGCTAAGTGGTGGAGGATCTGCGTTAAATATCGGTCAAACCATTCAAGCTGCAAGTAACATCCTGACAACTAGTTCTCAATTGATGAATGCGCTACCATTAAAAGAGCTATCAGCTTTAACTACTATGCATGGACACCGAAAAGTTAACATTGGAGGAGGTGGAAAAAAAAACTCTACAGCAGTTAGGACTGCTCCTCCTAAAGGACTAGCTTCACCAACCGTTATATGTCACAGCGAGGGGATGACTTGTTGTATTCCACGAATAAACGATTGGCAAAGACGTCATCCATTTTTGAATAACCACGAAGATATTGAAAGTTGTAGAGTCGTGTACGTAAGCAACTCTGATAACCTCTGTGTTACATCCGTTTATTACGGAAAATCTGATAAAGAAAGATGTGGAGTTATGGTTAGGGAAACTGATGACTTAGTCTTGTATAGAAACAAGTTAATTGTGCCACAGAAAGGTATCAACAACGCCTTGTGTGAATGCATTATAAAAAAAAATGAAACGGAAGAAACCACTGAAGGAAATGCTCGTTGGGAATATAAAATAACCACTGACGCTCCAAAAAAAGAATCACCTGAAGGTGACGAAGCCGATGTGCCAAAATCTATTAAACCATTACAGTTTGCAAAACTACTAGCTAATTTGACCAATAATTCGAATACAAACAGGAATGAAAACTCTCTAACAGATATTGTGGACATTATCCAGAGAATTTCCGGCGAGTCAAAAAAGTAAGACATTTTTTAAAGTACAAATCGTAGTGCGCGAATGTTTGTGTGCATTCAATTTTAGCGAATGACAAACTATCTGTATGAAAATAATCTAATTTACACTGAGTTTTACTCGATTTCAGATTGTAAGATAATTTCTAGGCATTTTAACGTCAAAAGATAGGCTAGAGAAAACGAAAAAAAAAGTGCTTGACTGATTTTTAGCCGATTATAAACAGCTGGGAACTAATTCATTGATTTATTGAAGGAATAAACTGCAAATAGACGTGAAATTTGAATACGAAAATATAAACATTATATGTTTTTTTTTGAGGCATTATAAAAACGTATGAAACATTTAACTTATTAACGCAGAAATAATTTCGATCCGAAAATTTTGTCAGTTATACATAAAGAGTGCTCATTTCCAAACGAAAGAATGTACATAATCAATAGAAAAGGAAAGCAAGAACCTGTAATTGTGGAGAGAATTTTAAATAGAATAAAATCTCTCTCGTATGGTTTGAGTGACCTAATTGACGCTTCCAGGATAACCAACGCGGTTTACGCAGGTATGTTTTCAGGAATCAGTAGTACCGAACTGGATGAGCTATCCGCGCAAGAATGTGCGTCTATGATAGGTATTCATCCGGACTACAGTATTTTGGCAGCTCGAATAGCAGCTTCGAATTTGTTCAAGAATGTCGTTAAAAAGTTTTCACAATCTATCGAGCTACTATACGATTCCAAAGGACTCACTACAAAAAAAGGCATTATTGCTGATCATATTTATAAATATGTAATGGAGAACGCCGAAGTTTTAGATAACGCAATAGTCAAAGAAAGAGATTTCGATTTCTCTTACTTTGGTTTCAAGACAATGGAAAAATCTTATTTGTTGAGATCTGGTAAGAAAATTGTAGAAACACCTCAATACATGTTCATGCGAGTTGCTGTGCAAATCCACATTGGTGACCTTGACAAGGTTATTGAGACATACAATTTACTCAGCCAGAAATACTTCATTCACGCAACTCCCACGCTGTTTAATGCCGCAACTCGCTTTCCTCAAATGAGTAGCTGTTATTTGTTGCAAATGCAATCGGATTCAATTGACGGAATTTATAATACGTTGAAACAATGCGCAATTATTAGTAAATACGCAGGTGGAGTCGGGCTAGCTATACATAAAATACGGGCACACGGGACTGAAATTCAAGGTACAAATGGTATTAGCAACGGTGTTATACCTATGCTCAAAGTTTTCAATGAAACCGCTCGTTATGTCGACCAAGGTGGTGGAAGACGAAAGGGCGGCTTTGCAGTATATCTGGAGCCATGGCATTCGGATATTTTCGAATTCTTAGAACTAAAAAAAAATCACGGAAATGAAGAAGCTCGTGCTCGGGATTTGTTCTACGCATTGTGGATTCCTGATTTGTTTATGAAAAGAGTAGACCAAGACAGCCACTGGAGCCTCATGTGTCCGCACCAATCACCCGGTCTACACGAGGTTTGGGGGAAAAACTTCGAGAAACTCTACGAATCATATGAAAAAGAAGGTCGATACATCAAACAAATCAAAGCTCGTGAACTTTGGATGGCAATTTTAGTCACTCAAATGGAAACTGGAAACCCCTATATGGTTTTTAAAGATGCCGCAAATCGAAAGTCTAACCAGCAAAACCTTGGAACCATCCAGTCCTCCAATTTATGTACTGAAGTTATTCAATACACTTCTCCTGATGAAATCGCTATTTGTAATCTTGCTTCAATTTCACTTCCAAAATATGTAAACCAAAAAGAATTTACATTTGACTACAAATCTTTGTATGAAATCACCAAGGTTGTTACCGTCAATCTGAACAAAGTGGTCGACACAAACTTCTACCACTTGGAAGAAGGAAAAAGAAGCAATATGCTGCACAGGCCAATTGGAATTGGTGTGCAAGGTTTAGCGGATGTGTATCAATTGTTAGAACTACCTTTTGACACGAAGGATGCTGACATTATCAATCAACGAATCTTTGAAACCATTTACTTTGCCGCTTTAACAGCTTCTTGTGAATTAGCTGAAAAATTCGGAACTTACCCTTCCTACGAAGATTCTCCTATGAGCAAAGGATTGCTTCAATTTGATTTGTGGAACTTGGAACGTGCAGAAAAAAATCTGCCACCGGTTCAGCTTTCTGGACTTTGGGATTGGGATGAATTGCGAGCTAAAATCAAAAAGTTTGGTATACACAACAGTTTGCTTGTGGCTCCAATGCCCACGGCGTCTACCTCCCAAATTCTTGGAAACTGTGAAAGTTTCGAACCTTATATTTCCAACATTTTTTCTAGACGAGTCTTGTCGGGAGAGTTTCAAGTTGTTAACCCCCATTTGTGTAAAAAATTAGTCCAATTGAACTTATGGAACGAGGAGATGAAACAAAAATTGATTGCTCACGAAGGATCAATTCAAGCTATTGACGAAATCCCTAGTTATGTTAAAGCTATATTTAAAACTACGTGGGAAATTAAGCAAAAAGAATATATCAACCAATCTATAAGCAGAGCTCCTTTTATCTGCCAGTCTCAATCTTTATCACTCTATCTCAGAAATCCAACTTACAGTAACATGACGTCAATGCATTTTTACGCTTGGAGAAACGGATTAAAAACTGGTCTGTATTATCTCCGTACAAAATCAGCAGCCGATGCAATCAAATTTACAATTGACCCTTTAACCGTGCGAGTAGCTAGTTCGACATCCATCTCAGGGTCTGCTGAAAATTCTGAAAACAACAGTCCTAGAATCGTTTCAGCATGTCCTTTGAAAAAACCAGATGCAAGAGACGACGAGGTATGCCTTGCCTGCAGTGCCTAATTTTGTATTGCTTTTTAAACTCCTAATGTTAGCAGAGCTAATTTGCCAGAATCAAATAAATTTTATATCAGATCTTATAATGGATAATCTTCGCTAAATTTTAACATTAAATTTTAATTCATTCGCTCACGGTGCATTCAAACGTATACATATACAAATTTCTACAATTTATGATTTTTACTTTTGATTATAAAATTCGAGAAAACTTGATTGCTTTTCAGATCAAATAATGACTGCGTAAATCAAGCAATAAGTTTCATTATGAAGTTATCAAGAAGCCTGCGTTAGATAAAATTTACATTTTAGTTTTTAGTGCATGTAAAAAAATCAAGTTTGGTTCACGTATAGCAAAACAATAAGTAACGAATTGTTCTTTAATAGAAAATGTGTTTTTTTATATAAACTGTAATTTAAAAAAGTCAAGATAGCAGCATTTCTCATTAAGAAACTGAAATAAAATTCAAGTATGGAGCAGCCGGAATCGAACACTTCAACGCTTGTCCGAAGAAATAGGCTTGATACTTTCTTTTTCGGGTCTACCATTAATACAAGAGCATTTAATGGAGAGCGAAAAAACCAGTTGACGAAAAATTACCGCAAACTGAAAACAATTGGTAAGGGCGCTTATGGAACCGTTTTGTTTATTGAAAATTTAGAAACGAAAGAAGTTGTGGCTTGCAAATGCATTTTAAAAACTATCTTCAAGGCGGGAAACATAGAAAAGTTTAGACTGGAAATTGAGTTGATGCGCAGATGTGACCACGCGAATATTGCCAAGATTTACGAGTTTTATGAAGATGAGAAATATTTGTATTTACTGGAAGAAGCATGTTACGGTGGAGAATTGTTTGATTACATAACCAGCCCAAACTACACAGGCGATATTGATAAAAAAGGAAATCCAAAGAAAGCAGCGCAACACTTGGAAGTTATCAGCAGGATTTTGATGAAACAATTACTGAACAGTGTAAGCTATTTACACTTGCGTGGTATTGTGCATCGGGACATAAAACCAGAAAATATAATTTTAAAATACAAAAACGATATATCGAACGTAAAGCTTGTTGACTTTGGGTTGAGCAGCAAGTTAACTGACGAAAAACTGAAAGAAACAGTTGGTACGCCCTATTACATAGCACCTGAAGTGTTGGATAAATCGTATGATTATCGTTGTGACATTTGGTCCCTCGGTGTGTTGCTGTACATATTAATTTCTGGTTCGCCGCCGTTTTACGGGAACACAGATAGCGAAATCATCGAAGCAGTTAGAAATAAGAAATATTCATTTTCCAGTTCGTTTTGGAAATATGTGTCTAACGAATGTAAAGATTTGATTTCGAAAATGTTGGTATATCCCCCTGCGGATCGCTATACTGCTAGTCAATGTATACAGCACCCGTGGTTCTCACTCAAATTTGAGGAAAGCCTCAAACAAATAAATCCCACTTGCCAAAATTGCATTTCAGAGTTCGATAAATCTTTGATTGAAGCGATGCAAGACAATATTCTAGCTTATGAGAAAAATGACAAAATTCAAAAATCAATCATGCTGTTCACTAGTTATCGAATTCAAAACGCTTATGATATTACGAAGCACATAAACTTGTTTAACAGCATCGATACTGACATGAACGGTTTGGTACATTCAGAAGAGTTTGCAGAAGGCGTCAAGCTGTTTTTTCCACGCCTAGTAGACTGCCAGAAAGCCGTGTTTATGAACATAGATATAAACCAAGACGGATACATAGAAATAAGTGAGTGGCTGGCAGCTACTATTGACGCAAAAGTTTTACTCAATGAAACGCAAATAAAAGAAGCGTTCAAAGCTATCAATCAGCAAGGCGGCGAGTACTTGTCAAAAAAAGATTTGATCAACTTGTTGCATGACTCTGAATACGTAGACAAACTAGTTCGAGAATGTAACATAGATCCGGAAAAAATTTCACTTGATGCTTTCCGACAGCTTGTGCTCCATAAAATTAGAGACGGCACCAGTCGAGATGAAGAAAAAGTTTAACTTGGTTGTGTCCGAATAAACCTAGAGTTTTACAAAAAGTTTGCAATATCGTTTACAAGCAGTGATAAGTTGCTAGTACCACTATTTGAGGCCAAAGCGAGCTGCTCGCTTTTTATCGGGAACTAAATAATATTATAAAAGAAAGAAACTTACAGCAAGCTTTTGCCATTCATGAATAATTGTTCAATGTAATAAACTCCTAACAAACTAACTACTACGATTAAGATCAACTGGCTAATCTTCCATTTTATTAGTCTGGTGTGGCTTACTCTGAGTAAGTCCGTGTGCGTTCGCGCCCGAGCAACCGACAGTGTTTGCATTTTAATTAATTCAAACGAGTGAACGTATAATTCTTTGGATAACGTATCTAGCGATTTTGTTTGGTGAACATAGGCAAGCTCTGTCGGAACAGACTGGTCAAAGATAAGCAACGCCAGAACTACGTTTTTTTTATTTTTGTTTGCAAAACACATTTCATAGAAAGTAGAGTAATCCTTTGGTGAAACAGTGCTTACACTTATCTTTTTTTCGTTATCACTTTTCGATATGCTGACCACGTTTTGAGTGCTGGATTTTTCAGATTTAGGCTGTTTGTAAAAAATATTATGCGATATTCCTATGTCTTCATCGTGCAACAATTCGTAATGAATACTTAGATTCGTGTTTTTATTTGCAAGATACTTAAGACAGTGTGTTTCGTCTGGTGACAAATTAAAGGTTATAGCTTTGCTTTTGAAATAGCTCAACACTGAAGCCAACAACAACCAAATATTCTTCATGATCTAACTTTTATATTGTAAATCGAAGTTTTAGATCATCTGAGTTGAATAATGAATTTAATAAATTACAGTTTATAGAAAAAGCTTTAATCATTAAATAATGTAAGTTACGAAAATATTTTTTATTATAACGTGTATATACTTAAATTCGGAAAATTAACAGATATGAATCGAATTTAAGAGTTCAAGATTCCTAAACTGTTATAAGATAAATTAACTGCAATTCACTTGAGCTATAAATGTGATATCATCTTTATGCTTATAGTTCAACTTTTATTTTTCATATTTAATAGCTTAGGAACATGCGGAGTAACTGGCAGAACATTGAATCCCGAAAATTCGATCAATTTCGAAACGCTGGTAAAACAAATTCCGACTTCACATAAGTTTGAGACGCAGTTTCAATTTCATATCACGTTGGATCCCGGCCTGATATTTTCGGAAACAAACAAGCTTTTTGTCTATGAATACCAAAGCGACGAACTAATACTGGTTAACACCTTTGACGTAGACTTAAGCAAAACCGAGAAAATAGTACCATTAAAATCGTTGAACAACTATTTTGTTTTATACAATGACGATTGCTACTTTGACATTTTTAGACTGAGGAAAGGCGTCTTTGAACCCTTGATACGTGAAATACATGACTGTTTAATCTCCCCGACTATTTTAGACATCGATTTCGATGGGTTCGAAGATGTTTTGTATTACCGTAACAACGAACTTTTTGTTTGGCTACATAAAAACTACCATCGAGACGATTATTACTCTTACAACAGCTCTTCTAAAAAAAATTTAGAGGAAATGAAAATATTGCTAACCGTACCAGAGTCTGATGCTTTCAACAAAGCCTTGAAGCTTAAAAACAAATTAGTTAACGGACCAATTATTACATCTGCAAAGAATACTACTGATCAAGACAATAGGGCTAAAGACACGAACAGTAAAAACATGTTTTCTTTTGCTGCTAGCGCCGTTTATTCAAAAATAAAAACATTTACAGAAAAATTTTCATTCTTAAACCTATCTCAACAAGATGACACTGATAAAAACAACACATTACATGATGAAGATCAAAAAATATTCACGGATGAAGCCCGTAAACTCAATGAATGGTCTTTTGTCGTAGACTATAATAACGACTGTCTACTCGACCTTATACTAGTTACACCTATGCCTGACACAAATAAATTGCGCGTTGAATTCTGGGAAACTGTCTACGAAAACAACATTTTCAGCCGCAAATTAGACATTGAAAACTTTTTCTACATCTCTAATAACATTGTAGAAATTCTTGTCAATGATTTTAGCCAGTCGGGAGTCCCTCATATTTTATTCATAACTAGTTCTTCTATCATGAGACTCGAACCCAGTAACGCACCTATCAATGAAATGTGCGAAAAAGTTAATGTAAAATACGATCCTAAAAACATACATATCGTTAGTAACGCAAATTTTCCAATTAAAGACTTTTCTACTTACAAATTTGCACTGCTCGACGTTAACAATGACGGAGTTGTAGACATTGTCGCAGCGCAAACTTTAGAAGGGAATCAAGGTGTTGTAGTAGATATGTTCATTACTGAAAAGGCAGAGCCGAACAATAATACCGGGGCATACCAAAAGAAATTCATGCAGTCTTTGAAAAATTATACTATAGGATGGTTTACGCAAATATTGAGAACCAGTCCTGTTATCGCTAGATCCGAAGTTTCAAATTCTGTGTCTTTCAACTATCAACAAGCAAAAGTATTCGATCAGTGTATTAACTTAATTAGTATAGTCCGCGAATCATCGAACGAATACTTTCTTTTCTGTTCCACTTCAATTGGCTATTCCATGATTCCGTTTATCAATATTAACGGATTTTCCATCAAGATCTTGACCAGGATACAATACAGGAGTGGTAATCCACAAAATGGGTTTTCGCTAGATTTAGCTAACGACGCTCGTTCAAACAACACAACTGACAATAGCCAGATCGACACTGCAAACACAACTAACATTAGCTTGCATTCCATAATTCCAGTCAACGTTTGTGTTAAAATTCCAAATTATTTATCGCGTGGCATAACGCCTATTGTGACGCACTGTTCACCAAACAACTACTCTCTAAAGATCTTTTCGCCATTAGTCATCAATATTGGAGAAAATAGCAATTTCATCTCTCGCTTGTATCACATTATTAACCCCATTCTAGTAGAACAATTTGTCAAAAGCCAGAACCTAAATTCAGAACTCGGAAAAACTTCAAAGAATTTTATTTCCAAAGTTCTCCAGCCAAACAAGCGTACTATTAAAAAACTGTCTTACATTACTGTTTGGAAAAATATTATTCCTAACAGCGAATTGCTGTTTTATGGAAACTTAAATACCAGTTATTGGAAAATCTCTTTGATACTCAAACCGGGCCAATCGGTTTTAAATGTTGTCATTGCGATGCTACTGTGTCTGTTTTTGACGGTTTTATGGATATTCTATCTTGATCGGCGTCAGTACACAAAAAGTTTATTTTACTAAAATTGTTGCTTCAGAGCTATAATTTCGTTTATAAAGGAGACTAAAAATAAATTTTTTGAAAATTATAATAAATTTACCAAGAGAGCGGCTTGAAAATCAGATGAAAATGCCGGTTGAACTTTTCAGATGAATTACATTTCTCAGTTACCCGAACGAAAATACGATAAATTAGGTGGTTCTGAAGTTTTTTTCAATTTTTACGAAAAAGTTCCTATTCCTAAAGAAATAAATGAACAAAAGCTGTACACTATTTGCTTTACTCGACTCAATATCTTAAACATAATCTATGAATCAAAATACACAGATAACTTGAAAAGGCTGATTCCAAATGTGTACTTGTCTTATCATGGAGAAGATGTGTTTAAAGATGCTAGGAAAGCGTTTGAAAATTTTCTATTAGACGGCTTGTTTCTGTTTAGTATTAAACCTGATACTTATATACATATATCCCAAAACGATACTGCTGGCACCACGACTCCGAGCGAAAGTCACAATTTAAACAACATTTTTTACGATTCCTATCTTCTTGATAAGCCTAATAAACGGAAAAGGATGTCGTTGTCCAACACTATTAATAATGATGACTCGTCCTTTAGAAACGAGAACCTTGTTAAAGAGCATTATAAAGAAGATAACTTGTCATTTCTAGTTCTTTTATTCGTCTTTTCACAGGCTAGCAATGATTTATTTAACTGGTGGAAAGAACAAGAACTATTACTGTTTGTTATTCGACTTTGCTTGGTTTCGTTTGGCTACGTTGATAATAATAAATTTTTTAGTTGCAAGGAATATATACTAGAGTCAAACTTGCCCGTCAATAAGAACAATTTGCACACAGAATACGCTCAAGCATATTTGCATTTTCCGCTTTGCAATGAAGTTAGTGATTGTATCCGTTCTAATTCAGCAATCATATATCGAGGAATTGTCTATGTACGGCATGCATGTTTATTTAACATAATTAAGTCAAACTTTGAAACCCGTTTAAAAAGAATAACTTTTACGGACAATTCCTCTGCTTCTGTCAGTTCGTACGGAACTAAAGCCAAAGAATTGTACGACAACGAACCCGCTTTCAAGCTCTTAGCTCACGCGATCAAAAATTTTCAAAAAATAAAATCATCGCAAGCCTCAATTTCCAGATCGCTCAATTACGTGACAAATGCCAACTTCAAACGACTTATGTATCATGATCTGCAGAAAGTACAAAGTATCTTCCCTCCTTGCATGTTTAACATCACTAATATGCTAAAACATAACAGACATTTGAAATACAGCGGCAGACTTTTGTATTGGCCCTTTTTAAAAGATTGTGGAATGAAAATAGAAGACGTAATAGCTTTTAGCAGAGAAAATTGGCGAAACACTGCCGAGTTCGATAAAACTCATTTGTACTCGATTCGACATATTTTTGGTTTAGAAGGCCAGAAACAACCAAAAAACTGCTACAACTGCGCAAAAATAATTAATGATTTTACAGTAAGTTACAACGATAAATAAATTTTTAGGTTTCTAGTGACAACAAAACTTATTTCGGATGCCCTTTTGCACTTTCTAATGCGGTAACACGCAAGCACGTTTTAGACGGTTATTCGCTTCCAGACGAGGAGACACTACAGATAGAAAACCTGTGCGCCGAAAATAAACCTCAGTCTGCGTGTGCAAAGTTCTTTTCAATAAAATTTCCTACATATAGTAATTCAAAAATCGGTTTTTCGCCTATTGAATATTATAAGTCTATTTTTGATTTAAGTCACACAAAAAAAAGTAAAAATTAAAAAGCAACGCTTATGTTCAAATATGATGTTGGTCTATAGGTGAAGTCATTGTGACGAGCAATACGATAATTTCGCTATGAAATTTAATTTTTAAAAAAATATTATTTGCAGTTCGAAGTAAATAAGTATAGATTATTGGCTATTTCTCAAGCATTAAAATTATATCAATAAATCATATTTATTTGTTAGTAATATTCAATGTACGGTGTAAAACCTAGCGGTTATTTTGGGAAACTCGCTGAGTTAGGAGGAGCTCCTATAGTTATTTTTCAAGATCAGGAGTCAAAATCTCGAGTTACAAGTACAGAAGCCATTATTAGAAACATTGAAGCATGCTGCAAACTAGCAGATACTATAAAAACTTCTTTTGGACCGAAGGGTATGGATAAACTAATCGTCAAGAACGATGGATCGATTATTGTAACAAACGATGGCGCTACCATCATGAAAGAAATGCCGATTGTGCACGAATGTGCCAGACTTTTAGTCGAACTGAGCCAAAGCCAAGATAATGAAATCGGAGACGGTACCACGGGTGTCGTGATATTAGCTGCGGCTTTGTTAAGAGAAGCTGCTAGGCTAATTACTCAAAAATTCCATCCTATCGCCATTATCAAGGGGTATGAGCAAGCTTGTGAAATTGCAGTAAAAGCAATTTCCGAAGTCGCTGTCCCTGTTCCTTATGAAAACCGCGAATTTTTCGTGAACGCTGCAGTGACCGCACTTAACTCCAAGGTAGTTAATCATGACAAAGAACATTTGGCAAAAATTTGCGTTGACGCTACCTTCAATGTAGCCGATCTGTCACGTAAAGACGTTGTGAGCGAGCTAATTGTAGTTGAGGTTCAGCCCGGAAAAGCAATATCTAAAACCGAACTAGTAAACGGATTAGTTATTGCTAAAGAATTTTCGCATTGTCAGATGAAAAAATGCGTAGAAGACGCGCGTATCGCCATATTGACTTGCCCATTCGAACCACCTAAGCCTAAAACCAAGCACCGGCTCGCTATTAAAGACAAGCAAGCTTACCAAGAACTAGTTAATAAAGAGTCAGACTACTTCAAAAAAATGATTGACAAACTTTTAGAGGTAAAAGCCAACATCGTTTGCTGCCAATGGGGTTTTGACGATGAAGCCAACCATTTGTTGCTCACACACGGAATAAACGCCATTCGTTGGATAAGCGGCAAAGAAATAGAAATGCTTTCGCTCGTAACCAACGGGCTAATCGTCGCGCGTTTTGAAGACCTTACACCAGAAAAACTTGGATCCGCTCAAAAAATACATGAAGTTTCGACTGGAACTGAAAACAAACGAATGATCTATTTTGAAGGATGTCCACGCCAAAAGGCTGTTTCAATTTTAGTTTGCGGAGGAAACGCTATGCTCGCGCAAGAAACCAAGCGTTCTCTGAATGATTCACTCTGCATTGTCAGAACACTAATTCACGACCCCCGAATAATCGCCGCCGGAGGAGCGTCTGAAATTTACGCTAATTCTTGTATTCACGATCTACTTCACGTCATAAATACCAGCGAAAAGTTTATCTACGAAGCTTTTGCCAACGCATTGCTAGCAGTACCGTCCGCCTTGATCGAGAACGCTGGCTTCGACATCATAGAAAGTTACACAAAAATACTAGCAAAGCAAAAAGAGGAAAAAAATCCCCACCTGGGCTTTGATTGCGACAATGGAGAGGTTTCAGATATGCTCAAAATAAAGGTCTATGAAGCATTGGCGTCTAAAGTACATCAACTCAATTTAGCTACTCAAATTGTTAAAATGATTCTCAGAATTGACGATGTGATAGAACCCAAACCAGCTCAAAAGATGGGCTACTAATTGTTCTAATCGGTAAATGTCTGTTTAGAATTTTTATGGATCGTTCAACTAATATGATTACATAATTGATCCAGATTTTTGTATTATGTAGTGTAGATTGTTTTTGTTTTCAAACAGACTAAAAAGCCGTTAAACCTTTTACCCGTTTGAATTTGCGATATTATTTCAGTTTAAAAGCATGTGGTGAATATTAACACACGCAGTGTTCTTGCAGCTCATTGATACGGAACTTTTCAGCATTAATTCGAAAGAATCATCGTCCGAAAAAAACTCGACAAGCAGTGAAATCACGGTTTTATACTGCCCATTCACGTTTATAGTAGGCAAGCCGTTTACAAATTCGCCGGGCCAGATTACGCACTCGTCGTTGTCTAAAATAGGGTCCCCGGCCGTTTTAAGTGTGCCTGCCAGCTTCTTCAAAATTTCAGGCACGTTTGGGTACAGCGTCTCAGCCCGCGGATGCAAATGAACAATCCATTTTTTCCAGTAAATTTGATATTTTCTGTCGTCATCTTGATTGATTGCATCACCCGCATTTTCTATGTCGTCTGGAAAAAAATATTTTAAAGGGTTAAAAGAACAAGCTGTACAGTTGAACATTGTCTTTTTTCATCAGCCCTAGCTTGACAGTTTACCAACCAGTTTTTTTAGTTTTACAAAATAAAGTCTTATTTTATTGGTGCTAATTTGAGAACACGCAAACAATTCTAGATCGACATTTTTTGGTAACGACGCCAGCCGGCTCGAACATCTACTAATTAAATAATAAATAATTGCGATTTAAATTGTAAATATTATTTCACTCTTTACGTAAAAGATTAATCCGTTCATCGAGCAACCGACGGCAAAGAACTTAATACGTATTTTTAAAAAATAATCTTCCCAAGTTCAATATATAAGTAATATGTTTTATCCTTTGCTTCACCCCATTGACAGTGAGAATTTCAATCAGTCCGTGGTCGAAATAATCATTAAGCAAATCAAAACCATCGCATTGACAAAATCTAAGTCGTTCGAAGAGCCCTACTATATTGGACTTAGCGGCGGAAAAACGTTTTTAGAAATATATGAAGGTTTGAGTAACGCTGCCTTACGAGTCAGCTTACCTCCGTTGAAATTTTTTCTGATTGATGAGCGTTATGTTCCGTTCAACGACCCTGAGTCTAATGCCAACAATATTTACTTGTCCTTTTTAAGAGGACGCGGGATAACTCAGAAAAACGCTTTCATTTTTCCGAACACCAGCTTGCCGCTCGACGAATGTATCAGAGTTTATGAAAAACAGTTGGAAACCATTTTGAACAACGATGGGCTCGATTTGATTCTTCTGGGCATGGGCACGGATACGCACATTGCATCGTGGTTCCCGCCATTAACTTCACTCGACTTGTTAAATGCATATGGAGACAAAATCGTTTGCCACACCGTCTGCAATAACGGTCATCCCGTAAAACAGAGGTTGACGGTTTCGCTCAAATTTTTGAGACAAACCACGCGTACAATCCTTGTTTTTTCTGGAAAAGAGAAATCTAGAGTGTTCCACAAATTGCTTAGTTCGTACGAAAAAGACGTAGAGATCTTGGCACAAAATCCACTTCTTCAGGTCTTGTCTCAGAACCAAATTAAAAACAGACCTTTAGTGTTGTATCCAATGGCCGACCAGTTAGAGTTTGTTGAGCGACATGAAATCATACTGTTCGGCGCTAGCGGTAATTTGGCGCAGGCTAAAATATTTCCAGCTCTATTCACCTTGTTTCTTAAAAATCAGCTTAAACACGTTTCTCGAATTCGTTGTATTTCCAGACGTACAGTTACTAACGATACTTTTCTACCGTATTTAACAGCGTGCTTATCTGTGTTTAACGTGACCAGGTCCCCAGAGGCTAAATTATTGACTGAAAAAATCAACGAGTTCATGAAATTGCTTGTGTACTATTCTATCGACTCGTACAGCAATGTTAAACAAGTTGATTCCATATTAGACTGTATTCGAGCTGATTGTGCTAACAAAGGTGACTGTAAGTTGCTTATTTATCTTGCAACGCCACCGAGTTCTTACGCATACATTAGTGCGTCGTTCCACGCTGCGTTGAAAACGAAAGATGAATTTTTGTTTCAAATAATCGCTGAAAAACCCTTTGGAGACTCGTGTATCACGTTCAAAAACCTTCAACGTTCGCTCGACATCGCTTTTTCTAACAATAATTTACTTCTCATAGATCACTACTTAGGAAAAATCATTGCTAGACACATGCTTGCTTTTCGCTACAGTTTTCAACACCATTATTTCTTGCTGGACTGCAAAAATATAGCTAAAATTCACATAAAGCTAAACGAAGTTGTAGGTTGTGAAACGCGAGGTTTGTTCTACGAACAAACAGGAGTAGTCAGAGACGTCGTCCAAAACCACGTTTTGCAGTTAATTGCTCTGAGTGTTTGCAAACCTACAGCGCACCAGTTGCCTCATGGACTGAAAAACTCAAAATTAGACATCCTCAACCGCATTGAAAGACTCACCTTGGAGAATTCGATTTTAGGACAGTATACTGAAAGTCAGCTAGGGCCTGCTTACGTGTCACACGAAGGAGTGAGCCAGAATTCAAAGGTTCCAACGTACCTTTGTACAGTAACATATTTCCGCCGACTGGACAGTAGCAAGATTCCGATTATAATCGAGTCGGGCAAAGGTTTGAGAAATCAGGAATGTTCGATCCATCTGTACTTGGAAAACACAGCGTTCGAGTACTACGACACCTCTCCGGACACAAATGTAGTTACGTTCAACATCCAGCCGGAAATGTTTATCAAGTTTCCAGTTGTTTTGACAGATCCGTTAAGCGGGTTCAAGAGCACACATCATCATGAGTACGCCAAAATTGAGTACAAAAACCCACAAGTCACTGAAGAAAAAGCTTCGCATTCAGGCCCACTACCGTCTGCGTACGAATTGTTGCTTTCAGAAGCACTGCAAGGCAACTATGCCAACTTCATAAGCGAAGAAGAGGTCGAAGTGCAGTGGAAAATCGTTGACCCGTTAATTTACGAATATGAAAACAAACAATCCGAGTGGTCGCTTTGCTACTATGAGTTCGGCTCGGACGGCCCCAAAGAAGCAGAAGCACTAAAACAGAAATTCAACGTATAACTTTATTAAAACGTGTAAATTCGCATTACTTAGCATTTTGCAAAAAATTCATATAATTAAACAGACAATTAATATACCTGATACATCGACACAAGACTAATATATAGATATTATATTTAGAAAATGCGAGTGGTAGCTAAGCAAATCGCTGGGCTTACCAACAAAATGTATTTATTGAGCTTTGGCAGAAACTGGGACGTTTTTCAAAGGAGTGATGTTGATGTCAACAGAAATGTTTCCATCGACAACTCCAAAAGTACGAATGTTGCTGAGTTGTTCGTCGTTTACGAAAAAGTCAACAACGGTTTTGTGGGTTCTTATCTCGAATTTGTCCCATGTGTTAGTACCTTGACCACAGGGTGATTTTCTGGTGGTGATGTTTATGCGTTGCACAGGCATTCTTCTGGGACCCTTGACCTTTATCATGTTTTTTTTAACAGTGTTTATAAAATTAGAGCAGAAGTCCTCGAGAGCTTTTACGTTGGTTGAGTGAAAGGAAAGTCTCACTTTTTTTGTTGGGGGCGCTGCAACTTGCACAGCTTTGCCCTGCTCATGATGAGCTTCAGAGTTGGCTTTGAAATGTCTGTTTTGTCGGTTAGAGTCCATTTGCAATAAACTTTTTGTTAAAAATATAGATACCGATTTATCACTGCATTTGTTACGTCTAATTCTTTTAGTATTAATTCAAATATTAATTTTTATCGTAGGCTTACCATATCGGTCGCCATTTTTTTTATTGCGCGATTTTAGTTTTTCACTTTCTTTATTTTACTTGGCTGCTCTATAACTAGTTTTTACTACTTTTTTGATTGTATGAAAAAAAGAAAAAAAATTAAAAAATCATTCAACCATAAAGGCCGACACCAAACCCGTAATTTTACATCATAAAATGTTATATGGCAAAATGACACATAGACGACATTTTGCGCTTTCAGAAACACATACTGAATTTTATAACAACAGTGTGACACAGACAAATGTATAATTCAAAACCCTATTGAGTTGAAGACTGAGACTGAGTTTCAATAAGCTTGCGTGACTTTTTCCGTGTTACTCTTTCAAACGTCTCTGAGTTTGCAGAATACAAAACGCGCTCATCAATCTCGAGCCCGTAAACGACCCGTCTACGTTTGTTGCTTACACCCATGAGTTCTTGAGTCGACGTTTTCTTAACAGACGCAGCCTTGCTCGGTTTTTCCAAAACTTTCATCAATACGTGCTGCGCTCCAGGACTTATACACGCAATGGTTTGCTGCTTTTTGTCGACTAAATTTATCTGAAGTGGTTCAATAATTTCTTCAGGCACATCTACGTCGATTGCTTGGAAACACGAATTGTCTCCCCAAATATAAACGTTGTCCGATTTGGTGAGCAAGAAAGTTGTTTTGCAATACGTGAATATTTTCTTGGCCTTTTCAGACTTTATCTTTAAAGGTTTGTAATAAGGCACATTTTCGCTCTTGACTTTATGCAGTCCTGTCAATATGCTTTTACCACACGCGTAGATGTCTCCGCTTTTAGTCAAAAGGTAATTGCTAAAATCTGAAACACAAATGTCAGCAATCTGCACTTTTTTCGGCAAAAATACGGGCTGCGCGTTGGTGACAATTTGAGTTGTGCTTGCAATCCCAAGCTCACCATAGAAATTTCGACCAGCTGCCAGTACGATTATATTTTCTTTATACTTAACCACAACGAAAGTAGAACAACTTCCTGCGAAAACATCAACTATCTTCGACTCGGTTAAGAGAGTCACGTATGATAAGTTCTTGAACGCATCTTTGTGAGCGTCAAAAACTTTCTGATAGAAAATATCGGCCAATAGTAGTTTTCTTGGCTTTAAATATTTCGCAACCTCGGTTTCAAAGTCGTCAGCATCCCGATTTTGCGGTTCTTGGAAACATTGACCAAACTCGCTAGAACCCCAAACATATAAATAGTTTGTGGACGAACCCTTAACGAGCGCTATAGTGTGGTTCTCTCCCGAAACAATCTTAACGATCGGATCCACGAACTTGTACATAATTGGTTTTTTCGAGTTGGCTAAAACTTTTCCATTTTCGGATAGTATTCCCAAATTGCCAGAGTAATCTCTGTAAGTACCCCAGAGATACAAATAGCCCGCAGTTGTTAGCACAGTTACATGACAGTCTCCTGCAGAAATGCTGACTGGGTCGTCTGTGAAATCGATGCAAACTTGAGTTGGAACACGATCTGAATAAATATTGTAGTCTGGATGTTTTGACAAAAACTCTGACCACTCGTTTCGTACTTCACCTGTCTTTGAAGAAGGACGGCACAGCATTCCAAGGTCGCTACAACCCCAACTAAATACCTTTAGTTTACCGTTTATTTTCACTATGGCGAACGAAGCCATTGAAGACGCGCGGACCTTCACCACATTTTCATCTGAAAACATCTTAATTATATGAGGCTTCACTCGACAGTTGTTTTCATCGAGCAAGTCACTTTTGAGCGCGAGTTGATCGCATTCGTTTGACCCCCACGTGTACAAGTTGCCCAGTTCCTCTTTAATATTGAAATCATGAACGTAGACAAGCTTCCTCAATTTGTCACAAAATAAAAAACTTGTCAAATAACTTGGAATTCGTTCAACCGGTTGTACCGTCAAACTCTTACTGAGGTCCTCGCTTGCATCGGATTTTTGCTCGTCTGTAACACTGGTGGGGTTAGAGCTTCCAAACGTGACTCTTGCTGCAAGAGTATCAGTAGTTTCTGTTTCTATGATTGCAATCACATCTGTTTCATCAGCATCGCCAAAACTTGGTAAAAAATTCTCAATTGATTTTCGCGACTTATTTAACAAAAAGTCTGAGTTAACGGAACTGTCTTCCAAATTACAAGCTTCTTGATTAGGTGTTTGTATATTTTCTGAGGAACCGCTGAGCTGTTTTGCATTGCAAGTTACACATTCCTTCAATTCACGAGAATTTGGCGTAGTACATGAAGAACAAAGCCATTCTTTCATTTTATAAAAAATTAATATAGTATGGCAATTACCTTAACAACATAAATCATATAAAAAATTTGAAAAGGCAGCACGGCTCCAAAAACGATTTTAAGAAGTCAACTGCATCTTAATAATCTAACTTAATTTTTTTCGCTTCAACCATGAACTTTTATTATTTCAAAACTATAAATATTTTCTTGTGTTTTCAACCACATGCTTCCAAAATAAGATTGGCAAAAGGGTTCGTTTTCCTTGAGCGAAAGAGTGGAGTAATACCAGTGATTAGTACTTGTAGTCACATTAATTGCATCGGAATAAATTGTCAATAGTTCTTTTACAACACAGGCACTGAACCATTTGGCGAAACGTAGATTGTCTGAAACTAAATGGAACTTTCCGTTGACTTGTAGTTCATTGAATAAGTTGGAAATGAGTTTAGCATTCAAGTAAGTATCTTCTATAATCATTAGGGGCTCAGGGAACCCGATGAAGATTTCCTTCAGATTTTTAAATTTGACGTTTTGTTCAAAAAGCAAATTGATGTCTCCGCCCAAAACATAAGCATTAGGAAAGTTGCCCAGTCTTAAAGCAATGTCCATGCTTCGATTCCACCTTAATTCGTTGACCAAAATTTTTTTGGCGCCGTTGCAAGATTTTTCTACATTATAAGCATTTTTGCCGTAGCCAGCTCCTATTTCTAAATATTCAATATCTACTATTGAACTGAAAAATTGTTGTTTGTGTTGCTCAGCTTTTTTTTCAAGTTCAGGAACATTAACATTATTCACCAACAGTTCCTGCAGCTCTGTTAACAAAGACAGCGTGCCTTTAGCGTCTAACAGCTTAGGTATAAATAGTTTGGTGTAATAGCTATGCAAAGAACGTAGATTGTGTAGGTTTTGGTTGAATAAATCGGTATCAGCTTTATTAGCTAAATAATAAAAATTTTGTTCGATGATACCGGAATGTTCGAGTCCTACCTCATTCAATCGCTCTTTAATTAGATCTAATTGGTGGGAGCAAAACATTTTAATACTGTCTGACTCTAGCGATTTTGTTTTATTTTCACTGGAAAGCTTTTCTATATCTGAGAACAGCTGTTTCAGTTTTTCAGAATACCCGTTTAGTTTGGGTCGCCAAACTACAATGCTAAGCAACATTTTCACGTGGAACAAAATGACCCCGACCTTGTCCAACCCATAAACAGCCACTTCATCGTAATTGACTATTTTTTCATACCAACTTACTGCTTCCTCAATCATCTCAGCCGTGCACAGTAAAGCTATCAAGTTTTGAATGTTGAAAAGATCCAGCAAATTGGAGAACGCTACACAAATGGCCACACATTCTGCAACATAGCCTGTGTTGTTAGCACTCTTAATCAAAGCTCGAATGTTTCTAATCTTGACAGAAATCTGCTCTTCAGCATCTTCGCCTATGACGTAGTTTACAGCATCGGTGTTAGGGTCGTTCAGAAGATCGGTAAGAAACTTCAAAATATCTATTTTTGGTAACAAGGAAGCTCGAAACAGTGAATAGGACAACGCGAAATTGTGCTTTCCAATTTTCATCCAACAGCCAAGAAGTAAAGAAGTATTGACCTTAGTATTTTCTTCTGCGAAACTTAAAAACGACTTCGTGAATTTCAATGCAAGTTGATAGTCTCCTGCTCGCAACGATATATTAATCATGTCAACAAAGTTTCCACTTGTGTAGTTGTAATTATAGCGAGATATCGCATAAAAATTAGACACGGCTTCTCCAAAATTTCGTTTCGCAATACTAGTCTTCAATTGCTTTGTCAAAACATCGTATGAGGGTCTGTTTTTACCTCTGACTGCTTTCTTCGATGGGTTTTTGTCTTCATTGGCCTTTTTAACTGATTGTATTGTATCTTGCTTGGTTTTTTTGTGAACAACAGTTTTATTTTGCTTACTTTTAGACCTGCCTGGCATGGTAACGCCACTATAAATAAACAGTTGGGCTTTTACAAATTATTTTGTTCACAAATTCGTGGTCTCTTCAAAAACCGTCCTTATATATATTCAAACAGCCGCGTATTTATTTTAAAATTTAACGTCGTAAGGAATTTTAACCAATTGTCTCGCGAGAATAATTACATTAATTAGAATTGAAGATTTAAATAATTAATAAATGACCGCGGCTAAATAAGCATGTCATGAAAAGTGATATCAAGCTAGAATTACTAAACCAAATTACATATCATAAAGCAGTTATTCAATATCTAATATGGAGAGCTGACGGTCAAGCACTATTGATTGCATACAATGACTCCACAATTGGCATTCTTGAAAACACGTCATTAGACATTTGGAGGCTCAAGGAACTTTCTTGTAAATCTCACGGGTGCGACCAAGTGCTTTGGGTTTATCTAAACAACACGCTTTTCACGCCTCACATCTTGATTGCCTCTTCGTACATGAACAACGGCCCAACGAAGCTCATTTTGACGGACGTTATGACCAAACAAGTCCTTTGTGACGTAAAGTGTTCTGTCAAGGTATTAAGAGGTAATGGTATAATAATCTACCAGAACTACGTTCTGGTCATTGGCATTAATTCAGAACTACACCTATACCAAATTGTAAAAACGAATGCAAACAGAAATTATCAGATGAACGCTGGAAACTCTGGTCTCGCGTTTAAACGCATACACGTATTTACCACGGAAGTGTCCAACTCAACGCTCGCGTTGAACTCAGTATGGCACAGAAATTTCGTTTCAGTTGCTACTATTTCTAGTGACGGCTACTTGTATATCGCAGTCAACGAATATACTATTCAAACGTACGACATTAAAAACATCGCAGATGGCCCCATACAGCAAATTGAAGTCGAAAGCAAACAAAAAGGTTTCATCCGTTCAATAAAATGTATTCCCACAAAAAACAACTTGCTCATCAGCTTGCACACTGGTCTTATTATGATTATCGACAGGTCGACTGGGAAAGCAATTTGGGAGAAGTTTCTTCCAACAGTTATTTCCGAACCGATCTCGAAGCTGTCTTCCCTTGTCCAGCACTGTGAAGCTTCAGACTCACTAGCTTTTCACCTTATTGGTTTTGGACTCCCAGACTGTTCTCCTGACGGCCGCTTTATAGCGTGTGGCGTTTCGATTGAAGGCAAAGGCCAAGTTGTGCTGTGGGACTTGTCTTCGAAAACACGGAAAATTGGTTATACCAATACAAGTAGCTTGCCTTACATCGTATCTTTCAACCACAGTTACAACTTGTTAGCTGAGTCTAGTCGACTGCACGGAATCTGGGCGTTCCACTATTAATTTGGTCTTGTTTAATTTACCAGTCTACATAATCGTTAATCATATTAAAATACTTATCAACTAAACTTTCGCGCAGCTCAAAAGCCGTCTTGCTTGAACTTTCGATTTCCCGAGCCAGGTTTGCTAGAATCTCTTTGGTTGTTTCTATTATAAACTCAGAAGAATAATACAACATGTTTTCTTTTGTGATCAAACAGCCCAAAGTGTAGTCCGAAAACGGCTCGCAGATCATTGAACATTTCAATATCTGCATTTCGTCTACAGACCTGTCTTGGCAACTGTAGAAACTGGACTCGCAGTCTAATTCTAGCTCATTTTTTTTCTCGTAAGCTGGATTTGTCTTAACTTGAAACCTAAGTAGCTCAAGATTTTGGTACAAGTAATGTATAATTGACCGCAGCATAAAATCTTTCTCGAGGTCGTTTGTGTCAAAGTTGAAGCTTATTCTGACGGCATTATTTCCATCCCTTTCTATGATCAAAGCACTTTGACTAGCACTGTCAAAGCTAGGCTTTAGTTTGTAAAACAAACTTAAAGAACAAGATTTTTTTTCTTTGAGCAAAAAGTGAGTTTTGAAAAAACCACTTGATCGTATGCTGTTGAGAACAGCAAGCAATGTATTCCAAAATTCACTTAGATCATTTTCCAAACCTCGAAACAAGCTCAAAACCAGAGTCTCTTTTTCACTGGCATCGCACGTGACATTTTCCATAAAAGAGACACTCTTTTACGCTCTCTTAAAATTTTTTTTAATTTATATTAAACCGAACATTTAATAATAAATTAATATGACAACACAGGAAACCGTAAATAACACGCAGTCAACAACCAGTTTGTACAACAACATCAGAAACGTAATCAATCTGATTGATAATTTGTCTGATGCAGGCATAAACAAATACATAACCTTACCTAGAATTGTTGTGGTGGGGACTCAAAGTGCTGGAAAATCTTCAGTTATAGAATCTATTGTTGGGTATGATTTTCTTCCACGAGGAGACGGCGTTGTAACTCGCAGACCTTTGGAGCTAAGACTGGCCCACAGACCCAATACAGTTCTCACCGCCTCGTTTCCTAATAATTCACCAGAAAAATTTTCTGATCTAGCCCAAGTTAAAAATAAAATTCAGCAGTATACGGATGAAATAGCAGGTAAAAACAAGGGAATTGTATCTGAACCCTTGGTCTTAAATATTTCTGGCCCCGAATGTCCTGATTTGTCTTTAATTGATTTGCCTGGTATCACGCGTGTACCAATAAAGAACAGCGATCAAACGGAAGAAATAGAGCAGTTGACGCGAGAAATGTCATATAACTACGTGAAAGACGAAAAGACAATAATACTAGCAGTGATACCAGCTAATCAAGACATTTCTACTTCAGACGCTTTGCAACTCGCGAGAAAAGTAGACCCAGAAGGCAACAGAACCATAGGGGTTGTAACAAAATTAGATTTAATGGACAAAGGCACGAACGCAGTTTCAATATTACAAGGAGAGTTGGTCCCGCTAAAACTCGGGTTTATTGCCGTAAAAAACAGGTCACAGCTCGATAATCAAAAAGGTTTGTCTATTGACAAAGCGTTAGAGCTGGAAAAGACTTTTTTTTCGACTAAACCTGAATACAAAAAATTATCTAAAGATATGTTGGGAACTCAGGCACTGATTGACAAACTGACGAAAGTTCTTTTCAGTCACATTAAGTTATTTTTACCGGATATCAAGGCAGAGATTCAAACCGAACTGCGTGAAGCACGAAGTGAATTAGCTTTGCTAGGCAACGAAGTACCTATTGACAAACAAAATAACTCACACATTGTCTGGACTTGTGTAAACGATTTTTGCACGCTATTCAATAACTTGTTAGCTGGAAAGTATGACGAACGCTTGATACTAGACAATGAAAGAGACTTGACAGAGTTGTGTGGCGGTTCACAATTAAGACAAGTTTATGACGACCTGTTAAGTGAAGAATATCAAGAGAACATGCTCCTTGAGTTATCTCAAGAAGAAATTAAAAAAGCTATTTCCCTGCATCAGGGGGTAGGGTTGCCCGGCTTCCCGTCGCTAGATACATTCGAATTTCTCATTCTTCCTCATCTTCAAAACTTGAGACATCCAGCGCTGCAATGTTTAGAAAAAAGTACCAACATACTAGAAGCTTTGCTAGAAAGAGTCGGGTCACGTATTTTTCAACGTTTTCCCAACTTAGGCTATAAAGCGGTTCAAATAGCAAAAAAAGTGCTCAATGAAAACAAAAATGTAGCTCACGATTTGATCGACAGCATCATAACAGCTGAAACTGGGTTTTTATACACAAACAACAATCAATACCATGAACAGAACTGCGATTTATCCATTCCTCCATTGCCAACCACCAGTAAAATGATTAATAACGATAATTCTAACTCTTTGTTTTTAAAAAAAGCAGGTACGGTCGATGTTTACTCGCATCAAATGAAACAGCGCTTAATTAGTTATTACAACATCGTTATCGTGAACCTTCGCGATACAATTCCAAAAATTATTGGAAATTTTGTCGTAAAAAAGTTGACCGAGCAACTTCGATACACACTATACGATAATTTAATTAATGAAAAATCCCTTGAAGACCTGCTTTCTGAACCCTCGAATATTATTATTCATCGTGAGGAACTTGCCTCCAAGATCAAGATCTTAAATGGAGCTCTTAAAATACTCGAATCTGATCCTAACCTGGCTTATATTTATAGTTCTTCTCACCCGAAAAAACATAATAAGTCGCTTCCAGAAACGCGAGAAACCCATGTGGAAAACAAACCATGTTTAGAAACGCTCGAAACTAATTCGCAAAGTAGTGTTTCTACACACTACAGCAATATGTTTGGTACTAAAACTCCATTTATTAATCCTTTAAAAAAAAACGCATCGTACCATAATTCTAAAAAATTATTTTGAATTCTTTCTTTTACATTAGGTTATGATAGATCTAGATTGTTAGGTTCTACTGTAGGTTTCTCTGGACAGTTATCCAAAACAAATTCGACGTAATCGCGTTGAAAAACTTCTAATACAGTATTTTTATCAATAGTTGTTCCAAGTCTTTTTAAAGGTAAATTTTGGGCTCTGTCTAACAAACTTTTTACTTTTATCTTGAAGCCGAAATTGCTTCTTGAGTTTTTTACTGGTCCAAGTTCGTTGCACAAAAATTTAGTGTAGATTTTTTTGTCGTACTGAATTGATTTACATTGTTTGACAGGAATAAATTGCGGTGTAAATAAATATTGAAACTCTTCGTTGCATTTGGCATACAGATTTATTGTTTTCTTTTCTAGAAAAGTTTCATTTTCTAAGTAAGTCGATATGATTTTATGCCAATATTTATTTTTGAGTATGCCTGCGAACTGATTCTCGTTTTTTAAATTATTCAAAGCTTTGTTGAACTCTGTTACTGAAGCGAATGGCACTTGGCAAAAGTGCAGTTTTTCGGTATCAAGAGTGTAGTTATCGTAAATTAAGTCTATTAAAAGTTCTAGAGAATCTCCTATGCGTGCCTCAATAGGACTTATTAAATCTAAACAGCTGACAGTATAGGTCTCATCGTTCGAATAACTTTTACAAATTTTAATGACTTTTCTATCTTCGTTTGATACAACCTTAATTAGGTAAATATTAGACGAATATTCATCTGTATATTTATTGTTTGATATAAAGTACAACGGACACACGTGGTACGGATAAGCTTTATTTGTTACTGCTAAGTTTAATTTTAATTTTAGAATAAAGCCTTGTTTGTTGATTTTTGATCGACTCACAATCATTTTGCAAAAACGAGGTTTTAAATAGTCAAAATGCTCTGCAAACTTTGATTTTATCATTTTCTCTAGTGCTTTTAAATATGTATCGTATATCATTACAAACCATTGTTTGTTTAGCGTTAATAATTTTATCAACCTACTAATTCATATAGTACTGAAACTTACAGTGTAGGTTCTAGGTCTAAAAGTATTTTTATAATTTTTTCTTGGCATAGGTCAATAGAAAAGTGTTTTACATCTTTGCTCTTAATTTTTCTAAATATATTAGTTTTCTCACCCTACTTATGAACGTTACCTGAAAAATCTTGTCTAATGTTTTCTAAAGCAAATCTAACTACCTGACCAGGCTTAGATCCAGATACCATAGTCTGATCTTAAAATATTTGCTATTTAAAAGTTTAGTCACGCTAACCTAGGTCGAAACAAAATATTTGATTAAATAATCAAATAATTTGAGGAAAACTATTTTAATTTCATAAATTATTTAATCAATTTAATTAGGCGTCTAAATTAATTGTTCAAATAACATTTTAGCGAACATGAATAAGTGAGCTCTATTTTCAAATAGTTGCGAGTTAAACTATATGCGAGAAAAAGTTATTTTTACTTAGGTTTGTTTATTTAATGGTTGAATACAACTACGTTTTCAAAGAAACGCTAAATGAGCAAGCACAACTTCAAAACGTTCAAGTTATTTTTAACAAAAGCATAGATTTTATTGCCAATGAACTTAGTCAATATTTGACTAAAAAATCTTATTTGCAACAGAATGATTCACTTTACACTTTCAGAGAAAATTTTTGGATTGAGATACGGCAAATTCGAGATTTACTGCTCAAATGTTTAGTGTTGACAGAGCTAATTAATGAGGCCGCAGACATTCAAAGATTGATGAATTTTGGGCTACAGGTCAACCTTATCCGTGAAAATATCCGTGGCCTTGCCGCTCAATTTTTTCCTCTACAATGGCCGCCGAATGGGAGCTTACCGCCTCCTCCGCCTCCCAATGAATTAAATACTAGCATTAATATGTTAGTGCGCGGTGAAGTAAACCAACTGCCAAAATTCACACCTTTAGCGGTAAACCAAGCAGCAAATCTCAGCTCCAACATTTTAAATACCTTAAAAATTACGGATTGTGAAAAAAAGTTGATTATTCACACCCTTAAAAACGCTTTAATGGCGTGTTTTGCGTTATCGATTAGTTCAAAAGACGGAAAATGTAATCCAATTATGCGATTTGTTAACTTCTCTACCCATAATGCCCGCGGTTGCTTTTTTTTACCGTCTCAATTTGAGATTATTTTCTTAACCGACTTAACGCAGTTTCAAATTGAATCCTTCAAATTGTTGGTAGGAAACACGGAGTGTAATAAATGCATTATGCAACCGAAAAGCGAACGAATTTGCACTTGCTCGTTATCCTATGAAATTAACATGATTGGTAACAATGTATTTACAAGTGCGCTAAATCTAGTTTCCGAGTCTTTACATCACTTGAAGCAGAGACTTCTTTATGAAATAAACAACTGGAAGTCAATTATTAATGCAATTAAAGAAATCCGAATGAAGTTGCTGCACATGAAAGGTTTTTTACATACAATAGACAAGGAAGAACGATTTTTCGAAGATTTTTTCGAGGAATTCAAGTCGAAATTGGCTCTTTTAGCAAAACACTTGCGAATAAGTCTTTTAGACATAGACTTTGAGTTTTTAAGCAAAAAAATAAGTCTTGACAAGTCGAACAATAATGTTTTTTCTGCTGAAAGTTTTCTCAATGAACTCATTAGCCTGGAATCTGAAAAGCACAAAAGTGAAGCTACATTACCACTCGAATCGAAAAACGGGATTGAAGCTTTTTCATCGCTGGTTTTAGAAACATATCGTAAAGTGAGAAGTTTAGAACACCGCTGTTTAGATAAATTTGAAGAAATTATTATGGAGCATTCCATTCTAGAGTCGAATCTGCTTGTTCACGATTATTTTATTTTCATGTGTCACTATGCCTCTTGCATGGCAGGCCGAACGGCTCTGTCTATTTTAACAAACCAAGCTCGCATAGGTGTTCAAACCATCGTTTCTAACGGGGGGCTGTTGGCTTACCATAATTACAAAGAAACAATATTAGAATCGCAAATTAACACGGAAGCCGATGATCCTTCTGCCCAAAATTGGCAGAACCTTTTTCTAAAGTACTTTATAAACGAAGCAAACGTGTCTTTACTGATTAAATACCCGATCCTATCGCGCAACCTGCCTTTCGCTTGTTTTTTGACCGAGGACTTTTATTCAATCAACTATGAACGACTTGATCTCGATTTCTTTCCAGCTTATCCGCTGGAAACATTGCATTTTCTGTCCAATGCAGAATTCTCGGTAAAGCTGCCACGAATAAGGTTTCAGCTCAACGCCGTCACAACTGAATTTTCTGTGCTTCTGTATCCCGTACAAGATATCATCGAAAATGAGTCGGATCACTCGACGCTCATCGATATGTTGGCGGATGTCGCAGACTTTAACGGCTTTTATTATGTTGAAAATGGCAAAATACTCCCAATTTCGAGCTTCCACGAAAACATCGTTTTCAACAAAGGTTTGAAACTTACTGTTTTCACCAATTCAGCCGTAAAAATTCTGTCTCAGCTTATTTTGAAATCTTTAGTTTTAATTTTAGACACAGTGAAATATGAACATTGTGAGATCGTTTACAATTATGAAAAATTATTGTACAAAAGAAAAGATGCTGAGATTTTGTGCATTACAGTCGAGTCTCTTAGTGGCCTTCTTTCTATTGGGTGTAATTGGCAATACTTTGTTCCGAACCTTAACTTGACAGAATTTAAACCGCAGTTAAGCGAGAAATTGCAGGATCGGAAATACTCTGACTTCATAGATCTTATTCATAAAAATCTCTTAGCTTGGTAGGTTGCTTTTTACCTTGCATTTAATTTTTTTTTTGCAAATATTTGAGCTTCTCTACAAAACAGTTTCGTATTTTAGCTTCTGTTTGATCGTGCATGGCGAAGGGACCTGAAATCTTATCATAAATAGACAAAATTTCCGCATATTTAGCCGCGCTGTCGTTGTGTTTTTTTTGTTCGGCTTCGTGTTCAGAAAGACGACGCTGATACTCTTCTAGCGTCTGGGTCTCCAACTTTTCAAAAACACTCTTGTTTCTCTCTATAACTTCGTCTATATTAACGTGTTTTTTTGAAAAGGGAGAGCTAGAATCTAAGATATTACTATCGTTAATATCATTCATGTTATATTTTTAATTTCGTTTGAATTAATACATAATAAATATTCATTAATTAAGTATAAAATAGTCAATCAGCAAGCCATGGCCTCACAGGTCGAAGAATATAACTACAATTTGAAAAATATTTACTTTTCTTACTTACAAAAATTCGTTGATCAATCCTTATCGCCTTTTGTGCAATTGTCAGCTGAAAATGTCATCCAAGTTCGCCACATTGTAAGTTAATTTCAGCGAATTTCTCCTAGCCAGATTTCAGAGAAGAATTGGGCACGTCTGTTGAAACAATCAAAAATTGCCAGGACGTCTACAACAGACTATTCAGACTGTTAGGCCATTTGCAAGACGAAACCGCCAAAATTATCAGTTTACTTAAACAGCATAGCGAAGCTTTCAGAAGCAACACACGGATTTTATCGGTCTTTCCTTCTCAGTTTAAATTAATTAGCCACGTTGACAATGAAATTCTCGTCGAAGCCCAGGTGGCTGACGAAGATAGTTACGATCTCACAATCGATGGAAAATATCTCGTTTCCACTACAAAAGACAAAGTTTTGTCGGTTTCAAAAGATATGACATCTTGTACCAAAGCTACGATTGAAGAAGCAAACGTTATTGCTTGTATTTTAGCTGAAGAGAGAACGGTGTGTGAGGTCGCTCTAACCAGGCTGAACAACTATATTGTCTACATGAAGGAAGAAGCTAAGAACGTCCACATTTAACAAGGTCATGCGTTCGTTTGACCAGTGAGCACTAAATACTGCTGCATCCTGCTGCTGAAATTGTTTTCTAGCAAATTCGTACTTGTCCAAAATGTTTTGAAACAAGAGTGGGTCTTAACAATCAACGATTTCTCCAAACGCTTGCAGAAACTGCTCAGCACTTTCATCTTATCAACTGCTTTTTTTGACGCCCAGTACTCAAACTGAACTTTATACAGAAGATAATTTTCAACTTCTAAGTCGTAATTTTGTAATTCCAGCTGACTAGCTCGGTCTAGTTTTTTTTTCGCAAGTGCATACTGCTTTTTTTTTCTATGTAACGCAGCGCTAGCCAAAAGCTCATAAAAATCATAGTCTGTATTTTCGTCGTCACAGCTTATGTTACAGTACAAAACTTTGAACCAACTCAGTCTTTTATTGTAAGGAAACATTAAAATAAACTTGTCTATAGCAGATTCGCTTTTTTTGATTTCTTTTTTCAAAATCAAACACTCAAATAAAACGAAGTCACTTTTGTCTGCAAAGTGAAAAATATTTTGGTAATACACTCTGGTTAAAGCTGCATGTGTGTAGTTTACTGTCCAGCAAATCGATAATAACCGAGACAAGAAAATTTGACCGTGTTTTGAATACGTCTCTTTCAATAAATCTAGTTGTTGCTTTCCGTTTGGTTTTTCGTCTGAATTTTGCTCTAGCATCAGATCAAAACACGCGAAAAAAAACGCCAACTGATTATCGTTACTTGAATATGTATAATTAGATAAATTTTTGTTTAAGTTTGACACGTATACTAAAGCGTTATCACGGCACTCTTGCTGTTTGAAGTGCGATTGATATTTCAAAATGGAAAAATGATAAGGAGATAAAACATCGGGCGGATACACCAAAACTTTACGCAGTTTTTCTTGCTGCACATCGTAGTTAGTGAAAATTAGATAACTGACAAGCAAATCAACAAGTGTTGCATTGCTCAAATACGATTCATTTAAATTGTCAATTAACTCTGCTATCTCTCTCGTCGATAAAACTAATTGATTATTCAGTATTGCCTCTAAACATAACTCCCACATTGCAGAAGAATCCAAGTTGTTGAATAAGTGATACAAAAGCAAATACTCAAAAAGAAATTCTTTGTGTGTTTGCCAACTGTTAATGAACGCGTTATAAGTTTCATTTTTATTTTTATCTTTTATAACGTCCATTATATCTAACGACATATACTTTTTGACAAGCTTCAAAACTTTTTTTTCAGAAAACTTTGTTAACAACAAGAAATAAACGACTACTGCTAAAGCTAAATTTAAACCTTGATGCTTCAGTTTCAGCAGATTTTCTTCGATGTTATAAATATCGATCGAGGATAAAACGTAGTTACCGAGCATATAATAAAGTATTTCAGCTGCAATTTTGTCTTCAAACTGTAAAAACGCTATCAACAAGTTCTGAAATGAAATTCACCCCTACGTTCATGTACCGAAAAGCTTTTTCTACCACTTTTGTCGTGTTTTTGTAGAACTCAATGCTCGCTGCAGCAGCGACAACCCAGAACTCAACGTACTTTGCACAATAATGCAACGCTTTGTTAATCAGTTTTAATTTAGATTTGTCGTCTTTTGAATTTATGTACAATAGCCAAATCTGCGAATTGTTAGGAAAATACTTCAACGCTTGTTTAAATATAATGGGTTTTGTTAAATCTGGCTCAAGCTCAATGTACTTAAGCCACAATCCTTCGTCATTTTTCACGTGAATCGTTGCGTTGTTCGCCAGTTCGAGCTGTTCCAGTTTTGGCTTATTTTTTTGTGCCACCAAATCTAGAAGCCTATGCCAAAGTTTGGCACTTTCTTTGTTATACTTGAGCCCAGTTTTTATCCAGTCTTCTTTAGTTTCATCGTTGAATATTTCGGCAGCAATGAGCCAAATCTCGTCGGAATAACGACACTTCAAACAGCCATTTGCAATTACTTCTTTTGCGTTCTTAAGCTTTTTGCATTTAATCAAGAATAAAGCGTAATTTATCCACAAATTTGCGTTCGTCTCCGCGTTCTTTAGTAACCCCTTGAATGTTTTGCAAATTTTAGAGTAATCTTTTAAGTGATCATCCAGATTGCTTTCTATCTTCTCGAGTCTCACTGGCAACACGGAATTGTGCGCTTTTTTTGAATTGTCATCTAACGCAGATCGCAAGCAAGACTCATTCATTTCGTAATTTTTTATAGCAACATCTTCTTCTAAATCAATCGCAATACTAAAGTCAACCGCGTTCCTAAGATTTTTCTTTTCGTTTACGAATTTTTTATGAGACGATAATATTGGGAGCACGCGCTCTGCTTTCTTGCTTGTATGGTTCAATTGAGAAACTACAGGTTTTATATCCTCCCAGTCAATTTCTGTTTTTGCAATGGTTTCAACACTAGGTTCTATAATATTTGTTTGAAGATCCTCTGCATCTAGCGGCTGCTGAGCTTTACTTTTGCTTTGGTCCACTCTTAAACGTTTAGCATTTCTTTTTTCTTCTATTTTTTTAATTTCGTTATAAAACTCAAACGCAACAGGGTTTTTGATTGTTTCTTTTATCGCTTGTTCCGTCGGATTTATAGTACTTTTTGAAGCGTCTTGATGAATGTCAAACTCTGCTGCTTTTGCTTTGCCCAACTCTTGAGCTAAAGTGGCGTCTTTTCGGCTGACACCACTGGTCAAGGCTGTAGCACCTCTTCCTTTACCAGGAATGTAATCAACGGGTGCCGGACCCCAAATATCGTCTGGATCATACGATTTTTTTTCTCTTTTGAATTCACCCGTCATCCATTATATTATTTGTTATTTTTAGCATTAATTTCCACAACTTAAGAACTGCTTTAAATGATTTCACTAATTGTATTTCATTAAAAATAAATTAATAAAATAATGAAAAGGCTCTGTTTACTAACGTAATTGTGCAGGTTTTCTTGTAAAAAACCTACCATGTGTAGCATGTGTATAATTTATTAAATAACAAACAATAACTGCTTTCTTCATTATGTATGTAGAACTAAGATATTACAGTCTGCCCAAAGAGTTGTAAGTACAAATTATTGATCACTTTTAGGCAAATTCCTCTCATTTTTATTGAGGAAGACAATGTGAACTTCTTTGGAGGAATTTACTCTATAAGAATAGACGAATATGAATATTATTACATTAACAAATTAAGAACAAGGGTTCCAACAAATAAACTAAAATTTTTAAATCTCACACAGTGTTTTACGTTTCAAATATATAAGAACGCAACCTCAATAGAAAGTATAATTTCTGATAAAAAAACGGACATAAATAATAACTACATTAACCAGCACACTGCTGCTTCTTACGAATTCGTTAACAAAGTTTGCATTTTTTTAGACCTCGATTATTCGGTGTATTACGAGCCAATAGCAATATCAGAAAAATTTGATAACTCCTGCCAAACATCTATTTACAAATGGATTACAAAAGTACTTACAAAAAGGTTTCTTGAATAGTAGTAAATATTTATTTACGAGATTAAGCAGCGTGGTTAATTGTTGGCTTTTTTCTTTAGAAAAATTAAGCCGCAGCTTAAGTCGATATCAGTAAAAGGTTCATATTTTTCTTGTGAAAAATCGTTAATTACTAATGCTCTTTCAATTGTTGTGAGTCTGCTGCAGTTCCTTACGACCGAAATATCTGCTTCTACTTCAGATTCTATTTGTTCTTCTTTCTTATCAGTTTTTGCAGAAACAGGTTGGTTCTTAGGTGCGGTTTTCAACTGAAGATTATTGATATCCTTTATTATTATACCTGCTCTCTTAGCTGCGGTTAACAGCGATTTAGCAATAGAAGCAAGTGGTTTGTTGGTCGCCTCTTTGTACTCAGAAAGGTAGCTGTTGTCATGCTCTTTACAATTTAGACGTAAGTTGAAATCTTCAGGAGCCATTCCGTCTTCTGTTACAGCAATCAAAGCTTGAGGAACGAATGAAAGCGTAATATTCAAGATAAATGGATACCAATACCAAAATTGAGTGTATAGAATGAACCCAATAGCCCTTACTGGTGAAATGAATGAACCAACCCATTTTTGACTTTCTAACAATCCTTTCATTCCTGGATTTGTTTCGTTGTTCTTTTCGATAACACGTCTAACTGTTGCAAGGGTGGCATTCGAACCGCTGGCAGTCAAAAATCCAAGACCATACAACGCTCCTACTCGAACCATTACATCGTCATATGAGTTGCAGGCTAACGTTACAAGCAAATCTCGTACTTCAGTAGGCGTAGGGTAAATAGGCAATTTAGTTACTGAAATGTCGCCAATATCAATAGTGGGAGTATTTTCCTTGCGTTGATATAAAATCATTCTGTCAGATATACCCATATAAATCATACCAAGACTTATTAATGCTGCCTGACGAACAAGCTCATGAGAATCGTTGATAACAAGTAGTAATAATTCTAAAGCATTTCTATCACCCGTTCCAGCCGCTATTAATCCTATTGCGGAAGCAGCAGCGTATCTAATTCTGTAATTAAAAGAATCAATTAGCATTTTGAAGGTTTCTAATGCATTAACAAATTCGCTTGTACCGAGATAAACGAAGCAAAGGGCCATGACCGCCATATGTTTCATTTCATCGCTGGCGTCACCAATAATCAGTTTCAGTAAACGAGCAATTATATCGTTATTAGTATTTTGGAAATAAGCAGTACCTAAGGAAAGTACACCACCCATTCGAATAAATTCGTTCTCGTGTGAAATCATTTCATTAACGACTTCCAAACAGTTTTCGTTCGAATGAGCCACAAGCATAGATATAGCTACACCAATGCTTCTCAAAATTTTTTCGTGTTGAGTATGACTCGAAAAAGCAAGTAGTTTTTTTATTAACGCCGTATCAAACTTACTATAGTTGACAATACCCATACCAAGACATGCAGCCTCAGAAGGTAGTGGCACATCATACAACAAGATAGCTTCCAATAGATTGGTAATATCAACATCATTAGTTGCAATAAAAGCTAGACTACAACCCATACTAGCTCCTGTCAATAATTCATTATTTGTATTTCCAGACATGGTGTCGATGGCAGCGCTTAACTGTTCTCTTAGATATTTTTTAATATCGTCTGCAGGCTTATCCGCTTGAAGTAACCCCAAACCATAAAGGCCACCTGCATCATCGTATGGTTGTCCGACTTTCCATCCTGGCTGGTTGGGTAAATTGCTACTCAATACTTTGATACCTATATCGGAATGAGTTTGATTAATAATACCCAAACTTGCGACTACTGAATATTTATTCCACTGCAAAGGTTTGACGAACCAGGTTAAATTGTTTCTCAAAAACGAATCGTTTTTAGTACTTCTTTGACTGAAACAGTATGCAATAATTGTTGTAGTAATTAATATAATCGGTTTCAACCCAATATTTACTTTGATTGTTTCATACAACTTTATCGATGTTTTGTAATGCTTTTCGTAAAAATCATGCAGGTGCTTCGCTTTAATAGAACCATCCAAATATTTTATTGCTTTATTTTCTTCTGGGTTGAGAGACAAAGTTTCTAAAATCTTATCAATCATCGACAGTGTAGAGTGACAATTGACTATATCGCACAACCAGTAGAAATAAGCTAAATTCAGCTTTTGTGCTATCTTCAAAACATTTACAATTTGAGAACAATCTCTAGTTCGTAAAGCTAACATTATCATATAATAACCTTCTTTTTCAAATCTAGAAAAATCAGTACTTCCTTCTGAATTATAATAAGAGATTAGTTCGTTCATTACGATTTTAGACACATTTTTGCAAACTGAAATAGACTTGCAGATCAAAAAAGGCCGTATACTAAGCTCCTTAAGTAATGCGAGATTAATTGACTTTTGTTGAATATTTTCTATGATCGACAGATTTGAACTTTCGATCACTATTCCGTGTACCAAAAGATTAGTTGCAGGAGATTCAAACGATAACAATAGTTCAACCCAGTCTGATACGACCTTATTGTCGGTATAATTTTTTAAATAGAGTCCTATTGCTGTAGTTATTAAACAATTGACATAAGGCTTCATAGAGTTCCCCAACAAATTTACAGACAGGTTAACTTTTCTTTTTGGGGGGATTGAATCATAAATTGAATTCAATATAGAAAACAATGCATCTTCTGCTTTTAATGCGTATTCCAGTGATGAATCATTTAACTCAATGTGATAATAAATTATACTAATAAGCAAACATAAAGACTGCCGAACATCCGAATTTTCCTGGATGCTATTAGCTAACATTTCACTAAAAATAGCTGGCAAATTGCAACTTACATTTTTTCAAGTTGCGTAGACAAATCTACCCATTCAGTCGTGGTACGCGACAATAAATTGTTTATGGCAAACTCTTGAAACTTAGCATCGCTGATATATGAAATTAATACCTCAATTGGAAAATATTTATCTTCCGGCATGGAGTATACTAAAGTAAATTATTTACAAATCATTTCTTTTTTTAAGCAAAAAAATTATTATTTAAACTTTGATTACCCACTAGATTTGATTATTACAATACCAAATAAAAGATTGATTTAAAAAATAAAAATTAATTAAGAAACCAACACACTAGACCAGTGTGTTGTTAATAAACAGACCTTTGTTAAATCTAATAGTCGTGAGGATAACTGAATTCATTTTGAATTGACATATAATCATCAAGCAAAATTTGTAACGATTCGCGAGATTCGGAAAATTCAGATTCTTCCATTCCTTCACTGACGAACCAGTGAACGAAGGCTCTGCGTGAAAACATTAAGTCGAACTTGGCAGCCACTTTTTCGAACACGCGGTATATATTGGTGTTGTTTGAAATTGTGCATATGTTTTTCTTTTCTACAGAAATATTGCTGTTTTGCAATGTCGTCAAAGGCGCATGAGAAATTCCAGTTTTGAATCCAGTGGGAGACCATGGAACAAACTTAACACTAGACTTGACTTTGAGATTGAGGATAGCCTTATTGACGTCGTTCGTTGTAACGTCACCTCTATACATCAAACAACAAGCCATGTAGATACCACTCAACGGATTGCATCTACACATTGAATTGCTTTCTTGGAAAGATTGGAATGTTATGTCAGTAACAGTATTGTTTTGGTGGTTCACGTTTAATGGACTGGTAATAGGCGCCAGAGAGCTTAACATAAAATGCAATCGAGGAAAAGGAACAAGATTAGTCAAGAACTCACTTAAATCAATGTTTAGCTGTCCAGAAAAACGTAAACTTGCTGTTACAGAACTAACAACGTGGGCAATCAAGCTGTTCAAATTTGAGTAAGAAGGCTCTTGGCATTTAAGTTGATTTTGGCAAATATCATAAATCGCTTCGTTGTCAAGCATAGTTGTGATGTGGCTATGCTGAATAAGACTAGACAAACTCAAGACGGCGTTATACGGTTCAACGATGCTGTTAGAAATGCATGGTGAAGGCCAGATAGTAAAATTGAACGTAGGGATTTTCATAATATCTTCTTCCATGTATTCGTTTACCAACGCGGTCAGCCCACTACCAGTTCCTCCTCCTACCGAATGGTAAATCATTAAACCCTGTATACTTGAAGTCAACTCCATTTGCCGTCTAATATTATCGATGATAGTGCGAATTGCACTGCGACCGATTGAATAATGACCACGTGCGAAGTTGTTTGCTGCGTCTTCCTGAAAAGATAACATATGGTCTGGATGAAAAAATTCTCCTAATGAACCTTTCTTAATCATGTCTATCACGCTAGGCTCCAAATCAATAAGCACGGCGCGGGGCACCAAACGTTCTGTGGAAGAAGTGTGAAAGAAAGTTTCAGCTTTGGTGCCCGTATAAAACTCTTTATTTATTTTGTTGCCAGCAAAGTTGATTCCGTGCTCGTGAGCAAATAACTCCCAAGCTTCGGGTGCCAGTTGCAAACCAGCCTGACCAACATGTAGACTAATTATTTCTCGCATACAACAAGAGACCGGATTACTTCCTAAAAAATAACACTATACTCAAAACTCTGTTCAAATTAAAATAGCTAAAATACATTCAAAAAGGAAGGCATTCGAATTTACCAAAAAACAGACCTGTAAATATAGCAAAACTACACCGAGAATTTATTTCAAAATGATAAATTATTTTATTTTCATTTAATTAAATAAACACGGTAATGGTGATTTAGATTCTTCACGAACGCCACAATCGGCTCGCGATAAAAATCAGAGTCGTACGACTTGTCAATATTGTTTGCTGTGATAATATTTTTTTCTTTTTTAATATCGTAAAAACACTCTTTATCTACAGTGAGATTAAAGTTTCTCCAGATGTTTACGTCTTTTACGCGAGAATGAACAAGCGCCATAGAACACATACAACAAGGTTCTGAATTTAAAAACACTAAAAACTCAGTTAAATAGTACTGTCTTGTCGAAATAGCATTTTCGTCTATTTCTATTTCAATATTGCTGTGTGTGGAAAATATATTATTGCAAGCTAAGCTCGTAGTTTTTTTATTCGCTATGAAATTGCCTATGGCGTCAATGGCTAACATGACAGCGTGATTTAAAGGATTTTTATAATCGCCGCAAGCGGAGGCGATAAATCGATTTTTATGATATATGTGGCACTCTAAAGAGCACGGATTTAGTTTTTCACAAAAGTTCAAATTGAGCGTCTTAAAGTTATAGAAAGCTGTTTCGGCGAGGCCTTCTTCATTTGGAGTTTTAGCTAAAGGCGTCCATTGTTTAGTGTATTTTCTAAACGCATAAGGCCAGTGACGCGCATTTAACGCTCTGCATTCTGCTATGCTGCGCGATTGTAGTTGGTGAATTACTGTTGAAACAATCTCGGGCATTTCGTCTAGCGTCTCAACAAGAAAACTGAGGTTGGGTTCAGCCTCCCCAACAGAAACTAAAATGTTTGCGTCGTCTTTGCAGTTGTCGTTAGTGCGGTTAACTCGTTTAACATGACGATACGAGTCAGAAAACTCAAACCCATTTTGTTTCAATGCTTCAAGAACGCTCGTGACCTTCTGACTTTTTACTCTGATATAAAAGGCCGGTACAGTGTCTATTTTTTTGTAGTTTTCCCAGGTTTGTGGTGCTAATTCATTTATAGACAAACTACTTTTTTTTTGCATATGACGCGGATAAATATTACCAACTGCGCAATATTTTTAAAAACAATAAATAAAGGCAATCTTTTAGCAATGAATGTCGGTTAACACTTTTGCATACTTTTAACTTGATTTAGTTTCATATTCCGGTTCTATATTTAGTGCGAGTCTATGAGTGCAATAATAAATTATTATAAATCGTTTGTGAGTGAGTTTACATTCTATAATATTGATCGGCCTCGGACAACTGTAAATAATTAGATTCAGATAAAACATGGAAGACTATAACAAGTCGACAGAACATTATTCAGACCTGCTTCGTTCTTTTTCTTCGAAAGAGCCAAAATCGCAATTCAACACTGCACAGCAACTGGTCGACCGAGCTTTTCGTCAAGTTTGTAAAGAATACGACGAAATCTTATCAAGTCAGTCGCGAGATGTGGAGGCGTACAAAACTAAACTTTCCGGCTCTCAAGCGCAAATCAAAAAGTACGAAACTGAAATTCACGAGCTCCAGGTTTCTTTGCAGCAAGCGCGGGACGAAATTTTACGACTGCGCAAATCCAATTCTAATTTGAAACAAAAGTGTGAGAAAATCGAGTCTCTGCGTAGATCTATCATGGCAGATCTTCAAGAAATCAAAGTCGACGACTTGGACAGCCACCCTATCTACACAGAACCTTCGTACTCAAGCAATTTACACTTAGAAAACACACTTTCTAACATCACAACCAGTCCTCCAGCTAGCATTTCAAAGCTGGATGAAGCCACCATCAAAACGAAAGAACTATTCAAAAACGCGAAAGGTATAATGGACACGCAGCAATTCCACAACTTCTTACAGCTTATCAAGAAAATGAACGAAAACCAGATCACGGTTGAGCACGCATTGAAGACAGCCAAAGAAACGCTCACGCCCAGATTTGAAGGCATTTACAACAACTTTGAAGAAGTTGTTCGCTTGCGAAAAGCGGCCTCAAACATATAAATCTAAATACCTGCATAACTTTTAACGCTAATACTTTTTCTACTAAATATCAGAAACACATGTCTGCAATTTTTAAATAAAAATGTTGAATGTAAAATATCGTACCAATTAGATAATGAAAAATATACAAAAATCAACTTCATGCTATTTCAGAGCCTACTTTTTTCTTATCTATGTTCTCAAATGAATTTGAAGCGCAATTTATACTTTTGTTTAACGAAAGCGTGGGCGGTCTACTCGTTACTCGTGGAATAAACATTGAGACGTTTGACACTCTCTCTTTTAAAGATTCTCTGGAGATATCTTTCACTGAACTTTGTTCATCTTCTTCGTTGTAATCTTCGTAGTCACTCGACTGCGGTAAATAAGAATCTTGAGAGTACAGGTCCATTTCAGATGTCTGTCGGCTGTTATCGTTTTCAGAATTCTCTTTTCGCTTTACCTTTATTTTGTGGTTCATAAACTTAGCTCCATACGGTTTGTACAAATTTCCGCCAATGCGTTCGCTAAGTTTTTTAACAACTTTGTCCATTTCATTGCCCAACACTTCATTTTTGAGACGGCGACTGTTTTCGATCCGTTTTCTGACTTTGAATTTTTTTCCTATAAAATCGTCCAGCTTGTATTCTTCAGGATTCAACATCTCAAGATTGGGCTCGTTCTCAACTTCTTCAATTATGCATTGCGTTGGTAATTTGCGATTATAGTAATATTTGCTTTTTATTTCTTTGCTGTTTGGTTGAGAAGGGCTGTGAACAGTAGTTTTACATGGTACCTGTAGTGCTAATAATTCCGGGATAATCCCATCTAAGTGTTTTTCGCGAGGTCTTGAGGACCAAGCCATTGTAACTGGTTTATTCAGAGAAGTCAGAGTGCTCCAACGGTAAATATCAATACCTTGCAGAAGCGCAAGCGAATCTGCGTCCGTACCGTTGATTTTTATGTTTGTTTCGGCTGCAAATATCATTATTTGAATCTGACGCAATCGACACACTAAAGCTGTTATGTACTTTTTTGATTCAGCTTCCCGAGTAACACTGTAACAAGCAGCTAATAACTTAAAAAATAAATCTTCATAAACATCTAAAGTCTGTGTTTCGGCATTTTTTGCGTACATATTATCAATAATAGGCATTAGATTCATGTAAGTGCAAGCGAAAATTGCACAAATTTTAGAGCTCATGAAACAACCCACTTCGTTTTCCATCCACCGCTCAATTGTAGTGTTTTCTACCATGGCTTGCCTAGAGAGCGAAGCAAAGTATTCAACTGCTGCGATATGTATCAAGTTTCTACCTGTTTGAGCTTGTTGATTATAACCAGATTCTTCATATTCATTGTTTATTATGCACGCGATTCTTGGTATTATCGTGTCGTACGGATACCCAAAATATTCTTGCATATCCTGAATCAGTTCACACTCGGCATTAGTAGCTCGCGTTTTAAATTTTTGTGTAAAATATACGTTGTCAATTAAAACTGTAGCCCAGTCGTAAATAATAGAGTTTCGCGCATCATATGTTTCTGTAGCTGCGAGCAATTCAAATTTATATGCTGACGTTTTTAAAGCTCGTAAACTTGGGGAACATTGAACTGAATAGCCAAAACACGCTTTGAAGTATTTTACCGCTGCAACAGCCGAAGGCAACGACTGGACTGTACTCAAATGAGCTCTGCTAAACAAAGCTAACGAAACTGGACTTGTCACTCGTTCGACGCGTTTCAAAGTCCAAATAGACCGTATCAAAGACTCAGGCGTGTTGACTCTCAAGCTGTAGGGAACAAGATAAATTGCGAACTTTTCACTAATATACATTTTAGCAAGCATTTCTAACGTTTTTTCACCCAAAATAGTCAGGCGTTCGTAAATACCAGATCCTCCATGACCAATGTCTGTGAAACATTTTACAAATTGTTCTGTAGATAGATCCTTTCGATTAAAACCAAACCAAGTGTACAAATCGTACCAAGTAGAACACTTACGATCTGGACATGGAAGGTCGCTATCAGTTTCTGCAATTCCTTTATTTTTTTCTTTTACTAATTCGCTTCCATATAATTTGTAAGCTGAAACACTACCCAGAGGACAGTTATTTCGATGTTGCATATTCTTAATATGGTCGCTGCACCCAAACAATAAAAAGCCGAAAAGAGCACTATCGAGTTAGGCGTAATTTATTAATTTTTAATTTTTTTAAGTTATGAAACCCAAAAGATGAACTAATTATGAATTTTTGAGATTTTGTATCTATTATTATATTTTGATTATACAAAATTAGACTAAACTAATAAGTCAATAATGTCCGAAATAGTTTCGACTTTTATAAATTTTGAACTGTTCAATGAAACAGATCGGTATGAACGTTTGTTTAGATTAAGCTTCCAAAAAAATTCAAATAACCCATATGAGTCCTGCAAATTAATATTCGATATAACTCCCGTTTCTGCATATCTAAAAAACCTAAATGTGCCTAAACATATGGATTTAGTTATCATTCAGCGAAATGCTGAGGAAACGCATAAAAAAACTACTACGTATTTCAATTCATCTATATTGAGTTGTCAAAACATGTTTGACTTACTTTTCGCATCGGCAAAAATTTGGAAATCCATAATTCCGCTGATTACGAACAACATAAAAACAATTGGTACTTTGCAGTACGAGTCGTCTGTTACCAATATCAACACAGAAAAGTTGCGAGAGTGTATGTTGAAGTCCAAGAAAAAGTCTTTTTTACTGTTGAAACTAGAGTCAAATATAGTTGTGGGCATATTTTTTACACAAAAAATAAAAATGACGAGTAATCAAAAAGCGAGCGGTGATGAAGTTATAATTTTCAGTGTCAAGCCGTTACTCAAAGTAATAGAAAAAAAACAAAATTCAAATAATAGCTTTTACTGGTTTAATAAAAATCATAAACATTTCATTTCGTTTGGAGGCTGCTTTAACAATCATCGTTTAGCGATTTCCAAGAACTTTCAAGAGGTTTATTCTATTCGTCAATTCCGAACATTCAACAAAGGTAACATATTGAATTTTGAAGGAGCACAGTGTTTCGCGTCAGATAAAATAAAATACGTGGAGTATTGGGAACTGTTTTCTTATTAGAGGCGCTGACAAGAAAATAGTTTTGTTTAGATTAAATTATTTTTGAAAAATAAGAGAAATAATTTTTGAAACATTTTATTAGTTTACTGCGCTTATTATATAAATTACATAAAGAGCACATGACAAAAGAGAAAAACGATGAAATAGTTAACACACCGAAAGTCGAAGAGGATGAATATGCTGAATTGTTCAAAGCTAGCAAAAAAAAGAAAACGAGAAAACTAAAAATACCGCAACCAAGTGCTGAAGAAGACGATGGCATTAAATTCCCTGAACCGTACGACTACAACGTATTACTTGAAAGAATCTATTCCAATATCAGAAAGAAAAATCCAAATCTACAGGAGAATAAGCGCTATATCATTAAACCCCCTGTTTTGTCCAGAGTTGGAACAAGAAGAATGGCTTGGTCTAATTTTCAAATGCTTTGCAACACGATGCATCGACCAGCCGAACATATTTTTCAGTTCGTACTAAGCGAACTGGGAACAGAAGGTAGTATTTCCGGTGACGGCCAACTTATTTTGAGAGGCCGATACAACGCTGCAAATATAGAAACACTGTTACGTAAATACATAGTCGAATATGTAACTTGCAGAATGTGCAGAAGCCCAGACACAGTTTTGGACAGAGATCAACAAACTCGATTATACACAATGCAATGCAAGGTTTGTGGCGCTAACAGAAGTGTAAACACTATTAGAAGTGGTTTCCACGCTATTAGCCGTGCCGATCGGCGCAAAGCTAAAGCCGCGCTTTGAAGCAATTTAATTTATCTATTACAGCGAAAGCACTTAAACAATAGTTCATGCGTTGGCATGTAGTATAAAATAAAACTATTTTAGTTTTGAGCTTGTTTTACAGTCCATCAAAATTGTATGAACCGTGTTTTAATAAACTAAAAACTTTTTTGCGGTAATAAATTCTGTCATTGACTTAATTATTAATCAAAAGTAATTGGTTTGAATTATTGGTCTGACTACGTAAAGCTCACATCGAAGTAAGTTAACGAAGCAAAATATCACTCGTATAGTTGTAGCCTACAATTTATTGTTTTCAACCCGTTTAATTATTTGCAAAACTTCTAGTGTATATTGTCGAGGGTAAACCACATCGATATACCCATCTGTATTAATGTATGTTTTCAAAAAAAATTCGTCTATGATGTACTTTTTATTTGGGTTAACCAATAGTTTTTCAATCAATATCAGTTTAGAAGTTTGGGCATAAGATTTGTTAAAATAAATCAATATATAGCTTTGCTCCGTACTATAAAATACATTTTCTAGTTTTTTCAAACGTAAACCAAGCCGTATTACATAATTGTTAGACAGAAAATATTGAGTTTTAGATTCAATAATTGTATATCTTTCTAATTGGTCCTTGCTAATATCGCTTATTTGCAAAAAATAATTCTGATAAAATTCCAAAGAGGGCAATAAATTAAAATCTCGAAACATTAGGAAAACTTGACTAAAATTGTCAAAAGTGGATAAGATGTTTTTTGAATTAATACTTTGTTCTTCATAAGGATTATCATTATAATATGGATAGGCTGTATTAGATTGATCAAATCGAATCAATGTTTGATATGCATGTGTCTGTTTCGTTGTGTATTCAACGACTTGCTTTATCTCATTGCTTAAATAAACAGTAAACATAATTGCTGCAACGATTAAATTCCAAAATGACCAGGCTTTTACTTTATAATATTCTTTTGGAATGGTAAAATACAAAATAGCACATACAAAGCAAAAAAAAGGCCCAATCAAAATTGTGGCAATGAGGGAAAATTGCATAAGAATTGGATCATCACTTGGGTTGCTTTGAGTAGTAAACAAAGCTCCAATATACCCACGTTCACTCTGCATCCATCTAATAAAATTTTTAGCTTGTTCTAATAAAGAAGCCATGATCAGCATTTCGAGTTTTTGCTAACAGTTCCAACTAGTTTTTTTTTGAAATGGTCTCATGAATAGCTTTATGTTCTATTAAATTGTCCATTGAAATTTAAAATAATGAATTATAACATATATATTATTTTTTAACGTTACAAATACAAATTCAAACAATAGACACACTAACAAGTCAGCCATTTTATTCTAGTTTTGGAATAAATGGGAATAACAAGGTTTTTTATAAAATGACTTAGTTCGATCTTGTTTGAAAGAATTGGAATTATTTAGTGTCCTGCACCATATAACATATAAATCTAACATTATTAAATGGTGGATTCAAACTATGAATATGAAGCTTTAATAACTGCTCATAATAGATTAGTAAGTTATTTTTTCATATTTTTTATTTATGCTAGAAAAGAGATTTAATCGAGCACAATGAAAATTCTGTGCCAGCGAAAGTTAAAATTGAAAGACTGAAAGAATTACGAGGCTTAAACCCCAATAGTTGTGGACCCACAAGTAAGTAATTTGAGATATTATTTTAGGTTTGTCGGAGTTAAAAGATGAAAAGACTAGACTTACTAAATGGGCATCAAAATTCGCAGGCGCTAATAAATTGATGCAGCAAGAAGTTGAAGCTTTGAGAGAAGAGTTGCAACAAATTCAAGAAGTTGATCCGTCAAAAAGTGGAAATTATGTTACTAGAAAGGCTTACAATCTATTAGCGAAAGAACATGAAAAACTTCAAGACGATTATAAAAAATTATCGGAAAAACATGAAGGACTAGTGGATCATATTGGAACTTTAAAAACAGCGAATACAGAAGCCGAATTGGCGCGCGACCACGAAATTCAAAATTCCATCAATGCAGCTGAAAAGATACACAAATATAAGCAGATTTTAAGTGAAGTGGAACGAAATGCGAGACAAAAAGAAGGTGCTATTACCGATTTATCTAACAGATTGATTGAATTTCAAAATAGATATGATATACTTGCACATCACACACTGCAACTTGGTGAAGAAAAAATATCTTTAATAGAAGCCCTGAGAGAACGACAAACTCAACTGGATTTTGCAATTGCGCAAATACAGCTGCTTTCTAATGATCAAAAAGCTTTAGAATTATATAAAACACGTTATAAAACGTTGGAAGCTCAGTTAGAAGAAATGAAAAAAAATTATGAAATGGAATTGCAAAATCTAAGAAATCAACTGAACTTGTGTAAAACCACTTATGAACCTTCAAAATTCGTGGTTAAAAAAGACACTACAAAAAATAAACGAGAAGACACTTCAATTGTGCTCACGCCTAGCGCTATTACAGACGTTAAAACTATTACCAAAATTAAGCTTGCTAAAAGTTCTTATTTAATTTATAGAGTTCGATGGCATCCTTCAACAGGATTACACAAATATGAATCAAGGTTACTCATACTAGATGAAAAATCTGGCATATTAGGGTGGCAAAAGCAACTCGCAGGAACTGCTTCAACTATTCTTAAATTTACTGACATTGCTGCTATTTCGTATGGTTGTGACAGCAATATGTTAGGATACATGAAGTACATATATAGACAATCTGGTATTGACACACCGTCTTCCATGAGTGCAGATAGTTCTAAATTAGAAAGTACCAACTATATCAAACCCAAAGGACTTTTGACCGAACTTCCTAAACTTTTGCTTACGTGTTGCTTTACAATATACACAAGAGATGGCAAGGTTTACGATTTTTTCACTAGAAGTGAAACCGAATGTTACGATTGGATGATCAGATTCGAAAAATCGCTTAAAAAATCAAATGTTGCAGGGTTACTTAATCGTAACGAATTTTTAACCAAGCGTGCATGGACAAGATTAGTCGAACAATGCTGTAAGAGAGCAATAAGTAGTAAAGCTATATTTATTGACGGACTTAAGAAATTTTTAATGTTTAGCGAATCTAATAATAATATGACGGCTTGGACTGAAGATATGCGAGTTATTCATCAAAACAAAATTCAAGCAAGAGATTGGCACAAATAATTAACTAATATGAATCAGTTTCAGTTTCATTGACTAGATTTGTAATTATAATATCGTCGTCAATTACTGAAACAAACATAACATAACATTTATTGCAAATCAAGCATGCTTCTTCCAATAAAAAGAGACTTCCATCTATTTTATAATAAGCTAAGTTTTGCTTACATAGTAAACAAAGCGATCTTGGATTCTTGACTGATATTTTGTACAAATTTTTTTCTAAATCCTTTATGTTTAAATCAGACGTGAAAGTTAATTTTTTCCAGAATAAACGTAATATTATAACTCCAACCGAGATGTATTTTATTTTCAGCAACAATAAATCGATAACAGTCTTGTTGGAAAATAAGTCATCAAGACAAGAACCATATTTGTCAAAATAATGAATTTCGTAATTTTGAAATGATGACTCGTTTGTAAGAACAGGAAAAAAAATACTGAGTAGCTTGCTTATAGGACAAGTGCTAATAATACTTATATTAGTTAACAACTCAAAAGTATTTCCTGAGAGTTTTTCAATAGAAATTTCGATTTCGTATTTTTTTTCGACTGGTGTTTGTATATTTAGTTCAGACGTAAAGTTAGATGAAATAAAACTTGTCTTTTTATTTTTAATAGCATTGAAATCTAAAATAGAAAAAGCATTTAAATCAAAAAATAAATTAGCCTCTTCTTGCAATCTTCTAAAAAATACTGATTGATCAACGTTAATGCGAAGAAAACAATCAAGAGCTCTCCGTTGCCCGGCTTTCAGCGATAATTTTTCACAAAATGGAATTTTATCAATAAAATTTTTATCTGATTCGTTATAATAATATAAGACAGGCAAGCTATACCGATTGAGATACTTATTTAGTTCTTCAATAAACGGATCTAAATTATGTGAATTGTTTCACTTACATCTGTTTAGGATTCGTTTAATGGATTTAGACACGAAAATTTTTTCTATCTGATATAACCATTTCATTTATAAGATAAGGTACTAATGATAATTTTATTGTAAAATATAACAATTGAAATTATATAAGCTACAAGCTCGTTATTAATATTTCGAGTTATATTATTAAATATTCATAGATTTTATCTTTTTTACATGTAACAAGAGAAAAATTCTTCGTTGTTAAATCTAGGTTTATTTTTTCATACAAAACTTTCTTAAAATACATGAAATTTTAAGTTTGCAATCAAGGAATTTTAATGTAATTAAATTACTATTTATGATGCGAGTTTTTATCATCAAGTATCTGAGTCAATTTGATAGTTTGATTTAGCAGTTTTTCATAGCTGATTTTTAAATCATCGTATTTTTTTGTTAACTCCGTATAATCAGATTTTATTATATATAGCTGATTTTGCAAATCCTCTTCTTTTTTTTTACAAGCAGAATGCAAAAAATCTGTGTTTATTTGATCATATTCAACTTTTAAATTACTGGTTTCTCCGATTTTTTTAATAGTTTGCATCACGGATGTTAAAACTGCTTCATATTTATTTACATCTAAATTAGATGGAAACTTATTACAATGTATGCTACATGAGCTACATCGATTAATTAGCCTCGTACAAAATTTTTTCTTTAGTTCTACTGGAACGTAAAACTTATCATCAGTCCAGCTTATTTTTGTTTGCAGAGTAAAATCACATGATTCTAAACTTTCTTTTAATTCATCATAAGTTTTATAGTTTATTGCTTGCAGTTTTGTTTCAAGCGGAATAAAATTCCAACAATGCGTTAAAAATAACCAACGTGGATCGTTCAAACTTATAGCAACCCATCTTAAATCCATTGGAGCGCGTAAGAAACAATTATTATATGCAAGCCAACTTAAATCATTAGTAGCAACACAAAATACTCGCAAGCTTAATAATGATTTTTTCCAAAATGATGCTAATTCAAGCCAATTTGGATCACCTGTTGCATATGCAATATAAGACAAATCAGTAGGAACAAGATTTTTTTTTAAGTCACAAAGTAATTCTGTTTGGATTTTGAATGGTACAAATTCAACATTTAATTTTTCATTGTCGTTGAAAATACTGAGTAGATAATCTGAAAAAAGATTAGAAGACTTCATATATTTCTTAACTTTTTCATGCAAATTTTTTAACTTGCTCGATAATAATACAAAATTTGATGTGTTGTTTACATGATATTCCAAAAAAGTAGCCAATCGAATGAATGAAAAATCTTTTTTAACAATCTGCTGAGTGATCTCATCAATCAAAAACGAGATCATCTCTATAATAGCTTCAGAATCAATCGTTTTTTTCTCATCATTTGATAGTTTTTTAGTTTTTGACTCTAGTAACCCTAATATACTTTCTAAAGCGTAGATCTTTTCTTGTAATACATCATTTTTTTTATTTGCTTTTAGATCTGTTGCAATCTACCGATAATAACAAATATTATTTCAGATTTATACTTACTTGAACATTTTTCATTCAGTTAATTTATGATAAACGAGTTAATTTACTGCACCAAAGAAACGCATTCTCTATCTGACTGAGAGACAAAACAACATTTGAACTAATAAATTTTATTAAATTTTGCTTTTATGCCATTAATGTGATTTATAGCTAGAGTGTGTTGTATTAGTCGGCAGATTTGTTGATAAATACAAGAGGGAAGGTCTGAGATGCCGAAAAAACAGAAATTAAAATTAGGTGACTAATTTTGCCATAAAGTAGAAAAGTCGTCTGCATCATATAGGTGTAGTTCCTGAAACATATGGAGGGCACGATGAATGAGTCAGATTCTAGCAACAATTGTTTATTGTTACTCAATTCAGACTACTTAAATACACATTAATTCCGAAATCTTACTACTAAATATTCTGCTAACAAAAATGATAAAAAACTTATATCCATACGCAGTTCTAAGGGCAAATATGTTTTTTTTACTGTGGGCAAGGTCCTCGTATATGTTTTTGAAAGAAAAAAGCTTAAATGCTATAGGCTGACTTTTTGCAGCTTATTATATGTATGCTTTGCATCGATACTGAGTAAATTGGATAGACGCTTGCAGCGTAACTCAATGAGGCCTGTTTGTTTTTTATTGTTTATGTAATTATATTCATCTAAATCTTATATAATATTTTTTCCTAATTCTACATATTTCTTTATAATGGATGATAATTGTAGCTAAGATATATTTTATTATGCTATCAAATTAAGCAACTTAATATACTAGATACAACCTCTACAAATGTTTATAAGAAAAAATTATAAAATAACTAACTAGACTGCTAAATCCGAAATACCGGAATTTTTATCTTTATTTTGTGTACTTAAGCCAGATAATATATCGTCAACACGAATGATCATTGCGCAACACTCCACAGCCGATTTAATAATTTGAATTTTTGATGCTACTGTGTCATAAATCTGTTTGTCGTATGTATTCACAATATCACCAGTAAATCCACAAACGCCAAAATTTTTATTATTAGGGCCTTCTTGATGTAAAGTTATTAATTTAGATAATCCTGTATAAACAGGACCACCAGAATTCTGTAATAGTATTAAGGGTATGATTTGAAGAGCTTTTGCGATTGCTTTTATACCCCAAGTAGTTGAATCAGAGTATTTAGATGCGAGTCTGTCAAGATGGCAACTTAATTCAATTTCTGTTGCACCGCCGCCAGCAACAATACGGGGATCTAAAAATAAGCATCTTGCAACACACAAAGCATCGTGTAAGTTACGTTCAACTTCATTCAAGGTATCTTTTGATCCTCCACGTAAAATGACGCTACAAGCTTGTGGATCTTCACATTTAGTTAAAAATGTCCAATAGCTATCATCAATTTTTTTTACTTCAAATAGATGGCATTTGATGCCAAGACTAGCTTGTGTTATTTCTTCGCATCTATTAATGATCTTTGCTCCTGTTATTTTTACAAGTCTATTTTGTTCAGTTTTTTTAGCCCTTCTTATTACAGTAACATTTGCTTTCATTAAATAGTGAGCAGCTAAATCACTGACACCTTTTTCAGTAATGACCAGATTAGCTCCTGATTTAATAATGAATTGAGTCATTTTCTTAATTTCCTTTTCTTCCTGTTCAAGAATTTTTTCAAAATCATCAGCATTAGATATCTCAATATTGGTCATTGATTCGCCTTTTTTATATTCGAGAGGGCAATCTAATAACAATATTTTTGGATCAACAATTTTTCGTGCCATTCTGCTATGCGTAACATCTTTTTCCATAACTAAACCATCTATTACTTGGCTGTCTTCTAATAAACCTCCTACAATTTTTTCAATTCTAATATAACGTTTAATGTCGATTTCCTTTTTAGTATTAGAAAGCTCTACAAGTATTAATTTACAAGCTCGTAGAGCTAATGTAGAAATTTTGTTTGACCATTGTTCAGAAAATTTCGTCTGTAAAGAAGCTTTCAAAATACTTAGCATGACGTTAGAATCGTTCGTGTCTAATTTTGTAGCAATCGAATCTAAATAAGATAAAATTTCTGACAAAGCTAAATAATAGCCTTGAACAAGATAGGTAGGATGTATTTTTTCGACCAGATATTCTTTTGTTGAAGATAATATCGAACTTGCTAATAAAACAACTGATGTTGTACCATCACCGACTTCATCGTCCTGAGTACGACTAAGTTCAATCAAAGCTTTAGCAGCGGGATGAGTTACATCGATCTCTCTTAATATAGCATTTCCATCATTAGTAATAACTGTTCCATCCATCGGATCTAACATTAACTTTAGCATACTATTAGGTCCAAGAGTGGTTTTTATAATAGAAGATACAGCGTTTGCTGCATCAATACTATCAATTTGAGTTTGATTTCCATGCAAACGCTCAGCTTCGGGCGCTAATACAAATAAAGGCTGCTGATTACCGTACATATAAAAATAATATAAAATAATTTTAAAAAATACTATCATTATAATTATACAAAAAAATTAAAATTCCACTGCCGGGAATCGAACCCGGGTCGTATGGGTGAGAGCCATATATCCTGCCACTAGACTACAATGGATTAGATGTTTAGTTCTATTGTGTTTTGTGAAAACGTATTGAAGCAGGGGAAAAGATTTGTTGGAATTATTGTCAGCCTTCGTAGCATAGTGGCATTGCGCCTGTTTCGTAAACAGGAAGTCGTGGGTTCGATTCCCACCGGAGGCTTTAATATTTTATAGTGTATAAAATAAAAGAACCGCCTACGGGGGTCGAACCCGTGACCACAGGATCAAAAGTCCTGCGCTCTACCACTGAGCTAAAGCGGCCTGTAATATAATATTTATGACGGTTTGAAAAATAGTTAGCATGCGAAAATCAAATTTAAAATAGAACCGCCTACGGGGGTCGAACCCGTGACCACAGGATCAAAAGTCCTGCGCTCTACCACTGAGCTAAAGCGGCTTAAATTGATGAGCAATTTTAGATTTAGTGGATTTCTAATATATTTTATTGATTTTATTTTTAATATTTTGCTATCCATCTATTTCATAAAAAGAAAACAATATTATTAACAAACTATCTTTTAATGATTAATGTTATGTTATAGGTTGTCGCGAAACATAATTTATAACCGGAGGTAGCTCAGTTGGTAGAGCATCTGACTGTAGAGGATATCAGGTAGTCGGTGGTTCGATTCCGCCTCTCCGGACTTTATTTATTTTGCGTTAATTTGACTTACGAATAAAAGTTACATAAATATCAAGAATTTTATTTGATTAATTAATAATAAATAAATCACAAAACCTTTTAAATATATAATAAAATGGTGCCTACACCAGGAATCGAACCTGGATTTGAACGGCCACAACGTTCTGTCCTAACCATTAGACGATATAGGCCAAAAGCTAATACATAATATAAAACTGTGATCTAATTTTTCGTGTCGTTTAAAGTTAATGTTGAATAGTAATTATTGCCTTCGTAGCGCAACTGGCAGCGCGTGAGACTTCTAATCTCAAGGTTGCGGGTTCGAGTCCCGCCGGAGGTTTTTTTTTTTTAATTTTATTATTTTTTATGTATCAGCATTATTTAGTTAACGTTTTTCCAGATTGTAGTAATTTAACACTAAGCAGACTTAAAGAAATTTTGACGTTCAATGACTTAACGAAAGCTCAAAGAATTGAAGAGAATAAAAGTTGTATGAAGAATTTATTTTCAAATAGTTTTATTTCAAATAAAATATCGAACAGTAAATTATTACAACGCTGGCAAGATCAGTTAAAATATTAATATTTTGTATATTTGAACTATGCTTTGATCAAATAATGTACTTAAAAATACTATTATTAGAATTTTTTGTTTTTGCAAACATCACAAGTATTGTTCCACTCTTAATAAATAATGAACTAATCTTGTTTGATTCTTCATGTAATAATTTAAAAAATTGTTTCAAACGATTTAATGATGATAACTTAGAAGAAGTTGAAATAACTCATTACAATAACCTTTACATTTTTGAAAATCCAATTGTTATACAAGTAAACAGTTCTGACATTATCATATTCAATTCAGTTTTCTCAAAGAATAATTATAATCCCGTGATTTATTACTATTCATTCGCTTTGAATAATTTATACACTATCGTAAATGCTGACATACACAAGAAAATAATAGATAAAAAAATTTTAGCTGTTTGTTCCAACAAGATTGTTTATTTAATAACTAATTCAAAAAATATGATAATGATATTCAAAGTAACTTTTAATCGAAGGAAGGAGTTGACTTTATTCTTTTTTACATTTACAATCGATTTGTATTATGAATTTGAAAACAAAAATCTTGAAAATAAAATATTATATTTCGATTGTTCTGATGTTAACAAACTTAAACTATTTTTTCATTCTGGAGTAGTAGAAATTATAAGAACAAATGAAAAAATATATCACAAATATAACGATTTTGACTCGCAAGTTTTTTTGAGTAAATCAGCATCAATTACCAAATTATATGATGATTACTTTGTTTTAAATGATTGTGTTAACGAACATTTATCATGTCGTAAAACAGCATATAAAGTACGAAAAAATGAATTGATTAAAATGCCTAAAAACGTATATGAAATAATGGAAAAATATTTTCTTGTACCATATGATCTCGAAAATATGTACTTGATTGAAAAAAAAAATAATAATCATGCGGTTACTAAATCAACTAATAGTGCTCTAAAAATTTCAAATAACAAAAAATGCCACAATGGTACTATTGAGACTGACAGATGCGAATGTTCTGAAAATTATTTTGGAATAAATTGTAATAGATTGGATTTATTTTTTTTTGATGAAAAAATTTGTTCAGGGAATGGGTATCAAAATTTAGAAAAAGAATGTGTTTGTAATTTTGGTTATTATGGAGAAGCTTGCTCATTCAAGAACAACAAATGTAAATGCAAATATGATGAGGAAGGATTATATCACGGTATTTGTTCTAAAATTAATGCTTCTTGTTTTTGTGATTTTAATTATTCAGGAGAAAATTGTTTAAACAAACTTGAAATAAATAAAAAATGTTGCGACCATGGAATATATGATATTTCAGCTTCTGAATGCGTCTGCAGAAAAAACTATGTAGGACATAGTTGTGGACTCAATGTGGATGCCCTTAAACTTTTATTTGAGGAACTTTCTAAAAGCAATGAATTAAAACAAATACAAGATGAATATAGTACTGAATTTACAAAGTTACTGTTTTCGAATGATATAAATCAGATTATTAAATTATTTAAAATAAATAGTTGTTCAGTTATCGATTTAACCGATAGGTTTCGTCATGTTTTGAAAAATCCTAAAATATCAAAAATATTCGAAATGATTGTAAAGACTTATGATAAGTATTCAGTCAACTCATTACCAGATCAAATCAATGATATTAAATTATTAAGAAAAATCAAGCAAACTAAAGCAACTCGACTTGTTGCAAACGAAGAGCATGAAAAAAAAACTCAAATTGAAAAAACAATTAAAACCACTAACGTAAAAGAACCAATCGACTCAAAAAAAATTAAAAAGTCCGAGGTTGATGATACTCATAATAAACTAACATCAAATAAATATAAAAATATAATATACAAACTTAGTTATATAGTTTTACCAATTACTGTACTGTATCTGTTTATAATATTATAGTTTCTTTAGTTCTACTAATAATTGCTTTGCTGTTATTCTTTTATTTGGGTCGATTACTAACATTTTTTTTACTAAGCGAACGAGTCTTTTCTCAATTAATTCACAAAATATTGCCCAAATATTGAGTGTTTTATTGTATTGATTTTGAATCTCTGGCAAAAATAATTCTACTTTACAGGAATGGTCTAATTGAACTATTTTTATTAAATTTGATTGTTCAGTTGGATTGCTTGTGTTAAACAAAACCTCGCCTGTAACCAATTCCACAAACAAGCACGCTACAGACCATATATCAGAAACGTTTACATATTTAAAATCGCCAATTAATACTTCTGGTGGATCGTACAGATAATTATTATATTTATTTTCAATGTCTACCAATGGGTATTTGAGCGACAGGGCGAATTTAAAATTAATTAATTTTAGATTTTCTGAAGGATCTAAATAAATGCTATCTCGATTGATGTTTCTGTGCACTATTTTTTTTTCTTCCAAATGAGCTAATGCATCAATAATCTGATAAAAATATTTAAAAAAAACTTTAGATTTGGATTCGTACGTCATTTGATCAAAGTAGTTTTTGAGTGATATAGTTAGTGTTTCATGTGAAGTTTGTATTTGATTAGGTGTGATTTGTATATGTTGATAGCGGATTATATGTTTGTGGCTCGCGATCTTTGAGATAAGCAATTCTTTTATGCTCTGCTGTAATATAAGAGTATGATAAGGAAGTATAGAAATTAATTTTACGCTTTCATTCAAGTTGTTATGTGAAAAATCTAATTCAGTTGCTGTAGTTTTGACATCTAACATTTATCAAAACAATTTAATCTCGAAGAAGAAGTTTTTTTTTTAATTATTACGGTTTAGATTAATATGGAATTTAATGTAAAAAAAGAGTTTATTTTGAATGGATTAAAAAAAGAAGGGAAAACAGAAAATTATTGACATGAAAAAAAATAACCTATGAACACTGTTATCGCTAGCAAAGAAGTAAATCATTTCAACATCAAGTTCGATCTGAGTGATATTTCTGGAATCGTTTCTAAAAAGCCGGAAAATATAGTATGTTTTGTACAATAACAAATTCTTTTAGATAATAAAAGTCGTTTTTATGGAGCTCGAATATGCATCGCCGGTATTTCGCAACGTTGTCGATTACGTAGGGTTGAACGCCCATCATTTATGGCCCGATGTAAAAATTAGTTTAAGTGACATTAAAATATCGAAAATATCATTTATTGTCGAAAAAGCGAATTTGTTTAAAGCCAACACAGTGTTAGGTGTGAGTTCAATACAAATAAGTAATGTCATATACGCAGATTCTAACACTATAGATCAAAGTATTTCTCTAATATCTCCTTTTACTGGCAATTTTTATGGAAAATTAAATTGTACGCTGTCAGTGACATCTACTATAAACGCAGTAGATATTCATAAAAATTATGAGGGGAAAGAAATTATCCCAGATTTTACGTTCGAAAGCTGCATCATTAAACCTGACGCTGCGTTATCAGCAAATTATTCTCATATCTTAAGTTTGAAACTGCTTTCACTGGAGTTTTTTCAGTCTTTAACTGATGATCCATTGTTTATTATCGTCGAACTTGGTAGTGTTGAACTGAAATCAAAACATTTTTTGATTGCATCCATTGTAGATTTAAGACTGGAATTTCTTTTTCCTATTATGACGCCAATGTTGGCCGACTCAATTATTTTAAGAATTTATCAAGGTATTGGTTATTCTAAAAATTTATTGTGTGAAAGTATTTTCAGTTATGCAGAAGTTAAATCTAAAAAGATCGAAACAAAATGGTTCAACTATTATATCAACTGTCCAGAAGATTTAGAAAATCATGATTTGCTTATGTGTAGGTGCTTAATATCAATAATGGTATTTCCTAGACGAGTCAAAAACGATATCGAAGCACCTAAAATTAACTTGCTCAACCACAAAGGGTTGATGAATTGCAATCCAATCCACATTTTAATTGTATTATACGATTTGATAGTTATTGAACCGTCTATCAGTTACATTAAATTATCATGGTTATCTAATGTTAAGGTTATATCGCTATCGCAATTAAAAAAAATCAAAGATTATGACTCGAGTGAATATACAAATAGATATTCTTTTTCGGATTATAAAGAAGCTGTATTATTTTTTACGGGGTTCGTATCTGCAACTTCAGATGACGTTCCTCCTTTTTTTTACATTGAGCTATTTTCGACAAAAAATAAACGGGTTGCTTATAGGAGGATATGTTTTGATAAAATCTCTGGTGATAATAATAATTTAGGCTCTACTGAGCCAGAATATTTGTTGATAACAAATTATTACGGAGAATATGTGAGCAATATATTGATGTCGGTTAATAAATGTTCAGAGAATGTGCTGGAATATGAAAAAAAAAAACCGATTAGATACGATACATTTATTTTACACTTAAATATTTATTGTGCTCGAAATATACCATTTAGTTTGAAAGATCATTCAGTTCCCAAACTCAGTTTTGAAATTTTTTGTTCTCATACATACTCAAAAAATTTGTGTGAAAGACCGACTTCTCGATTTCCAGTTTATCTTCAACCTATTATTCTTGAGATTAAACTACCTATCAATGTTTCTTCTGGTAAAATATGTTTTTCAGTCATTGGTATTCGAATAAGAGATACGACAAACAGCAATGTGTTGGGTTGGGTATTTGTTTCGTCAAATAATTTTATTGTTTCTTTGAATAAAGTCACTAAACTGAATCCCAAGTGGTATAGTATAATACCTAGTGAGAATTGTCTTTATAAGAATCCGCCTGGATCTGGTGACAAATTTGGAGCTTTATTAGTATCGTGCCAATATATGACTCAGGCTATAAAAGACAATCTTTTTTTTGACGACCTAATTCCCGATCTAATGCCATATAACTTAAACTTAGGGTTTGTTGTACTGCTATCTCTAAAAAAACTTCAAAATGAACATAGAACTTATTCATCTAGTCAATTGGAATTAGATATTCTAAATAATCAAAATCAAATTGAAAATCCTATTATTATCATGCGAATTCCAGAATATTCCCTTTCTACTTGCACTAATAAGACACTTTATGGATATAACCCCAAAAAAAAAAAAAAAAATTCAAACGAAACAGCCAAACTGGATAGTTTTTCTGATTATGATAATTCAGTGAAAAATTGTTTTTTTTTGACTGACACATTGAAAATTAGCCTCTATTTGCCTCGAGATCATATTTTTGATCCACATTTAGAGATAACTATTTATGATAATGACGTCCGTGCAGATAATTTGATCGGAAGCACTAATCTGAAGTTAGCCCATATAATGCCGGGATATACAAACTATATTGAACAAAAACTTAAACCTATAGAAAGTCTAGATATCATTAATAATTTTTTTGGTTCTAAATATGTCCATCATGTATTTCAAAGCACTAATTCTGATGACTTTAACTTTAATCTGCGATTTGATGAAAATCGTTTGAGGAACAATTTAACATCAAGTTCGTCAAATGATAATATATTATTTGAAAATTTGGATGAAGCAAATAATAAAAATCTCTTTTCAACTGAATTGAATGTGTTGGATGATGGAATCCCTTCTGAAATCAAAATGCAGCGGAAGCTGCTGTTTCAAATGGGAATTTTACAAAATCACGAAAACATAAGTACAGACGATCTTATGGATATTCGAATTCCAACTGATATGGTGTTTATAAAACAAGGAACGCAGAAAATTTATTCTAAAAATAGTACTTATTTTAAACAGTTAACGTTACTAGCTTCAGAAGTTAAAGATCAAATGCTCAATTCTCAAAATTGGCTGTTTACTCCTTTATATTCAGCTGTTAATAACGAAGAAGTTTTTTTTGTTAAAACAGGTGAATTATGTTTGCAAATCGCTAGTAAAGTTAGTAATGAAGTTTTATGTAGCAATGCGGCGCTTACAAAAAATACTACTTTATTTGACTCAACTTTATTCAACACCATCTTATCGCTTACACATATATACAAACAGATATTTGTTCGAGTAGTTATTTACAAATTACATGTTTTGGGTAGAAAGCTGAATTTTCTGTTTAACGAAACAATAAAACCATTTATTTGTATCATATCTCAAACAAAAGTTTTATCAACGTTTCATTGTGAAGGAAATGAAGAAATTACTTGTAACTTTAGTTCTGTATTTGATTTGAAGTTGCCTGAATCATCTATATTGTACATTTTGATTTATAATAATGAAGCTAAGTTTGAGAAACTTATAGGCCTTTGTATCATTAACTTACTTGAGCGTGTCATGAATACTAAAAATAATTTATCAGAGAGACTACCTATTCCGCCTATAGAGCTTCATTTTTTGCGCAAAATCGAAACCAGTTCAAAATATTTCGGTTCAGTGTCGTTGTCAGTTGAAGCTGCGTTAAAAGAAGATTTTTTCGCACCTCTTGAACTAAAAACTAATTCAAGTTTTAACAATGTCGAATTACGGGTTGTTGTCTGGTCATGTCACCAATTAGTGTACTTAGAATACGACAAAAAGACTGACTCGGTATACGTCAATAGTAAATCATTAGATGTTTACGTAGAAAGTGAATTAGAATGCAAGTCCACTAGTAGTCCCAGAGTACAAACAACCGATGTCCATTATAACATAGAAAACGGTGAAGCTTTGTATAATTATCGTTTTGTATATCGAGATATTGAAGTGGTTAAAGGTACTACTTATGTTTTGCATTTGAGGGTATGGAAAAATTCCACATTATCGGAATCAGTTTTATTGGGTGAAGTGGTTTTGAGTTTGACGGACCATATCAATTACACAAGTACAAAAAACCAACTTATAGAAAATGATTTAGAAGCAGAAATTTACAAATTTTTAAAAAAAACAGGTCAAATCTTCGTTAATATACAAATTTTACATTCTAATGAAGCAACAATGAATCCTGTAGGGTATGGCAGAAATGAACCTAATAAAAGTCCTGAACTCACAGCACCACAAGTTGGTCGAGGATGGAGTGATTTCCTGGGTATTGGTGAACGAATTTATCATTTCAACAAGCTCAGACACCGAATTAGGATAGCAATTTGTGTTGTTTCATTTATAAATGTTTTTATTTTAGGTTTTGTGTATCCCGGAGTTATGTTAACTTCGACTTGATAAAAAGAAAAAGTTTTTAAAGAATTACAGTGAAGTTTAAGTAGATTTATAAAACAAAAAATGTTAAAAAAACTATACCGCTAAACAATATTTACAAGTTTAGCGGTAATTAACCAACAAAATATGAAATTTAAACACGGGAGCCACGTCCTTTAGAAGCATCTTTTGCATTGGACAAAAATCTTCTGTTATATTGGATTCTCTTCTTGAATCGTCCAGTGGGTGCTTTCTTTGTTTCTTGTTTTGCGACTTTTGGAGTCTGTGCCTTTACTTTACCGGCACGTGCCAATGAACCGTGTACTTTACCTATAATAAAATTAAATCGTTCAAAACACTATTTACTTACCCATGGTTTAAAATCTGTATCTTTTAAACTTTGAAATAATAGAAAATTAATTGTTGTTTTGTCCAATTAATCACCAGTTTATCCGAAAAAAATTTAACATTAAGAAAATAAATCTATTACTAAAAAAGGCTACATTTTAACTTTATTTAGGACGTCAGAGACCATGGGGCTATAAATTGTAATTTTTTCGCTCAAGTTTAATTTGTCTGATAACTTTTTTGTTATTAAAAAATAGCAATTTGGATGATTTTGCAGTAAAGAAGCGGGAACAGAGCTAGACTCTGCCTGATTGATTGCTTTATCTATAGCTTCTATCTTATCTAGAGTATTTGCGATTAATAATATTAATTTACTTTTTAAAATAATTTCAAACCCTATAGTCATAGCTCTAGTAGGTACCTCACTGGTACTGTTGAAAAAGCGTTTGTTAGCTTCAATTGTAGAATGTGCAAGCTCCACAATTCTGCACTTGGAATCTTTCGTTATTGGAGGCTCGTTAAAAGCGATATGCCCATTTCGTCCGATACCGCCAATAAATAAATCAAAGTTACCTGATACTTCAATTTTCGATTCGTATCTCTTACATTCCTGGTTCAAATCATCAGCCAAATAATTCAAAAAGTTTTTATTCTCTTCTGGTAATGGCAAATTGTCCAGTAAATTCTTTTTTAAAAAATACTTGTAACTGTCTGTAAAGTTAGTGGCTCTCAAACAATACTCATCTAAAGCAAAAGTGTGTACATTTTTCCAATCGATGTCAGTGTTTTTTCGTCCTAATTCACTAAGTTCTTTGTATGCATCCAACACACTTCCACCTGTCGGTGTAGCGAGCACAAATGAACGATTTTTTTGATCGAATACTTTTTTTATATGCGCTATGACAAATTCAGCTACAAATTTGCCTATTTCTTGTTTAGATTCAAAAATTAATACTTGCATGTAAATAAAAATAAAGACTACACTTATTAGCTTATAAGTAAGATAATTTTAAAGTGTGCTTTTAATTATTGTAGTTAGAATTAATGCAATATTTTATTTTTAAAGTTTTTGATTTTCGACTTTATATTAGAATTTGAGTCATCGCTGGATGAACTGTTTAATTTATCATAGTCTGCTAGTATATTTTTTTGTTGCAAGTTATTATACACTGCCATCACTTTAGCATCCAGATTAGCTTCTATTTCCTCTTCTTTTTGATTTTTATATTTTTCTGCAATATGCCTGAAATAACTCTCGCTACACTTACGGGTTGATCACTTGCACTGTACCATGAAAATTAATTACATTGTATGGTGGTGCTAAAATATCTGAAACTGGCCTTAAAAAATTTGAACTAACAACATTATATGTTAAAATAAGATCTACTAATAAACTATAGTTCATATGACTGTGAATAATTTTAATTAGAATAAAAAAGTTGATCTATTTTTTTCAAGTACAAAAGATGAATCCTTCAGTTCTGCTTCACTCAGTACATTGTCAACTTCATTCGGAATAAAATTATTTGTGTTGTATTCGTTCAAACATTTATACCGCTTTTTAACCAATTCAATTACATGTTTGTCAATCTTAATGCTTATTTTAGCTTCTGGATCACGTAACGCATTGAGTGTTTCAATGTGTATATCTTGAAATTTTATACTCTTAATTTTACTAGTAAATACTGCTAAGTTTTCTTCATACTCTTCACATTCATTACATTTGTTTAATAAAAGCACGACTCTCATATCTGGATGTTGGACGACATCAAATAACCGCGTTAGTTCAGACAGACTAAGGTCAAAACGTTTAATATCAATAATATCTACGACCCAGTAAAGACATAAAACGTTGCTTATTGCCGTAATCCAGTTTTTTCTAAATTCGAATTGACCTCCAAGATCCCAAAGTTCAAGAGTCAAACTGAAATAAAATTAATTTAAAACATACACACCTTTTTGCACAACTTTCACATCAAATCCCAGAGTGGGGATTCCGGTATAAATCGTGTTATTTAAATACCTATATAGTATGGTAGATTTTCCAGCAGCATCCAAACCACTAAAATTATTTAAATATGCGTACATACACTAAAAGGACTTTTACGGTGATTTTCTTTGTTTCTAAACTTGACATTCTTACAAGTACTCTACCTAAGTAAGTAACTCAATAATATTTTTTTTCTATATTTATATATAATATTCAAATGCTAAGAAATACGTTTACAAGTATTCTTGACCGTGTTTTAAACAAGTTTTCAGACTATTTCGCTAAGGACGATTTTAACTTAGAGAGACTCAAAGAAGACAATCAGTCAACTGCGAAACTGTTTAATTTTGCACTTAAAATGACTAAAAACGAAGCGAAAGAAATACTTGACGTTCAAGAAGTCAGTGACAAAAAATTGCTCCTTAAACGACGAGATGATTTGATCAACCGGAACGAATTGATTGGTGATAATCTCGGTTCTAAGTATTTGCAAAAAAAAATTTATCAAGCTTGGAGACTGCTCAAATAAACTAATGCTCGTAGGAGCAAAAACCACACAAACAAAACCAGTAATTAAATGCTCTTAATTAACTACGAAAGCTTTAAATACAGAAAAAAATGTACATCTGAAAAAATATCTAGGTTTTAACTACTCATGCAATCCAGCTTGCTTTGAATTTATGCCATAGATTTGCGTGCGCACCATGATGATATCACAGCTATTCATAAAAACTAAGATAAATCCGGCTGCGCGGCAATTTTACGATCAGAAAAAGAACAAGAAAACTAAGTTGTTTAGAGTTGCTGTTTACCTAGATGTTTCGAGAAACGAACAATGTGATTTGGCTGGTAAGCAAATAAAAAAATTTTCTGATGCTTACTCTGTGGATTCTACTGTGAATAGTGAACTGTTAAATGCTGCGTTACTAGGTAATGACTCATACCAACTAAATTTAAAGGGTTTACAGCCGCATGTGCAGTCTTATTATAAGAGTTCAAAAAAAATACCTGCTAATAATATTAAAAAATTTTTAGACGAAAACAGTTTGCCACAAATAGATTTCTTGTATAAAAACAATGATGTAACTTTCCCGAAAGAGTTTTTTTTCAATACGACTATTTCATCTAACAAATATGTTTGTGCGCTTCAAAAACACATTCAACAGGTCCCAGTCAATGAATGGAAACAGAATTTGTTTAATCTGGTTAAATACATAGATGACAAATTGCTTTCATATAAATTAAATAATGCGAAAAACTTACAACGTTACGCGTATTTTAACATCGCAACAAGGATCAAAGTGTATCCAAAGTACCTTAAAATGATTATCAAAAACCAAGAAAGGAGGCAGAAAAATAACCCTTTCTTGTCAAAAAAATCAGACCGCTGCTGGTGTAGTAACTACGATCAAATGTTTTACGTTCCAAGTGATTTTCCTCAATTGCAAACACCCAATCGTACGGAATGCACGCCTCACGCTTTGTTGAGTTTACTACGGTCACCCGTACAAAACTTAATATCAAATAAGCTGAAAAAAAAAATTCAAGAGGAACTTTGCATTTTAGCAATAGCGTGTATGAATTCTCCTAGCGACCCCGAACAATATATGAACTTTTTGATGCTTTTTTGTCGTATTCAAAAACTCATCAAAATTTCACCTATTCCTGTTTTAGAATTGGTTAAAATCATTTTTATGTCACATTTTGAAATTTATCAAAACTGTTCAGAAAAAATTACGCAAGCGACATATGAGTTGGTGTTATCAAAATTGAAAATTCTTAAAAAAAAGCTTTAAATAGTCTTCATTTAATCTTGACTCCAATTATTTAGCAAATTCACTTGATACCTTGTTTTCCATATTTTAGTCCATTGTGGTGCAAAATGTTATCTTGAAAATTATGTGAACAATCTGATTCATAACTAAAGTCTTTAGTTGAAATAATAAAATCTTTACATACAGCTTATGTCTCATTGTTTTGAAACAAACAATAAATATTATGGTATCAGTGATAACACTTTTAAATCTCGAAATGCAGACTCTAATAAAGCTTTGAAACAAGAAGTTTTTAGAAACTCTCTAGAGGACAACTGTCTTACCGATAACGCTTATTCTCTTTGTGAAAATCTGATCCCGCTAAACAATCATACAAATAATCAAAAAATAAAGCAGACGTCTGAAAATACATTTAACTATAAAAAAGAAGTGTGTTCAGGATTTAACAGCAACGAAAATAAAAAAAAAACGATTAACTTAAACGAGTTCACTCACCCTGAGTCATTCAATAAAATTATTGAGGAAACTTGTTCGCCTATACAAGAAACTGAGCCAAATCGAACTTCCGGAATTTCAGCTTGTCAGGTCTCAGACGCATCTAGTATGTTTAACGGTTGTTGTTCGTTGTTATCGCAACCTTATGGTCAATGCACATGCCTTTATTCACATTGCGACGCTAATCAGACACTTACTTGTTGTAGTTCGAATATTAATCAATGTCAACAAGTTTGCGATTGTGGACGATCATTATCCTGCAATTGCTCATTTCCATCGATATTACATTTAAACAGACGATGTTTGCACGCTAGTAAATTGAATCACGACAACTTTTCACTCGAAGCAGCCATGGAGAAAGTCGTTTCAACGGGTAAATATGTTATATTGACTCAAGATATCGTTGAAATTATGAAAAAAAAAATAGATAACGTCAAAGCAAAAACGGGAGATACTATTGCATTTCAGACGCACACTAAGAAATCCGTAGAGTTATTTAATCAAATGTATAACTCGATAAAAAAAATGTCTTCTGAAAAAATTACAAAACTCAGTATTTTGAATGATAATTCTATAGAACCGTCTACCACTGATGATTCAATTCAATATGTAAATAATAAAGAAGAAGAATGTGCCGTTAAAAAAAAATGGTCTACTCATGACCATCATCCTTGTCAGTCTAACCAGTATTCTCACAACCCTTATATTGCTTGTGAAAATCCTCAAAAGTATTATGAAAAACCTATTAGTCGTTTGTCTCATGAAACCCTCCAACTCAAGCTGCCTCCAAAAAGTCAAAGAAAAGAAACAGTTGTAAATCATAATAGAGTTGTGCGTGACGCGGAACTTCCTACTACGTTTTTCCAACCGTTTTCACGAACGTCCTATTCAAGAAATAGGCCACCTAAAGTATATCCTATTGTACCTCAGCCAAGTAATGTGGATGAAGATGCGAAAATGGAAAATAACTCGTTTAGATCATCTGATAATTCATCTGAATTAGTCAGTGAAGGTAGTAGTTCGTCTCTTCTGGAATCTAACCTTCAATTTGATCCAAATGAAATTGATATTGCTGAAACTAAAAAACTTAAAGCGTTAATTGAAGCCAAACTTGCAGAAACCTATTCATGCATTAAAGAAATCATGCAAAGAAATAATGGTCAATTCCCTGGCTCGGTAAGTTTAAATAGCAGGAAATTTTGCTTAGAAAGAAGATGTTCTCTGTTTATTAAAACTCGATAAAAGGAAGCGAAAACTCAATGAAAAATTAAAATTGGTTACTGTATAGTTATTTAGACAGCATTTTAAATTAATCATCAATGTGGTTTGCTTTAGAGTATATTCGATCTATGCTTGTAATCAAATTATCAAAAGTTTTTTCGTATTTGCAATATTTATTATCTAGAGCATTCTTAAGGTTATCTAATTTTTTATTCAAGTTGTCATTTATTTTTTTTAACTCTATTGTGCTTTTTTCGTATTCATCTATTATTACTTGATAATTCTCCTCAGAAGTCGAAATAAATGAACGGCTTGCAGGCACATAAAAATAATTTTGCGAAGTTAAATCGTACAAGGAGATGGGTAAATGAACTGAAATCAGTGAAAAAGTAAAATTATAATTTCGCGATACATTGTTATTCAACAAAGTTGTGGCTTTTTCTATATATTGTTCCTGATGTTTGCTTGGGTTGTTTTTCGTTATCAGTTTATTTGCAACGGTTGTTGTTAATTCAGGATCATCGCTTAAATTAGAGAGCTGGGCTAAAGAAAAAAATTCTTCGTTCGGTAGTAAAGTTAAGTCTTGATTCAGTAACGTCGCCATTTTTTTAATTAGTAAAAAATTTGCTTGTTGAACGAACTTGGATTCAAATGTGTCATTTTCCATATACACTTGCAACAACTGGTCTTCTGTAATAGGAACAACAACTTTGGTTGCATTCTTGAATATGTATTTTAGTCTAAGATTTGAAAGAAGATATGGTAGATGATTAGAGTAGTCTATTGAGGTATCTTCAGTTTCTGAATCCGAATAATCGGTGTCATTCGTATAGTGAACTTTTCCACCAATATAATACTGATTGGCTAAAATCTGATCAATCCGTACCAACGATTCGCTACTTCGGCCTTTTATTTTATTATTTATTTTATCAATTTCGGTGCTAGTATTTACCGGTAGTACTTCTTTTGTTTCATTGTTCGAATAATCAAAAGAGATGAATCCTGTATTGCTTTCGCTAGGCAGTCTAATAATCGAACGGATATTGTTATCTTGTAAACTATCTATTTCTTTTGAAATAATATTGTGTGAATCAATTTTAAGTTCATTCCGATTTTTTTGCACTTTTTGTTCTTGCAAAAAGTTATAATAAGCTACTTTTTTGCGGCGTATTTCTTCTTGTTCTGTAGCAAAAACATGCTCATGGTCACTGGAATATAACCCTCCAACTGATTTTACCTCGAATGGAGTTTCATTTAATAAAGACAACTTTGCAATGTAACTCTTACTGAATTTGATTGGGTTGATTGATAAAAATTGTTTTTTCAAACGCATATATCGCTCGTTTCGTTCATTAAGTTGCGCTAAGCGTTGTTTACGCTTGAGTTTTTTCCCGTATTTTGAAGCTAAGCGCGCTCGAGCCTCAGCAAGCATCTCATATTGCTCGACATCCAAGACCGTAGCATCTGGTACAGCTGCATTGGTTTCCACGTTGTAATCATCAATTGTATTTATGAGTCGTTCTCTATCTTCCGCATTGTAACTTTGATTCAGTTCGATATAGTGAGTTAAGCATTCTTTTACTGTACGATCTAATAATGTTGCAATAGTGGTCCATTGAGAGTTGAACATTTCTTTTAACTGCAAAAGTTGATTAGATTCGTCTGGTGTCCAAGCCCTAAATTGTAGCTTGGGTAGTATATAATCGTTCCAACGTTGTTTGCACTGAATGGCAGATTTTTTTGCAAGCAAACTAGAAATCCTAGCCCAATTATTTATACCATATTTCATTACTGCTGCTTTTAGAACAGCATCTTCGCTGTTATACCAGACATCTGGTCTAGGTTGGTAGTTCTGCATAAGCTAAACGTAAATTTATAATTTCATCACTAGGGCTGAAAGATTTACCTGCTAAAATGCTTCTTCAACTAATTTACCTACTATTCTCCTAGATACAGTGACTAATTTATTATATTTATCCGATTCGCTTGATAAATTATTTAATAATATTTTTTTAGAAATATGTCGACTAAGAACATTTTCCGAATCTGGGATATTACTATAAAATTTATCTACTTGTTTTGTTTCATTTTTGAATACACAATAAGCTTCATTCTTTTCAAATTGTCTACACAAATTCATCAATAGTTTTACTTACAATCCAAAACCGTCTAATCCCTCGCATGAATACTCTGGGTCTAGCATATAAATTTGTGCACATACTAAATTTTTTTTGTGGTAAGTTAATACGTATCCTTCATCACATGCTAATTGATTAGTGTAGTCTTTTAATACAAAACACGATTTCGTCTCTTCGTTATAAAAGTTGACATCTCTATTAATTACTTTGTAGTAACCATTGATTACAGCTTCATCTAAATGTCCTGAAATATTACAGTATTTCTCTTTTGGTAAATCAATTGATATTTTCATGCATTGTTTATATTGTTCAGACCATTTCCAAGCACTTCTACAAGAAGCCTGGCTTAATATAGGATCAACTGTGACTCTAGTTTTACAATATGTTATATTATTCTTAGTCGTGAGCTCGTATGGAGCTTCACAAATGTTTTTAGAATTTATATTCAGCCCAGGCCCGTTGATTTTTTTGGCGTTTTTTCCAGATCTAATTATATCTCTTAAAAAATTTATATTATCATCATTTGTTTCAGCTTGTAGGCTACTGAAAGACTCAAAAAACGCTATCAAATTAGATGAAAACTCAGTTAAATAAGTATGATAAACAAAAGATAATGGAGAAAAAAATATATCTTCTTTTTGTTCGTCATTTTCAAAAGATTGAGCGTTAGAATCAGAAATTTGTCTGAATATATCCTTGAAACACATGTAGCTGGGTGGAGAAAGATTAGTTCCGGTTCTGTCATGCTTGATATGCTCTGTATATCCTTTTGGGCATTCAAGATGAACTCTTGGCTTGTACATTCTAGCACTTATGCAAACACCGTCTGCGTTAGCTATAAAAGGGGGTAAATCAGTGATGCCGGTGTAATGTTTACATACCAATTGTTTTGCATCAATAGTTTCTAGATAATCTGAAGAATTATAATGTTGTTTATTAAGGTTTTTGTTTGAACGATTGATAAGAATCGTTAACGGTTTTTTTGTGTTCTTGTAATTGATGTAGATACATTTTTTTTTTTCTAGATCATAATAATAATTAGTACATCTCTTGTGAGAGTCTTTGCAAAGCGTGATTGCATTGAGAATTATATTTTGATCATTATGAATCGCAGCGTGTATATTTAAGATAAATAATAATCCACTAATTAATGAATATACGTTAGTCATAATATCATCACATAATAATTGTAGTGAAATGTGTAAAAATTTTTCTAAGTTCGCTGCTTGGCTAATTCAAAAAATTTTCTACCGGTAAGTTTGGTAGAATCAATAGTAGGATCTAACCAAACGCCTTTCTGGATCATTTCTTGCGCAAAATCTGAAGACCATTTTATAAATTCTTCCTCAGTAACTCTTTCTGATTCAGCTGGTAAATTAATCGTGTTTAGAATGCGGTAGTATTCCGTCTCGTTTGCATCAGAAAGTTCTTCTTCATTTGATTCTTCGTCTACATAATTTTCGTTTAAAAAAATCTGAACGGCAATGTAAATGTCATATAAACATTCAAAACCTGTTAATTCTGAAACGACTTCATTAATAATAGCGTCAATCTTGTTTTTTTGCTCATTGCCAATCGATTGAGAAGCTAAACAAGTGACATTAGTTATTGAATGAGGATATTCATCTAAATTGGACACTTCAATGGATGCTTTGTGTTTGTTTGAGCCAGAAGAGGTGACTTTAAAGACAAGTTTGTCGTCGACTATTTTGTAGCTAAAAGAGTCGACTAACAAAGAGATAGCGTTCAATTCATCTTCTAAAATGGGATTCATAAGGCTGTTATAAACTAAATTTCGGATTTATACAGTATGTAATAAAGAATTCAGAATAATTTAGTCGGAATACCTAAATCCGCGCACGCAACTGCCAATTGCTTTAATTAAAATATAATTTAAAATACTAATTTTCGCATTGACTGAAAAGCATATTGAAACTCATTAGTCCAAGCTTCTTCCAGAGCAATTCTCACAAATTCATATAATGTACAAAGCAATGCTATTAAAAAATCGTCTATATTTTCGATAACCTGTACTATTACCCACAGGGTTTGACTATCAACCTCAAGGGCACGCTTAAATCCAAAAGGTGGAGATAGATTTATATTCATAATGGCTTTTTTATTTGCTTTCGCGTTGAAATTTTTTGCTAAGTTTTCTAATATGTTAAGAGCATAAGTTCTTTCTTTTGTTGTTGGAAAATACACCGTAGAAACCTAAAAAATATTTTTTTGACTAACTTACCAAATCATAATATTTATGATATTGTTTGATGTATATTTGCTGCCGACTATTCAGAAATACTGGCGTTTTTATTGACTGATTGATGATATTTGTGTAAATCGCTTTGTAGTACAGGAATAACAACGAACTGATTCGATTCTGCAATTCTTTATTGTTGAGTATTTCCTGTTTTGAATTTTCGTCGAAATAAAGTGCGCACCGGATATTTCTTGATATTTTTTTGTTGTAAAAACAATTTATTCTTTCACACGTGTTCAGCAATTTTTTCCATTTTTGACTGGTGTTTAAAACAATAAAATTCTTATACACTTTTTTTAATGTATGTGTGTATGTGTTACCTACGTCATATTTTGATCTAAGCAAAACAATTAATCCAAACAATTCAGTGTTTTTCAGAAATCTAATTTGTGCGGTGAATGGGTTGTATATTACATCTAGCTGGGTATCTTTATATGATGGTAGGGAATATGTGAAAAAAGGAATCGATAACTTTCTATGGATGAATCAGTGTGAAAACCTACTCAAGAGCAAATTCTAATATTTTACTTAACAAATCTCTATGGTATATAAGATTTTTTAGCATTATCCTATAAGAGTTTTGGAAAATGAAATAAATAATCAATTTCAAACAAATTATTAATTTGAATTTTGTTCAATATAAATTGTAGCTTATAAGATTTTAATCTATAAGAAGTAATCTACTCCATAATTTATGAGCTATAAACTGATACAAACTGATGGACTTTCTTCTGTTTCTTCCATGGGATCGACGGAAAAATCTATTAATATATCAAAATTTCACCAAAAAGGCGATCTAGACGAAGTGTACAACGAAGTGGGTTCTGAGAGCAGTTTACATTACGTTCAGGAAAACGAAAAAAAAATTGAACCAATGTCAAACATTAACAGTGTTTCTGCTTTTAAAAACATAACAGATGGTAATAATATAAATCCGGCTTCGGTAAATTCTGGCCAGGATTATCGTCGCCTACTACAAAATGAAGTATCTTTTACCAAAAATAATTTGGGATTTTCATCACTTCAAGAAAATTTGGCGTATTCGAACCAAAACAGTGAAAACCGCAATAGCGTGCAACGGTCACCTGACATATATAACTCAGTTTTCAGCAATAAAAATCTCTCCTTCAGGCCGTTAGACAAAAATGTTGATTCGAATACAAATCCATCTAATAATCTGGCTAGCGATTCCGAACACGCTATGCAGAATAGTGAAATAGGAATTAATTCTTACGAAGAGACCAATGACGAAGTGTTTGAGCTTATTGCCCAGTCTCTAACAGGTATGAACAAAGGGTTGGAAATGTTTAGCCAAGTATTGCCCAAAATATTAAAGCAGCAAGAAGAACTAAATGCGCGTTTGAATGACATTCAAGAACAAGTTGCTGCTGCGACCAGTAAGCTATACGATTTTGAAAAGCGGTGCTCGGAAGCTTTGGAAAACGTATACGATACAGTCAGAAAAATTTCTGCTTCTGGAAAAAAAGCTTACGTAGACAACTCGACATCCTCTACAACTCCAAACCCGGTTTATTACTTTGTCACAGAGAATTTTGTTAACGGATTAAACAAAAACACTGAGCCTTTCAGTCAAATAAGCCAATTGGAAAATAGATACAAAGCAAATAACAAGCGCAGTTAAATCGAAAAATTATTCAATATAATTTAAGTAAAATTTTAATTATAAGTTTCATTTATCATAGCTGCAGCTAATAGAAACACAAAAAAAAATAAAATTAAAAGAAGTTTTAAAAATATGAAATTAATAGACAGAACAGTTATTTTTTACTTAGACGAGTATATTAGTCAATCACCAAGTTCTAATCAAAAATGAGCAAATTGTCACAACAAGTGGTAGAAGAGGCCGTTAGAGCCGTTCTGAATCCGGAAAAGAAAAGAAATTTCCTTGAATCTATTGATTTACAAATAGTCATCAAGGATTACGACCTCAAACGAGACAAACGTTTCAACGGTACTATTCGCTTACCACATGTCATTAGTCCGAATCGAAAGGTCTGTGTTCTCGGGACAGACGTCCATTGCCAAGAAGCCAAGAACTGCGGTCTTCCTTGTTTGAATGTCGCCGCGATGGAAGCAATCAACATGAACGCCAAAGTTGTTAAGAAGCTAGCCAAAAAGTATCACTATTTCATGTGTTCTTCTTCTTTAATCACCATGATTCCCAAATACTTCGGACCCACTCTTAACAAGCTTGGAAAGTTCCCTGCTATTATCACTCCTAATGACAAGCTTGCTGACAAGTCCACCGACTTGAAAGCAACTGTGAAGTTTGTCTTCAAAAAAGACACGAGCTTGGGAGTTGCTATTGGCAACGTTAACATGACTGAACAAGAACTCACAGAAAACTTACATACAGCTATTAACTTTTTGGTGTCTCTCACCAAAAAAAACTGGCATAACATCAAAACTATGCATATCAGATCCGCTATGGGTAAACCCCGACAAATTTACCCTTAAAATATTTATTTTATTTTTAGCCTGCTACTTTTTAGTTGATTTTATAAATATATATTCTTTTTTTGCAGGGTATTAATGGAAAAACTGCGCATCAAAAAAGAAACCTCCAAGTTTCGCGCCTGCAAAGGCTGTGGTAGGCTTAAGTCTTTTGAAGAGTTTGTCGCAGACGGCTGTGAAAATTGCTTGGAACTGCAATTTGATGGAAACCCGGAAGAAGTCAATCTAAACACGACGCGAAACTATTCAGGTATGGTGGCTTTGTTTAAACCTGAAAAATCTCAAATCGCAAAATTGTTCGAAATCAAAACGCAAAAAAGCGGTCTCTACGCCGCTCTGCTGAAAGACTAAATTGACTTGTAACTTCTTTTTTCGTTATTCCAATATTATTTTTAGTCATATTTCATAAAACCGTATTTAATTCTTTTATATTTGAAATTTAAAATTATTTGTCGTGTGTGTTCATAAGGTTAGTAATCAGTTTGAAAAAGAATGCAATGTACGCTTGATGAAAATAAAATACAAGATGTTTTGGGATCTCTAAATGAAATTTCTCGAAATCCTAATAACCCCGTTGCTCTGCATCAATTAGCCCAGTTGCAGTCTTCCAACGAAGGGCTCAACTACATTATACATATTTTCACGAATAAAAACGTAGATAACATTTCTATCAGACAAATAACCGGAATTATCATCAAAAACGCGCTAGATTCTATTTTAGAACGACCTGATAAGAACGTTATTTTTAAATTTATTTTACTCAGTCTGTGCGACGAATCGAATTTGATTCGCGAAACGGCCGGCAATATTGTTGCCACCATAGTTTCTAAACTGGGCGTCGATCAATGCTCCGAACTTATCGAGGACTTGTTGTCTATACGACAAAAGACTGATCACTTGAACATTGCCATATCAGCGCTCAGGACTCTAAAAAAAATCGTTGAAGACATATTTGGAAATAGTTCCAACTCGCATTGCCAAAACTTTGTCTCAAACTATTCAGAAGTTTTTAGAACTTTTTCGCACAATAAGCTTTTACCTTACTTGTTCAACATTCTCAATCAAGATTTTGTGCCTGAAATATATGAACAGACACTCTCCATATTGAATATTTATAATTACCATATGGCTTTTGCAATTGACGACAGTACTGACAGGTTCTTTAATCTTTATTTCCAGCTTTTAATCAAGTCTCTTCCGATTAACTTGCTTCCCATTAAATTACAAGTTACTCAAGGATTGCTCGACTTGCTTCAGTACTACTCAGAATTCGACAACATGCAAATGAACGCCATTGTTGAATACTTGATTAACTGTGCTATAGACAAGGATTACAATCTTCGGTTACGTAGCTTTTATATTTGGAAAGAAATTTCCAATTTGTACGACTTCAAGCCGTTTTTATCGCAATATCTTGAAAAAATTCTCGGTGTGATTTACTGTAACCTGGGATTCACTGAAGCTGATTTTCTCGATTTGAAATACCCTGTCAGTTCTATGTCGAACTACGCAGAAAGTACGACCGTAGGAATATCTGTGAAGAACACTGCCGGCGGTTCTGAAAGCGCTGATTATAAATCTCCCTGGGGATACAATTACACAGTGAGAAAAGAATCGGCTGCTGTTTTAGAAACTTTAAGTGAATTATTTTCCGAGATGGTTGTGAAAATTCTCGTTCCCAATATTTACAACTTGATACTTAACAGTACCAACTGGCAAGAAACCGAAAAAGCAATTTTTGCCTTAGGAATCATTACCAACAACTACACAATGAAATTGGTGCCCCAACCATTTGAAATTATAAACTACCTAATTAAGTTAATTGACTCACCCGTATATCTCGTTGGTTCTATGAGTTGCTGGACTTTAAGTCGATTCACAGAGCTAATTTGTCATGAAGGTCCACCAGAACTTTCAGCGCAACTTCTCAATTTGTATTTGAGTAAAATCTTCGTCAGCCATCCGAACGTTACTGACGTAATTTTCTCTGCGCTTGACGAGCTTTTAAACATCGACCAACAATTGTGCGTTTCGCACTTCGACCAATTAGTCTGTTTTTTAATTCAGGGAATCGAAAGTTTTCAATTCCGGCTATTGATTCTAATGTCCATGTTCGGAAATGTTTTTCTTATGATTTTAGGAAACATATCTCACAATCCGGACTTTTGCAACAAGTTGCAACGTGTGGCTGAATGTGTTGCAAAAAAATTAAATGACCGTAGATTGACCTCAATCGAACTGCAATTATTATTTGAACTAGCCGCAAATCTAGTTATATTTCTCAATAATAGATCTTTTGATTTTGTTAAAATGTCTTCCGGTGTAGTTTCAGAAAAGTTAACTAGAGAAATGCATGAATTTGCTGAACACCTTCAGTTCAAGTCCGACGTGTCGCTTGATATCTATAACACCGAGCTATTAGAATCTATTGTTGTTTATTTATCTAAACTATCAAATATTTTCAAAACAGGTATCAGCGAATTCTTAGTCATTTGCAAACTACCCAATGTTTTAAGTTTTATCTACAACGAATTGAATCAAGACCACTACTCTTATTTGCAATCTTTTTTTTTACGCATCATAGTTCCATTTTTTGAATATAATATCGAAGTGTTAGAACCACAGTTACTCCCTATCTTGAAATCGATAACGAGTTATCTCTATATCTTTAATTCAGAAACAGTTTCAGATGTAGCGTATTTGCTCTCCTTTGTAGTGATCTCCCGTTATAATAGCTACTTCAACAATTACATTGACGATATTCTCAAACAACTAAAATTCATTATGAACAACGTTAAATATGCAAGCTACTGCAAAGACAGTGTTACTTGCCTGCTCGGATGTTTTTCATATGTTTTTCCGCATCAGTCTTTAATGTATATTATCCAACTTGACGACATTATTGCTAATAATCTTCCTGAGTATATTAGAGGCATTCCAGATTTGTTTGCAGTAAGTGGATTTTTCAAAGTAGCTACTGAAAGACCTGGAGAACTTCCTAAGCTTTTGAACGCAATCAAAAAAAACGCCGTCGGCTTGTCCGCAATCGATCAACAAAATATGTTTCCACCGAACGTTGTTCACGCTTTGCGTAACGGTCTAGCTCAGTTCATACAAAGTAAATAAAGTGAAATTTTCAAAATGCGTAATTAAAATAAATACAAAAAGCTAGTGATATTATCGGGTACAATGATATCGCCCGCCCAAATACAAAAATTTTTTATTTGTATTTAATTCTAAATTTGTGTAAATTGATAATTTTTATAATACAGATGCAAATCACTTGTAAAGATCGTTCTACTAAAAAAGAAAAAGTAATTGAATTGGCTGACAATGCTTGTTTGTTAGACTTGAAATTAGCGTATGAACACTTGAGTAAGTCCCTGATTTAACCTAACTGTAGCGGGTTTACCTATTCAAAGACAACGTTGGACCTTTAAAAACGGAAAAACTCTGGTCGACAATGAACTCCAATCGCAAAATGTCACTGATAACACGAGCCTTTTAATCAAAGATCTAGGTATGCAGGTCAGTTGGAGACTTGTATTCATCATCGAATATCTAGGACCTATATTGATTTTCCCTTTTGCAAGACTCATTAACATCAACAGACCGTTAACCTTCATCCAGAAACTGGGTTATCTTTGCATTATGATTCATTTCATCAAGCGTGAATTTGAATCTGTTTTCGTTCATCGTTTTAGCAAAAGTAGCATGCCCTTCAAAAGACTTCCTATTAACTGTTTCCACTATTGGATTCTTTGTGGAGTAATGATTTCGTACCAGCTGTTCAGCAAAAACTATACTTGCTATTTGGAAAATCACAAATATATCGCGGTAATTCTGTTCATTGCTTTTCTGAGCACGGAAATCATGAACTTTTTAACTCATCTCGTGCTCAAAAAACTCAGAAAACCTGAATCTACGACGCGAGGCATACCTTACAAATTCGGTTTTGACTACGTCAGTTGTGCGAATTATTTTTGGGAAGCCTTGAGCTGGATTATTTTTTCTTTGATCATCAATACTACAAACGCCTGGCTTTTCACAATTATCAGCGTTGTCCAAATGTACATTTGGGCTAAAAAAAAACATTGCTTATACAAAAAAGAGTTCGCTAATTACCCTCCGTAAGTTATTTAAGAAGTTTTATTTTTTTCAGAAATCGAAAATGCATGATTCCCTATTTACTCTAAAATTCTCATCATGATTTTCTATTATTTGCTAATTAAATTTATTTTCCTCATTATTTGTGAATCAATAATATACATATATATAAATATATGTTCATTCGCTTCTAAGCCTCAAATACGCCAATGAGTGATATTAGTTTTTGTCATTTATGGTACGTTTCACACTCTTAAAACTTTTAGTGGCAACTGCTTGCACAGCGTTGAAGACCCTAACACTAATAGTTTAGTTCTTCGTTGTCTTGTGTGCAGAAAACTATTCCCCCCCGACGAGCTGAATAAGACAACTAGCGTTGTAAGAACAATTTATTTTCAAAATCGAAGCAGGTAGGTTTTTTATTCGTTGAATTTTTTTAGAGAAGACTACAAGAGCTTTGTGTACAAAGGATGGATCTATGACAAATCTCTGCCAAGAGACCCCAACTATGTTTGCGAATCTTGCGGTGAAAAAGGAGCTATTTACTCGTTGCTCCCAGAAAAATGCTCTTTAGACTCGATCAAAATCGCTTATGTCTGCATTAACTGCGAAGCGTTTTCAATTAACTAAATTGCTGCTTTATACTAATAAAAAATTAAATATGTTATGTATTTAAACTACAAGTTTTTATGGAGATTTTTTTAACGTAGGCACTGGTTGAGGCATAGCATACGGAACTCGTATCACCGGTGCCGGTGGGACTGGTGCTTGCTGCGGTAAAATTATCGCTGGCTGAGGTATAACAACTGGCTGCTGAACTATTGTTAGCTGCGGTTGAGGTATTACCGGTGTTTCGATCACATTCACACCCTTGTTCTCGGGAGCTGCACTCGCTGGAGGATCTATGTGCAAATCTTTTACACGTTCTACTGGTGCTTCTGCCGGAGTTACTTCTGACCTTACTTTATCAAAGTCAAAGTACGTGTGAAGTCTATAACACACTTTTACTTTATGGTCATACTCAAATCCGTCTCTGCACTTCATGATAGGTTCTAAGCGTGTTTCTTTAATGCAAGTGTTGCTCGAAGATGATAAATAGAAATCTTCAGGGCAAACGTAAACTGCTTGTTCTCGTAACTCCATAACACAAGTGTTGAATAATAAAGTAAACCCACGAGGACATGCTTTAATATGTTCTGTCGTGTTGTATTGTACACATTTTTGATCGAATTCAGTAAATCCTGCTGGACATATGAAGCGAGGAGCTTCCAAAATCGCAGACAAACACTTATAGCCACGATTTGTCATTTCTAAAGAAGTGCCAGGGACTATGCATTTCAGATCTGGAGACGAGTATTCGTCGATAATACACGTCACTGGTTGTCCCACAATGTTTGTTAATATTTTCGAATTCAACGGGCAAAAAATGTTCGCATCCATTTTTTCTATTTTTTTGCATAAGTTGTCTAACCCTAAGTTGAAGCCTTCCGGACACAACAACTTAGAAGGCTCTTCAATGATTTTTTGGCATTTATTTTGTCTATTTAATACATATCCTGGCGCGCAGCTATGCGTCATTGCTATTGATTCAGTCATCGAGCAACTTGATTCTATGAGTTCAAATCCCATTGGGCACGAAATTAAAGGCTCGAAAAACTCACGCATTACACAATCCATAGTTATAAATTCGCTGTTAGGTGGACAAGTAATCAAAGCTTTAATTGTTGGAGTATGATTCATTTTTCTTATTTTGTGGTTATGTTTACCATTGTTTTGCAGTACGGGAGCGCAATTCAAGCTTACTTCGTCAAAAAGAGTATTAGTTGGACATACTACTTCTGGTGGACCAGCACTTACAAGTTTTTCACAAAGTCCTTCTGGATTCAATAATCCTATTTCACAAGATCTAATTGGCATTGTTTTAACGGTTTTTTGACAATAATTACCGAATCTTTGATAGTTAGGCGGGCAAGTAGTTTCAGAAGAAGTTTCTTGTATTGAAGTACATGTCATTTCCGTTGGATTGAGATTGCCTCTCGAGCAAACCTGCTCCGGTGTTTGTACCGAATGTCTAAAGCAAAAATTGTTAGCTTCATTCAGTAAAAAACCGTCTGGACAGTGTGAGGAAGGCTTAAGTTTAGTTGTATGCCTACATTGTTTGTCTTCTAAAACACCGTCATGGCAAATTTCAACAGGTTCGCTTTCAATGTATTTTTTACATCCTTCTATAGATATGTCAAACCCGTCAGGACAAATCATTTGTTTAGGCGTGTATGTAATGCTCGTACATGTTCCATTAGTAGCTTCTTCAAAATCTTCTGGACAGACGTACTCAATACTGGAGGTTTCATGAGCTATACAAATAGAACCGTCCATGAACCACCCTTCTTTGCAACCAAGCACCGCGAGTTCCGTGTTTCTTTCGACACATGTGTTGTTGACCAACTTAAAATTATCTGTCGGACATTCCCATATAACAGGTTCTTTTTCAATAAAATCTTTGGAAACATATTGAATTTTATCTGTATCATTTGCTTTTAATGGTTCAGACGGATCGTCGGGGTCAACTTCTAGTGGAAATGGGTATGGAGCAGGAAATGGTTCGGGCACATAGTCAGGATTAACGACTATGTCGAAAACTGGATCTGCTGAAGGAATTTTGATAGGAGGCGTAGCACCTTTATGCCGGCTGTTGTGTCTGCCTTTCTTATCAAGTATGATTATTTCTGGCGTAGGTCCAGCCGGTTTTTGCAAAAGAGCATAGGCAGGGTAATCATCCCAAATTGCTTTTCGAGTGTCGATTGGCGGAAATGTTGTTAGTGATTTTTGAAACGCTCTAACATAGTTGATTATCGAGAAATAATAAAGTATTTTCTTGTATTTTATCATTTACGCAGTAGATAAACCAATTATGCTTTTGTAACCTGATCAAATCTCGTTGTTTTATTGTTCTGTTTCAAAAAATAAACTTGGAGTTGTAATTTCAATGTGTTTTTTTTGTGGAAACACATGTTTCTGAGACAAATCAATCGAACTAATTTCGTTAAATGGTGTGATAACGTATTTGTTTTGTTGTTTTTGACATTCTTTTTGGTTATTTTGAACTAAAATATTTGAATTTGTGAAACTTACTTGCCCATTGATGAAAAATAATAGTTGCAGCCATCGCGACATTCAGCGAGGCTGTTGCGTTGCTAAACTGAGGTATGTATATAAACTCATCACATAATTTTTTTTGTTTGTCATTTAGTCCAAGTCCTTCGTTGCCTAGCATAAAACTAATTTTTTTCTTGGTACTAAAATCGTAGTCTAACACTGAAATCGACTCGTCCATGATTTCAATTCCCACCAAAGTGACGTCATTATTTTCAAAAAAAGTTTTTAAATCAATGAGACTATCCCAATAATGAAATCTCACTTGTTTTATAGTTCCCTATAATTTATTTTAACAGCTTACTTACTTGATTTCCAAATGTTTTTAATTTCTTGCTGCCAACAACAAAAATATCGTGAATGTTGTGGGCTGCAGCACTACGTATTATAGTCCCCCAATTGCTACGCTTGCTTATGTTGTATAAAACTAAAGAAATACTCGGCAAATCCATTGAATCGTTTATATTAATTACTTATAAAATAACATTATTTAAAATTCAAATAAGAGGGCGTTAAACAGCTATAGAAACGAAATATATTAAATTTTTAACTGGCCCATTAATCCAGAAAACATGTTTTCAAGCATGTTGCTGTTGTTATTTTCATTGAAATATAAAGAGCCTATTTGATTAAGAATAGTTTCAAGCTCGTTGTCAACAACATTTTGAAGCTTATATTTTGTTCGAACTAATTTCCAGTATTGCTGGTCAGAGTGTTTTACACAGGCTGTAATTAAAAATGCGGCTTGCAAGTAGACATTTGGAAATTTATCATCAAATGAACTCGAGTACTTGTTGAGTATGTATTCTGCAAATCCAACATTCTTCGATGCTAAAATAATCAAAACCGTTTTGTGTATTATTAATGGCATTTCAGAAGGGTAACAAGCTTTGGACCATTTACATAACAACTCGTAAATCAATTCTGGATCGTCACAGAGGATCAAATGCATTAAAGCTGTACCATACTCTTTGTCCAAAATCAAATAACTTGCAATAGTTTTGTGTAACCCTATCTGTCCGTATTTTTGTTCTTTTTCACTCAGATTGGGCAAAGACTTCGACGAAAAGATTATCTCGTTGCAGAAAATGTATTTGCGAGCACATTTCACATTACTGCACTGATTCAAAATACTAATAAAAATGTCAATTATTTCTAGAGTTATGTCTGTGTTCAATAATTTAAGATACCCCAAAACCTTTTCACCTATTTCAATGGCGCAATCATGTTCTTTATAATCTATCATCAGTTGTGCGTATTGTTGTAGCGCTAACAATATTTCGTCTATATTTTTGGACTTATATTGCCGCTCCAATAGAGCCATGATTGACTGAAGAGCGTCATAAAAATTACTATCTTTAATGTTTGAAATTATGACTTTCTCAATTTGATTTGACATAACAATAACACAACGTATTTTGCAGTATTATAGATAATAAAAATGTAAATCTCTCTGGTTGATTAAACAAACAAAATATAAAAAATTAATATGATTAATATCATATTATCAGTTTTTCATGTATTATATTTTTAAAAATAATCAAATATATTAAAAAAGTCGGTTTGTTATATATCTTAAGATCTGTAGCAATCATATATGGTATTGCTAGTTTAACTGTCAAAAATCACCCTAACGGCCAAATTTAGATAACAAACTTATATTAAAAAAAGTAATTACTGTTAAATTTGACGAAGATGGATTAATCACATTTTATATAAATTTCAAAATATTGCAAAAATTAATTACGATTTCTGGATTTATAGCAAAAAAGATTTTTCATGAGCTCGACTGCTAAAAATTGAACGATGATAGAATAAAAAATTCTATATAAATAAAAAAACACTTATTACTTCATCCGTATACGAAACTTACACACTATTATCAAGTTTGAAAAGCTATAAAACTTATGTCTGAATTGTATACAGTTTGTGCAAAATGTCTCCAGGATATTGTCATTGAAGGTTGCGCTTTGAAATCGTCAGTTTATTCGAATATTCCCAGGGAAAAAAAAATAATGACAAAGAAAGTGATGAAAATAGTTTCGTCAATCATCGATAATTATGAATTACTGGTTAGCACAATTGAAGATTGCGGCTTATTAAGGGATTTTCCTCGTTATAGCCCTCAAAAAAAAATTAAACAACGCTACGAGAAAATTGCTTTTTCTGCGTGGTTATCGCTCGTAATAAGTTTTGACTATTTGTTTTCTAAAAACGGAATTGTGGGTGGTGGCAGATTGAAAAACACAGTTCTAAAATCTTTGAAAGTCAAATATCCTCGTCATGGTTTACTTGCAAATTTCCGAAAGTTTGAGCAATCAGATGCAAACAAGGATGAAATTCCGAAATATATTCGTTTTGATACTCATTATGTAAATAAAAATGATTTGATTCGTACTTTGAATCAAGAGTTCAATATTAATGCTGTTTCAGAAGATTTGTTTGATGGCGTGCTACGCTTAGAAGGGTCCTTGTCTACAGCTTTTTTTGCTTGGTTAAAAAATCAACAAAATAAACTTTGTATTATGGACAAGGCCAGTTGTTTGTCAGCGAAACTTTTGCATCTCAATGTTGGTGATATAGTCATAGATTGTTGTGCAAGTCCTGGTTCAAAAACTCTTTCATTTTTAGCAAAGCTACATAATAACGGCTGCGTTATATCAATTGAAAAAGATCCTGGGAGATATCACACATTGGTTAATAGAATATCTGAATCGGTCTATTTTGACACTATTTATACTCTAGACGAACATCAAGATGATGAAAAACTTATTTTAACTAAAGTGAACGGAACTGATAATAAAAAACCGATTCATTTGCTAAAAAATAACCAACATGGTTTAACGTCCATAATTGTTAACAACGATTTAACTTCACTTTTTTTCTGTAATACAGTCATTTCTAACTGTGTTTGTGAAAAAAAAAGTTTACTTTGTTTAAACCATCTGCTCTCTTATTATCCTAATTCGTTCAGCTCGGACAATAAAATAGTTAGCTCGTTAGATCCGTCATGCTCAGGCTTATTAAATCACAAAAATAGCAAAATCTCTAACAAAAGGCTTAATAATTTGACTAAATTTCAAAAAATTTTGCTCAAACATATTTTGAATTGGAATGTTTTGGAATTAGTGACATATTCTAGCTGTTCTGTTTTTCAAGAAGAAAATATTGAAGTTATAATAGATGTACTAGAAAATAATACTCACTACAAATCAATGATGCCGCAAATAGAATGGCAAAACAGCAAATTACAGAGTCTAAAAATGCAAACAGACAAAAAATATTTAACGTTTCGAGATTATCTAAGTGCCAATTTTGAAACAAATAACTGTAGAGGCTTCTTTATTTGCTTGTTACAGAAAACAGATAACGGTAATTAAGTTTTATTACTTCAGTTATTTATTTGCTAACGATTCTAAGCTGGTTAAAGAACTAGTTATTTTTTTCAAAATTTGGGGGGTCATATGTGATGCTAATGCTGCTGATTGATTTAGAGTCTGCTTAATTGTAGCGCAAATATTGATATCGTTAAACGGAGATTTACGTTCACATAATTCGTCCACGTAATTGTTTTCGAAATATGAGTATTTTTCATCCTCTTGATCGCTTTCATCATATTGATCGCTTTCATCATCTTGATCGATTAAGTCATCATTCTCGTCCAAGTAATTTTGATTCATGGAATTGCTGTTTCTAGATTTATAATCAACGTCTTCATTTTCATCAAAATCATTATCATCTGAAAACCCATCATCATAGTCGTAGTCAGAGTTTTCTATTTCTTTATTTTTGGTATAGGTTGATAAAACTTTAACCAGGTTATCTAACAGTGCTGCGCGTTCGGTGGTGATTTTCGGAGGTAAAACTAAGCTGCCTTGTGCTTCAAGCTGCAACAACTTACAAATGGCCGTTAAATATATTTTTCGTGTAGTATTATTCTGGATAAGTACTTTACATTTAATTATGTCGAAATCAATCCTATTATTTAAAATTAGATCAAAGGTAAATGGAGGATTTGCAACTAACAATGTCAGGTAGATTCTTGTCAACATATCACTAAAACTGCAGGTGTGTTCAATAGATTTAAGTTTGGTAAACATTTGGACCATACTTATAATAGTGTTCATACACATACTTATGTTTTCTAAGTTACAAGCATAAGTGTCGATCAAGAACCAGATTAGACATAATCCACACACACGTTTTTCGAAATCCCAAGTGATTTCTACAGCGGATTTAATTAGTTGGAAGTACATGTCTAGATATTTCATGCCCGTTGACGAGCTGACACCGTGGAGGAAAACATTTTTGCCGTTAGTGACATAGTTATCAAGAACAGCAAGGCACGCGGAAAAATCTTCGCCTCCATCATCTCCATCATCATTATTTTCTAAGAGAACTCGATAGATTGAATCATAATGTTCCCACAATTCAGGAGGCAACTGGTCAAATCCGTAAGTAATGACGGAAAGAATTTGAGCGCAATTCATCAAGTTAGACGAACCTTCTGGCGAAAACCCGTGCTTAATAGTAGGTTTTACGATTTCGTAAAATTGGTATAACGAAAAAGAAGCGTTTTTGCTTGTTATGAAAGCGTCAATAATCGTACTAATTGTAGAGCAAATACACTGTGTTGTTCGTGTATGGGCGTTGTAAAGTTCAAATTGGCCAGCGTTACTAGAACTAGCCTGCTTTTCGTACTTTTGTATTTCCGTTTCGAGAGCGTTGGTCAGCATTTTGCACAGTTCAAGGCTAAACGGCAGAGTGAGAGTGCTGAATTTTTCGACAACCGTTTCTAAAGCAGTAATGGAAACCTCTGTCAATTGTGTGGTTTGCAAAGACTTGATTAGAATTTCCAAAATGGTCTGGATGCGTTGGGATACGAAAGCACCGAGACTGGGGTGGTCAGAAAGGAGTAGCTTGGGCAAGACACGCGTGGCTTCTAGTTTGACACCGTAGTCGTTGTCATTGCAACAAATTAACAGCAAGTTGTAAGCTTCCAAGAACATAGGCATGTCAACAATGTGGTTGTGTCCAGAACGTCTTAGTCTATTGATTCCAAACAAAGAACCAAACAATTTACATGATTGAGCTTTGACGAAAATGTTCAGGTTAGACTGATGCATTTCGGGAATCAAGTATTCTTTGAGGAACGCTTCTAAGTTGAAATCTTGGGTTGGTTTTGTCAGAGTAGCTGAAAGCTTGAATGAGCAAGCGTCTAGTAAGCCAAATGCTGCGTATCTGCAAAGAGAAGATTGGGACAAAAGTTCTTTTGAAGGCATTGCTCGTGCAGTATTGAGAATTTGCAGCACCCGGCTGATTATTGGGTTGAAAAAATCTCTAGACCTGTATTTGATGAGGCTTCTAACAAAATCGGTAGCGCTTTGTCGTGCAGAACCAGTAATGTCATAATCGTCGATGACCCCGTCGCAGAACTGTTCCGGGTCGAGCATGTATTCTTCAATCATGTATTTCGTGTATGCAAGCATAGGAAAGATTATTGAAAAGACGAAGTTTATTACGTTCGGTTTTAATATTTTGTAAATAACCGTTGGTTCGTGGCAGGTTGAGAGAAAGTCCAGACTGAATGTTAGGGTTTTGCGATATAAAAGCCAGTGGTTGAACTGGTCTTTCGGAATATCGAAAAAGTTTTGTGTTTGTATTGCTTGGTGGAATAAATTTAGTATTTCAGTACAAAAGGTGGGCCCGTAAAGCTGGACGAAATCTTTAGTGTACACGCTGAGGTAGTTGTTGGGTTCTCTGGGTTTGTACGAAAAACGGGATAGTGCCACGTAGAGGGTTTTAGCCACCCATTTCTTCGTTTTGACAAAATGGTAACAGTACAGGTCATTCATGTTGTAGTTGGGGCCGGATGTGTAAGGAGCTTTCCAAAGTAGCAGCAAGTGATGCATCCAAAAATTTTGGGATCGTACTAAATAAGAGGATTTCTCTAGACTGCATAAAAGCAAGTTGTAGTAAATTTTTGCAGCGTGGTAAGCAAAGAAGACGCTCGGCAAAGAGTTTTCGACCGTGCCAACGAAGGTCCCCAAGAACTTTTCGATGATTGGCATCACGACTTCGATCAGTTCTGAAAAACGGCATTTTTCAATGTTTTTCAGCATTTCCTGAATTTTGTTCGTTAAGATGGAAAACACAGTCGTTGCCACCAGTATGTTGTCGGAGTCATTGCTGTTGTACAATTCAACAAAAAGATTTGCATGGTCCATGCAATTGCTCAATAAAGTACGACTGATGATCATTTCGGACAGAATCTTGACGTTTTTGGCCAAGTTGAAGCTTTGAAGCAAAGCTCCTTTGACAATGAAAAATAAATTTTGGCTCAGGAAAACGCGGTCTTGTTCACTTATCACGTCGAGCGGATTATCGTCGTTAGACTTTTTATTGTGATGCCACTTCGTGGCAATCATGTTTTTTAACTGAATACAAGCCGTGAGTCGCAAAACCTCAGAGTATGTTGTCGTGACGATCACAAAAAATAGTTGCTTCACCAAATCCGGGTTCGAACTTAAGTCTTGCAGAATGTACTCTGCTTGCTTTCGCAGTGCCACGTTGCTCGATTGAACATTTCCCAGTTCTGCGACGAATATTATATGTTTGTTCTGACTTACGGAATACTAACTCTTCTAACTGCATAATTTGCTATTTATTCAATTGAGCATCTAAGTCAATTTTTAACAAAAAATATAAGTATTTAATTTAATTTAAAAAAACGTAAAATTTTATAAAGTTAAAAAAAACATTTTTACTCTAATGAGCCCTTGTATAGTGTAAATTGCACTTTTTTGATTTTCTTTAAGCGAATTTAGTATGCTACAAGGAAGCGTGGGGTTGCCCCCAACGATTTGGCGTATAATGAAACATATCGTTTCTTGACAGCCCCAGTACGAAATGTGAGAATTAAGCGCGATGATTAGATCTGGGAATATAATTTTTTCAAACGGTTTGTGCAAAGAGAAATCGAATCTCGAAGGGATAGTCAAACCTCTTCGAGTTTCGAGATCGCCTTCTTGGTGCCCGTAGTTTTTGAACACTTCGTATTTGAATAGTTCATAAGTCATTTCGTGATCGCTTATCTCGCCGATTTTGAGCCAGGCGTCAAACGTGAGGTTACTGTACGAATGCTTAAACTTAAGTTTATTTTTGCAGAAAGAATAAATGTAATAATAAATTATAAAATCGGTTGCTCTCATTGTGAAATTTTGGAAAGACTTGTACTTGGACTTTTTTCTCTTCAAAGGAGTTGCAACTTTGTGAAAATAATTGATAATTAGTTTTCTGATGCAGCGAGTCCTGAAAATGAGTTCTTCGTTTAACTTTAAAGAAATGTTTTCATGGTAAAACAACGTGGGCAAGTCGTAAGTAAAATTGCGTGAAGCCCTGGGTTTAAGCGTAGAAAGCGTGTGCAGAGCAGATTTAATGTGAGGTTCGCTGCCGTTGCCCAGAACGCCGTACCTGTTGGCGAAGTTGATTCTGAACGGCAACTCTAGAGCTCTATTATACTTATTGAACTTGACAAAGTTGCGAAATTTTTTGTGATTGTATATTTTATTTGTCAAATCATCCGTGATTTCTTTAAACACAGGGAAGTATTTGAATAATTTTCGTTTGTTGGTGATAAAGTACCAAAATTTGTTAGAGTGCGATTTGATGACGATAGGAGCCGGAATAAAGTTTAAAGTAGTGTAATAAAGGGCTTCGAAACGCGCTGCAAACGGATCAGAATAATGGAAGATGTTGTAAAACCGAGTGAAGTTCTGTCCAGTAACGCGGAACGGGTTTTTATTGAACATTTTCTTGTTCTGCATGGCGTAGTGGTTGGCTATGGGAGAACCTAGGGCGAAAAAAAAATCAAGCTTGAAATTCAGTAATTGGTGAGAAACATTTTTCAGGTTTTCAAAGTTTTTTCCATCTTCTTGCGTTTTGTTGTTCGCCAAATAATTTTTTAACAGCAGTGATTCGTTGCGAAGCAACGAATCAGCGGTTAAAATGTCGAAGATCAGCTGTGAGCCTAAACTGTGCGCTACGATAACTATTTTACTATGTTTATAAGCCCCAGAGGGGTCTTGACGAAAATTTTTAACTTTATTATTTAAAGTAGTTGCTAATGATTTAATCATGCTTTTACGCCATACCAAGTTGAAGTAGCACGTGTAGTCTGCAACTAGATTTCGGATGTAGATGCGCATCCCCCACGTGCGAAACTGTTCGTTAAACACCATTAAGTTATTCATGTTTGTGTTAAAAAGTAAAGAATCTTCAGCATCAGTCGTGATGTGCGGGTTCTCGAAAAACGACACGTGGGAAGCGTTTCTTTCAACTGAAGAAACCGAATTAATTGAAGTGAAATCATCAATATGTGATTCAGTTGGGTTTATTATGCTGGCAGTTAGGTTTTCTTCCTTAAACTGATTATTCTTAAAGTTGCGTTTCACCAGATTTCCACAAACAAAAACTTGATTCATCACGTTAGTTTGTTTGTAAAAAATTGCATCTTTCCAATTTATCATTTCGACGCGATAAGTAAGGTTTGATAACGAGAACCATTTATCTTCTAGCTTGCTGAACGTATCAAAAAATTTCCCCTTAGTATTATGTAGCATAGCACTGCTGGGTGACACACCATGAACAAGAAAAATTATAAAATCAATTTCATTGCGCAGTTTTTTTTTTTCAAATTCATACATTACCGAGCGCTTTTAAATGAATGAGTTTTCAACTACAAATAATTGAATTGAAAAAACTCTCAACTTCGTTAAAATTTATTCTGTATTGAAAATTTTTTTCCATATTTTTTATAGAAATAATTCCATTTTTTATTTCATCTTCGCCCATAATAACCATATATGGAATTTTAGCGTTTAAAACAGTCTTTAACTCGTTATTTAAACCCTGGTTAGTTTTGAGTGAATATTCAGTAACGATTCCAATTTTTCGTAATTTATTTGCAAGGATTATAACGTCTTTTAAATCTACATTTTTCAATTTCGCTATGTAAACATGTAAAACTTTGTTGTTCGGTAGCCATTTGTCAAAAAGTTCCGGGTCGGAAACCAGTTTTTCTAATATGAGCGTCATTAACCTTTCTAATCCAAAACTCACACCCACAGCTGGGATACAGTTATTTGAGAAACAGCGCAACAAATTGTCGTATCGCCCACCCGCAGCTATAGTCTTTACTCCAAGAGCATCATCATTTATAGTCACTTCGTAAATAATGCCTGTGTAGTAATCAAGACCGCGTGCTAAACTTAAATTAAGCTTGATACTTGCGTTGTCTAAAATAAAAAATATTTTTTCGAATTCATGAATTGCTTTGTTAAAGTTTTTATCAGAATGAAGCTCTTGTTTTTCCTTCAAAAACTGAATGATTTCCTGATTAGATCCATCAAACAAAATCAAGTCTTTTATTCTGTCTACCACGGCAACATCTATCTGTTTGACCATTATTAATTCGTTTTTTACTTCTTCCCATGGTTGCTTGTCCAATTTATCAATAGAGGAACAAACCACTGGAATATTTTTTTTGTCTACTCCGGAAGCGGAAAGTATCGCGTTCAAAATGGAGCGGTGATTTACATTTATTGTGTACTGACTAAAAAATAAATCGAATCGCTTTAGAACTTCATTAATCACTAATAGAACTTCGACATCAGAACTCAATTCATTATATTGACCCAAAATATCAAAATCGCATTGGTAAAATTCACGATATCGACCTTTATTCATTTGAGGTTCATCACGACGATATACTTTTCCAATTTGGAAACGTTTAATTTTTTCAACGTCATGAGTCGAACAATATCGTGCAAAAGGAACCGTCAAGTCGTATCTTAAAGCCAATAATTCTCCACCGTGATTCGCTAAGTCATAAATAAGTTTACTATCTTCTCCATACTTTTCAACCAAAATTTCTTTGAGTTCAAAGACTGGAGTGTCAATGGCTTCAGCGCCAAACAATCGAAATACCTTAGTAATTTCATTTATAACTATATTACGCATCTTCATCTCGGACTGGTGAAAGTCGCGTGTTCCTTTAGGCGTTTTAGGTTTTTTCAAATTGTTTTTTCTCGACAAAAGTAAATCGGTGAGTTGTTGCAGATCTTTTGTAAAAGTAAAAGTCCTATAATCTGGTGGGATATTTTTTTCTGTTTCATCATTGATAGTTTCAAGCAATTTCAAACAGCCTTTTCCTAAACAAGGCTTAAAACTTTGTTTCACATATGTGTGGCTAAGATTTTTACAACTAAGACTGTTTTTTTTTATTTCAGTTCGCAGCTTGATATTGAATTCCGTTAATTTAAATACGAAATATATCAGACTAGAACCTATTTCTATTGTGAATATGCATGAATCGCTCAGTTTTATAAACAAATCTTCGGAATTACTAGCCACTAATTTTTTGAAATTCACGTAACTATCTATCTGTTCAAGCTCCGTCAAATTTTCCATCCGATATTTGGATAACACAAACAACGCCAAAATAATGCCGCATAAACGTTGACAAACTTGTGCAAAAAAAACGTTGTTGAAGGAGTTACTATGTTCCTGACACCCATCTACAAAAAGAATATTTCTACATACGTCTTTGTCTCTGAAATAAGCAAATGATTCTAAAACTTCAACGATTTCTTGTACGAACTCTGCATGAAAATTTTCTAAATTGACAAGTTGCTTCCCACTCACTTTGCTGTCTTCATTGAGATAGTCCAAATCGAATCCCAGCTGTTTTCTGAATGAACTAGCTTTTACATTTTTAAGTTCAGACGTTTTTATCTTCTTAATGTCCAAAAATTCACTGAATAAACTAAACTCAGTTATAAATTTATAATGAACCCATTTGAGCAAAGTTTCGGCATCATACATATTAGTTTGACTATTCTGATTTTGTGTGCAAATTATCTTTACCGAGTATATTCGTTTTTTAAAAAATTCAATTAATTAATTTGTATAGATTATTTTACTAATAACAATTGTTCAAAAATTTTTAAATGCTATTAGTTCGTTAAATGCATTTACAATAAGAAAAGTTTAATTTGATTCCTTAATGAGTTTTTCGTCAGTGGACAGATGTTCTTTAAGTTCTATTTTAGCTGAATGGGAATCTAAAATCCCTATTTATAAACAAAAACAAATCGCTTTGCACAATCGGTATGTTCAGCAAAATGAAAGTTTTGTTTATGAAGAACTAGCTAAGCTCCAAAAAAAAATATTATTTATTATATTGGCAATAGTTTTTATTTCAGAATCTCTTGGAACACTTTCAGCTAGTTTTGAAAATAGTTTGCTTTCATATCTTGAACAATGCTTGAAAAATTTTCCCAACTATGGCGTCGTAGAGCCGATTAAACAGCTTGAACTCTCTGATCTAAATGCCAATTTGGATTATTCTGATTTTTCTTATTCTACGCCCGCTATTTATCATCGAGTTATTGAAGAAACAATGGAAATAATACGAACTAGAAAAAATGAAATAGTATTTATCTTGCTATCTGGTCTTAAAAATATATACCTAAAAGAATCTTCGATTATTGATTTTGTTGTTTTACTTGAAGTTCTTGCTAATAGAGTAGAGCATATAAACATTCTTTACAAACAGGAATGCTTATCAATTTACGAATTTACCAAACCAACAAAAGAAAATTTTATTATTGGATCGCTCCTAAATAGATACAATTCAAAATTTGTTCTGATTGATAGCGATGGAAACTACAAGGTCAAAGATTACTTTATTAAATCCAGTATGAAAGCTGGAAAACGCCACGAAATTCAAGAATCTACAGAAAAAATGCTAGATTTTTTAAACAATAAACTACCGTTGACCTTCTCTTCTAATATTATGTTATTTATAGTCGGACTGAACGAAAATGAAAAAAACTTTTTTTCTAATATTTCTGTTTTCGTTATGCCTTTTGAAATTATAAACTATGGTTTGCAATCTAGCGATACGATAATTGAAAAAACTGCTGTTAATTTTATTTGCAGTCGACCAGTCCGAAAAGTTCCAAGAACATTAGAACTTGTAAGAATAGAGCTAAACTACGTTTTAAAATCGATCACGTCCCGATTTGAATCCCATTTCTCTTCCAACATACGAGAACTAATAAAGAATATTTTATCACAATTCAAAGAAATAATGGATGTCAACTTTCTTTACTTTTTAAAAAATGAAAATGTCAAAGAATTATCGTATGCTACGCCGAACGAACTAACTGAGCTGACAGCTAAAGAAAATGTTTTATCTCAAAGTGACATTCAGTACTACAAAACCATTGCTATTCCTTGCTTCAAAGAGTTTTTTTTGATCCTTATCGAGCAATCAAAAAGTTCGTATATCTACGATACACAAATGAATTTTTTGGAATTGATGGATTGTCTTTTTGAAATCACACCTTTGTCTTTATCGTATTTTGCTATTTACTGTAACGACTTAAATGTGCATCATATTGTATTGGATTTTTTGTTTTCATTTTGGAAAAATGCTCGAACCCAAGCCATTAAACTACTAAACCGGCTTCACGGAAAACTGGACATACTAACATTATTAAACTTTAAAGATGACAGGTGGAATATTTTCGCTATGCAAAAGTCAACCGCTGCAAGTCCAACAGCTCTTTGGAACGAATCATTCATAACTCTACTGTACTCTTTAAATAGTTGTAAAGTTTATGAAGCTGACTCTATAGTATTTTTATTGGTTGAATTGATAAAGTCTAGAAAGAATTATAATTTAGCTGATACCGTGTTACTGCCTAACGATGAAGCGATTATAAATTTCAACATCGGCACCGATGACCTCACATTATATCTTCTGAAGTTAGATTTTTCATTAACTCGTTTCAAACTGATTTTAGCGTTAATCAAATTTTCAAAAGATTACAAACTTGTATTTGAAAAAGTTTTTGATTATATTCTACTTTTTGTAACTCCATATATGGAGTTAATTCTAAATGCTAAATTCAGTTGCTCCAAGTATGACGCCAATCAAGCTTCCTATGTCAATTCAAAACTAAGAAACTATATCGTAGATTGCAGAGGAAAACTGACTGCTGTAATCAAGGAAAACTTTGATCCACAAGAAAATGATATAGAAATTGCGGAAATAAATAACTATTCACAAATAGCAAGCGTGGTTACTTTATTAACTACAGAATTCTCAGAATTTATTGAATGTTTAAAAGTGTCTGGTTTTCTAATTTTTGAATTATTGGAGTATATTAGTGTAAATGAAAAATATAAATCTATAGACACAAAGCTGTTACAAGATTTGAGCGACTTTTGTCTGCAAATTTGTGTGAATTGTTGCCATCCAGCGATTTTGAGCGGTTACAAAAATGTATTGTCTAAAATTTTTTATTTAAGGGCTCAGTTAGATGAATTATTTATTTGGTCACTTCAAATTTGGATTTTAAAATTACTTTGTCCCAATTTTGAAATATTGAGTTCAGCTTGTGAACGATTGTCAGTTACTGATCAAATTAAAAAAAAAATAAAAAAGACGTTGAAATTAGATTTTAACAATTATGATTTATCTCTTCCTAAAGTATTGAGAAAAGCTAATAGCTTTATAGTCGTTTGCGATGCAATTGCTAATAACAGTTTAAACGTATCGGGCTTAGTGTATTCACTACCACCTGAAGTTTTTACGAACTTACTAGTGGAAATATGCTTAAGTAATTCTCTAGATGAGCAGAATGATTTCAACAGTTTTGGAACTTATAACATATTATATTACCTAGCTCACATTATCGAAACTCAGAACGTAACGTATAGAAAAATTATAACAGACTCATCAGATAATGATAAAAATAACATTAATTATTCGAATCGATGTAAAAAGAAGCTTAACGAAAAAGAAAAAAATTATCTCTTAAAATTGGTTTTTCATATAAACGGTCATTTCAAAAATTCTCCGTTTTATCAGTTGATAGCTGCGAAAAATCAACTTAATAATTTAATTATAAAACGTTTATGTCACACTAATGAAATCGACGCTATTGAACCAAATCTTGGTAATTGGAAATCTGATCAAAGAAACATATATCAGATTGAAAAATATAATGATATAACTCCGCCATGTCCTAGTTTGTATTGTTATAAAATGAATTCGTACAAATCAATTGAATTTTCTAGTTTGTTGGTGGAATCAACTGATATAATTAGTTTACTTGATGTCAATTCGGATTTATTTAATGTTTTCCTTTATTGCAAAGGGTTTTCAAAGATTAATGGTGATTTAATAATTAATTATATGAGCAAACGCGTTATTCCAGATCAGTTGAACGAATTTGAACAGTTATACATCAAAAAGATGCTGGAGTCGATTTCAATAGCTACAACTTCAATGGATTCAATGGTTCACTTCAAGATTGCAACTTTAGTGATAGGAAATTTATTTAATTTTACTGATGCTTTATCTCATTTAGATAAATTGAACCAATCTATAAGATTATTGAATTATTTAACGAACCAACTAGACGTCAAGCAGCCAATCAGCAAGCTGCAATTTTACGCAATCCTATCTAGGGGTATAATAAATATGCTTAACAAAGAATACTTTGATATAAAAACATTTTCTTCTCTAATTACAAGCGACTCAATCGTTAATCTATTTTTTGACTCGTTACAGTTAATTTCAAGCAAGGTTGCAACTCTAATTCTTGAGTTGAAAAATCAGAGATTATTCTTACAATCACATTTATTATCTATTATCGCAGACGTGATTTCTATATTGGTTACTTATCAAAATCATCATTATTACAGCACACTTAGCAGCTCAATTAAACTTAAATTCAATCCAGTGCTTGAACTTATTAGATTGTTTGGGCTCGATTCCGAGATAAGCAAACACTACTTTTGCAGATGTATGAAGTCTACAAACCAAGCACAAGTTAATTTATTAAATCTTTGTACGAGATTGTATACATCCAAAATAATACTGCCACTTTGTCTGAACGAACAAAAGAAAAATCAAGAAAAAAATATCAAACTTTTTGTTTCTAGGGTTTTACTATTCAACAGCAATCTATTAACAAGCGTTTTGCTTGAAACTATCAAAGAGTCTAGTTTTCACAACCCTTTTTTAATGGACTATCAAAAATTTATTAAGAAAACTTCGTTAATGTTTCTTTCAAAACGACACGATATTCAATATCAGTTCACGTTGGTTTGTTTGCTAAGATTCTTTCAAATTTCGATACCTCTCATTTATAACAGTCCTATTTACAAATCCAGGTCAAATTTTTATCACTGCGACTCTGTTGCATCTATGTTTTCTCAGCTTTCTTCAAACCAGAAACCTAAATCATTAATTTCTGTTTTGGTTTATTATTGGAATACATTATGTCCAAATCTACATATGCCAAGAATAACGACTTTACTCGCTTTACTTACAAATGCGGTCAAGCTTCCATTTAAATCTTTATTGCTTGAAAATTTGCCGAAAGGAGAATCTTTAGTGGATACTAACTATTCTATTCTAAGGATGTTGAAGTTGAAGAATTTCAACAATCTTGCAAAAAAGTTGACAGTTACTAAAAAGGATTCTAATAACTACACCATTTTATATCAAGTATTGCTGAACATTATAAAAACTGCATTATTTGAATGGTTCAATCAGACAGACAGCTACAAATACTTTTCTTATATTGATTTGACACTGGAAATATTCCCATTGATAAATATTTTAATTTACAAATCTACTTTGCATTACTGTAGTTACTTGCAGACAAAACTGCTTATGATAGTGATTCCGTATTACATAATGCTAATGCATCACTATTCAAGTTTGATTCGTCACCGAGTTTGTAAAATGGTTTTGTCATTAGTTACTTCGCTTGGATACTGTAAAAATTCAACTGTTGAAGAATTAGACATTTTGTTATATTCTTTGTTGGAATCTCTTGTGGACAAAGATGTTTTGAGTAAAGAACTAAATATTTCCCCTACAACAAAACTTATTACTCTCTTGGGGTATGAGACGATGTTTAATGTCAGAAGAGATTCGGATTCTGAAATGTCAAACATGAAATCAATTCATTTGAATAATGAACTACTTGACAGGCTAAGAGCATCTTATCTATTGAAAATTGCTTCTCAGTTTTTAGGTCTTGTTCCAGACGCCAATCATCTTTTGTCATTTTCAAACAATTGGTTCAGCATAAATAATGTGTTTAAAGACGGCAAAACTAGCAACACCGCTAATTTTCCAATTGCATTTTCTGGTGGAGAGGTTTTCCTAGGTTACTCAGATGCTCTTGTTATTAATTTGTTAATTAATACCTTAAATTACTATTCTGAGGCTTATTTAATCAGTGAAGCAGCGCCTGTGTTGATATTTGAAAGATGCAAGCAATATTATTCTAAGTTAAAACAAGAAGAAAGGTTTAAGGCTGAAAACAATGTCTATGCAGTTACGGCCCAATTTCAAAAAAATATAATTGACTGTTATAAAACGTCAAACAACTCATTTCAAGGATCATCAACAGATCCAATACCTGAGTAACTTCTTACATCCTTAGTCACTTTTTTTTCGTAAGTTTTTTGCTCGTGCGCCAAACCCATCCCTCTGAGTAGAGCTTCTCCTATTTCAAAATCTCTTTTTGTATCTGCATCAGTAAGTGCACTTTTTTGAAAATTGATAACTGTGTCAATATTCAGAGGTTTAACCTTCTTCTTCTTTTCAATCATTATGCCGATCACGGTTGGTTGATTTTTTTTATTGGAATTTGCAATAGAGTGGTTTGAAGAGGTTTCAGGATCGAATCGCAAGTCGCTATATGTTTTTTTTTTGGTGCTCAGCCATTCCTCTCGTGAAACATCTGTGGGCTTAATAATTTTTCCCATCAAATTTGTTTTTGGTCTAGTATTCAATAAGTTTTCGCATTTTATCGTTTTCCCTTCACATTCAGCTTTAGTAATAACAAGTGTATTGCCTTCTTTTGGTTTGGTTTTTAACTCATTGTTTAAAGCAGTTGATAATGCTATTCGTTTTTTTTTTCGATCAAGAGTACCTAGTGAAGCGAAATTAATCAAGTGCTTTTCAGGATTTGAATTTGACTCCATCTAAATCATTCTAATGATCATAATATTAAAAATTTATTATTTTTTTTTACAATAAATTTTTTGCTTTCTAAAATTAACCGAAGTCAGTTTTTATAACAAATATGATTTCTATTGTAAATAAATTTTGGAAATCAGTTTTCTCTGCAAACAACACTAAACCAGAATTAAGTAAAGTACCTGCTATTGTCTTCGAGATTTCAAACGAAGAAAATTGTAACTTAACTGACGATGACCTTATCAAGTACGGTGTCGATTCTAGCAACTATGTAACCACACGATCCCAAAAGACGAAGTTAAAGCTCAACTATTTTTTGCTTGAAGCTTTTTCCATTGTCAAAAAACAGTACACTCTAACAATAGTTCATAAAACACTTTTATTAACTTTTGAAGTTTTAAGAAATTTGCTCGATAAACAAGTCATTTCGGAACAATCGGTAACTGAATTTTTCAATTTAATAAAAACCACATTAATAGAAACGCAGCAAACAGTAAAATCAACTTCTGAAGTAGCGAATTACACATATGTTCTTACTCTCAACTTTTTACGACAGGTTGATTTTTTCAATTGCTCTTCGGCTTACAAAACTTTAGCAAATGAGCACGTGATTTCATCTTTGTTTGTTATAGCAACAAACTCTAATATCGAGTTTTGCTCTGCGGCTACTGAAGTATTGAGAAGTATTATCACTTTGTATTCTTCAGAGAAAATAAATACATCGTTGTTAAACCACTTCAGTTTCGATCTCAGCGCTACAGGTAAACATGCTGCTGGTACAATCATTCATTCTCTTGAATCGAAAAGAAACAAGTTAGTGACTAGCGCCAAGACTTTAACGACAAATGTTAGTGACTTTGACAAGATATACACTCTTTCAAAGGATTGTATCCAGATTTTGGCTTTTTTAAGGTTTGTTGAAGCGCCAAACAAAAATTAGATTTTTTATTTCACAGTCAAAGATCGACAACATCATGACTTCAGCTTTGAATCTAGCTAGTTTGCTGTATAATATACATGATAACGCTTTTTCCTTGATACTAGGAAGTTTGTTGCTTACGGTTCTATCATTGGATGTCCAATTCAACCGCAATACCTGTAAATCACTGTTTGCTAAGCTATATGCTTTGCATGCGTCTTCTAAAAACCAATCAAAACGAATATTACACATTCTTTTCATTACTAATCAACCAGCTATATTTGAAAGGTTTAGTTTTAGAAGAAAAAAAATCGAAACCACGATTTGTTCTCATTTATCAGATTTACAATTTACTGATTTGTTTGAAGACTCTGACTTTAAAGTTTTATTTTGCCTTATTTATCAAAATACATGAAAACATAAAACAGAATGGCGAAGGCGAAATGCTAAATTATTTCACTAAATCAACAGAGGCAATACTATTCGACGAAAAATTTTTCTGTTTTCAACACCCCCAAATTAAAAAAGTCAAATTTACCGTTTTATAATTACAACAAACTGCTCTAATGTTATTATTACACCATTGATTCCCGCTATGTTAGTGTTTTTCAACCTCCAATTAACAGAATTTTTGAATAAAATCGGAAAGGTTTATTCAGTGAACTCTATAGAAAAAACACTTAAACAAACAACAGCTACCCCGATATGGATTTCAATCATTTACGTCGTAGTTTTAAAAACAAAAAAACCAGGAAAAACTCAACGACGACGAGATTGTAAATTTATTACAGTCTCCTGATAAAATATCTAAAACCTTGTAAGATCTTGCAAAAGTATGTGTCTGAACATAACTTTACTGCTCTTTCTAATATTGCTAAAAAATTGAATATAAAATTTGACAAATCGCTTGATGAAAGCATGTTGTCTGACGACAAAGAGAATAATGGAGCTTTGAACGTGAATAAATTGAGATTTTTAGAACTAGCTGCACATATAGGCTTTGAGATACTCAATTTAATTTACAAACAAAACAATATTCTGCAACACGAAGATCAGGACACTAGAGATTTATTCGAGGTGTACAAAAACAATTATGAAGCCGTGATAACGTTGTGTGAAAACGTTAATGACGACAATGCAAATACTGTTATAAATGAAGCAGCTTATATTAACGTTCAATTCGTTGCTATTTCTAAAAAAAATAATCAATACGAAATCACTTGAATGTGTAAACACAACCAAGTCTTTATCAAGTCGATTTAATGCACTTCAAGTTTTAGAACAACTTATATTTTCTAAAATTATTTATGAAAATAGCGCAACAATGCGACATCGCTGACTTGAAGCTATGGTGGAAAGTTGCTATGTTCGGCGATATCACGGATGGATTAAATGACGTTTGCGAAAACTTCGATCAGTTGACAGATGATGAAGAAACAATCGATTGACTCAGAGCTTTTGCTTGCTAAAACAGAAAATCCTTTTGATATTTTAGTTACTGAAAGTGAGTCAGGTGATGAAAAATCGACTAGTGAGTCTAGACACGCAAAAAGACATATAGAGCTAATTTCATCTGCAAACAAACGCTTTAAAAACCAGCGATATCGATTCCAATGAAGAAGAAATAATTGGTGAAGCTTTAGAGTTGAAAGTGGGAGCAAATTCTGCATCGACTGAAGGCGAATATAGTAATTGAGAACGATTGAAAACTTAGATTTAGTTAGTTTATTACTTGATGATAACGACGATTTATTGGCTGACAAGAGAAAGACCATGAACGAGTTTAAAAAATAATAATGCCAAAGACGACAGATATAACAGGGAATACGCTCAAATTTTATGTTCTCGTAGTAACTTCGCAACTAAATTTCTAATTCATTCTATCAAATCCGTTACAAAACAACTATCAATAGACGATGAAATTGAAGATTTGTGGGCGAAACTATTTGGCACTATTTTAAGAATATTTAGCCTTAGTTAAGTTTTTTTCATCGATGAAATTCAGTTTATTTACACTGATAAACGTTTTTAATGTCGACATATAAACAATATCACAAAAACCTATTATCTCTTATCACTAGTTTCTCACAGTTTTTCGAAACACTTACATCGATATGTTCAACTAAAAACAATAAAAGTACTGAAGACATTTGTGGGTTGTTTTTGCTTCATATATACCAAGTAAAAAAACTTGTCAGATAACTTATCACCCGTACTTTGCAGCTTTTAAAGACATCGATACGGCGTATCATGTTTTTCATTCATTTTTATCGGCCATGAACTTTTATGATTGTTTATTAAAAAATGTTAAATTCACTTCAGACAAGATTCAAACTCTATTCCTCAACCAACTGGAGCTTCCAGATATTACTAGTGAAGACGAAGTTTGCTCTATCTGATCATGTAAACTTTGATTCTGAGCGCAAACTCGAAACGCAATGCAGTTCAGAAATAGATGACATTGATATAAACGATGTTTTGGAAAGTAGATGAGAATGTCACTTTACATAAGCAAGATACTATGGAACAAACAGATGAACTTTTACCTAATAAAAGTTGGGATATTTTACAAAGTTATTATTGCCACCTGAGTGAGAGAGTTCCTTTCCACTCCAAGTTTTTACGATGTGAATCTTGTTTGTCTCGCAAAAATCGAGACAAATTACTTCCCAGGTGTGCAAGCTTAAGTGCAGCAGAAGTTTATATTGCTAACTTTGCGATCGGAGCCGTCAAAAGTAAAAAAATCAATGTGAAGTTACTTTACAAAATATTAAAGTACGCCAACTGTTCTGATCGTACATTTATTCATATAAATCATTACCTTTTAAACTTTTTTTTTTAGCAACAAATATAAATACAGAGAAATTGTTCAAATGATAAACTCTCTAGTTTAATTTTTTCTTATGTAAAATAGGTTTGGTAAGAATTGAAAATGCATTCTTATTTGATAAAATGTCAATAAAAAATGACTTAAATTATTCATCATTGTAAACTTGTATGCACTGTGGCTAAAACTAGTAATATATGTACACTATTTAAAATGTAAACTATTTTTACACGCACCATTAGTATGTCAAGTATAAAGAAATTTCCATCAAGGAAGGCGTGATAAGTTTCAAATCAACAGAATTTATCAATGAGCAATGTAACTAATTACATATGTTTATTATTAGCATGAAACGAAAAAAAAAAGAAGAACAATTAAGTTCAGAACCGATTTTCCGGTTCGTTGAAACTTTTTACCAGGTTGTTGATCGTTGTTTAATAATCGTTTGTTAGGCAAAAGCGAAAATTTAGCTGCCTGTTCATTAAGGATATTAAGTCTTTGTTCACATATATTTTTCGCTGTGATAGAAATAGTAGGCTCAGATGAGTCGCCGCATGCGTCTGTACGTGCACATAACGAAATCTTGTTCGCCAACACTCTTGATATTTTACCCTTAAGCTTAGTGCTAGCTTGTCCTACAAGCTTGGCGTGATATATAAGCCCATATTTAGGGAGTATTAGACTTGGCTTTCAAAGCTCTAAATAAAGCCTTTTCAGCTCCGAGAATTTGAACTGTAGAAGCTGGTAATTTAGCCAAGTTGTTCAGACTACCGCTTTGAGCTAATAATCGAGCGGCAAGTGTTTCACCGATTAAATAAGTCATGTTAGGTGCGATCGAGTTCATTCTAACTTTTAAATATTCAACTAGTTTGTTTCGGTATTTCGACAATGAAATGACGCGGGAAGCTATGTTTTGGATGCACTCGAGATCATCGTCAGTGATTTCACTACCCATTGAATTTTCTGCCAGTAGCCTAATCTCTTTCTCAGCAGAGGCATCTATGCCAACAGATTCGAGTGATTCTAAGTTTTTTATATTTGTACGATATCCTACTGCAATAACAAACTTAGCGAAAACATTGTGATTTTCAATATGCCTCAAGAGCTCAGGAAAGTGGAAACCATACCATTCCCGTAATCTCATAGACAGGTTGTTTAGTTCCTTGTCCAAATCATCTAACAAACCGACAGCGTGAATAACCATGATATCGACTTTTTCCGGTGAGTAGCGGAGTTTGAAGCGTGTTAGACTATGCGCTAAACTTACATTCAAAACATTTGAGTCTGACAGTTCGCTGACTATTTTATTCAGATTTTCACGTAAGGCGCGGAATAGTTCCTGGACCGAAGAACTATATTTCACATTTAAGCCTAATGTGTTTTTTGATGTTTTTTGCCAGTTCTTTGTCGCAAACTGCCAAAATCTCATCGCCAACTTTTTTTTTCAAAAATTTTTTCAAAACCGGACCCATTTCGCTTTGCTGAATTTTCAGCACATCTTCAGTGGCATGTTTCAAATCTTTGAACTTTTTCCACGACACCAATTTGAACATATTAGGAGTATATTTGACATTTGAACCAGCCAAATCTGGCTTGTCTACTACTTGACTGTCTGAAATGCTAAACAGGCCATACCCTTCCGCTGTTTCACATAATATCAACATTCTGATCTTCTATTAACATTAAGTTTTTGTCACCTTGCGATAAATGTCACGACAATTTTAAAGTTTAATTGCAATAAAAGAACAAAAAAACAATAAAAAAAAAACGTAAAAGTAAATTTGGACCTAGTATATTATATATTCAATCAAAAAAATCCATGTAACACCTTATTAATTTATTATTAACATGCATTAATTTCATCACTAAATACTTAATACAATTTTGCATCATAAAAAAAAATTACTTCCTAGTAAAATAGTATCTAACTTTCTATTTTCACCTTGCATCACAGTTGTCATTTACTAGCGATAGAAACTTCGTTTGCAATTTATAACGAGTTTTAACTAAAATGACAAACAGGTTGTTGTCATTCCAAGCATTATTCTTTTTCGTAGGTAAAAATTTAAAACATAAGTTTTAGCAAATTCTGTTGTCATGCTCTAAAATCGTTGAAGCCCATTTAGGTACGTTTATGAGCTTAAATTTTTTTAGGCACTGTGCCAGACTTGATAAACTACTTTGAAAATTTAGCTTCGAGCAATAAACAAGAAAAATCGAAACTACGGCATACAAAATCTGATAATGAGATTGTATCATCTCGATTCCAAAAATTTTCATAATAATCGGATCGTTGACCAACCTTATTTAACATCTGATTCCGTTCACAAGTTAAAACATGTTCATTCTCATGATGACCTTATAAAATCTCATTTACATCCTCATTCGTCCAACGATCACATCTATGCTGTGCCGGTTAAGGTTCACAAAGCTGCGATTTCTAATAGTTCTACACCAAAATCAACTAAAAAGCCGATACAAGAGCAGAGATTTAAGGTATTAGAAATTAATAAACACCTCGTTAATTCTGAACATAATATGGTTGATGGAAAACCTTTTCCCACCCCTAATTTTTCTCAAGAATTAAAACATGATGCTCATCATAATGACCTTATAGAATCTCTTTCACATCCCCATTCGACAAACGCTCATATATCTGCTTCGACAAATCAACCTGAGATGGTTGATAATCTTCTTGATTTTACATCGAAATTAACTAACAAAACAACAAAAGAAATTTTAGATAAAATAGGACAAATCGCAAAAGAAGATTCATTCCAATGAATTCGTTATAGGCAATCCTAAAATATCTTATGAAAAAAAAAAAGAATTAATAAGAGAAAACGAAAACCTTAACAAAGAATTAATCTATTATAAAAATTTCGCTCAACATAAAGGTTCAGGTTTTTCTGCATATGACAATAAATTTTACGAGTTATTAAACCATGTACAAAATATATTTAACGAACTAGAGCGTATTGAACAATATTTACGCGATCCAACAAAGCCCAAATATATGAAAGACGAATCTACAAAAACCAAAAAGTATTTTCTTAACGAGATAATTGAACTCGCATACGAGGCAAAAGAACGTTACAAACATTAATATTTTAAAATATCTCAAAAATCCAAGCATAAACTATAACTTCGAAAAAAAAAAAAAGAATTCTGGACGATACAAATTTGAATAATAATACAAACCATAAAAAACAAAAAAACAATTTTGGAAGTTTTCTAAATGATATAAAAAGATCACCAATTATAAAAAAAATGTCAAACTTATCTAAATTTAGAAAAAAACAAATTGGAAAAGATGATGAAAACGAACTAGACGATCAAAAATCACAATCTGATGAAGATAGAAGTTCTTTATCCAGTAAAGACACAGAATTTGATTATCACCCAGATAACGAAATTAATAAGAAAAAAAAACATCACAAAAGATTTAAAAGATTTTTCAAAACTGGCAAATATAAATTGAACCATGAAGGTTCTATACATAGTAATGCTGATAGCGATTCATCAACACAAACAGAAAACCCATCAGTAACAGGAAACGATGAAATACACGCTAGCGACGATGAAACTGAAGGATTAGAAAATTCCAAAGATAATGAACATGACAACGATGATATAGAAAAAAAGAATTTTTTTAAAAAAGTTAAAGGAGTTTTAAAACCCTTTAAAAAATCGTCCAAAAAAATTAAAAATAACTTTAATAAAGACACAGAATTTGATTATCACCCAGATAACGAAATTAATAAGAAAAAAAAACATCACAAAGATTTAAAAGATTTTTCAAAACTGGCAAATATAAATTGAACCATGAAGGTTCTATACATAGTAATGCTGATAGCGATTCATCAACACAAACAGAAAACCCATCAGTAACAGGAAACGATGAAATACACGCTAGCGACGATGAAACTGAAGGATTAGAAAATTCCAAAGATAATGAACATGACAACGATGATATAGAAAAAAAGAATTTTTTTAAAAAAGTTAAAGGAGTTTTAAAACCCTTTAAAAAATCGTCCAAAAAAATTAAAAATAACTTTAATAAAGACACAGAATTTGATTATCACCCAGATAACGAAATTAATAAGAAAAAAAAACATCACAAAAGATTTAAAAGATTTTTCAAAACTGGCAAATATAAATTGAACCATGAAGGTTCTATACATAGTAATGCTGATAGCGATTCATCAACACAAACAGAAAACCCATCAGTAACAGGAAACGATGAAATACACGCTAGCGACGATGAAACTGAAGGATTAGAAAAATTCCAAAGATAATGACATGATCAAGATCCGACGAAACTCAACGATGACGACGTTTCTCCAACATCAAAGAAAGAACATGATTTTGATGAAAACTCGAATTCAAATAAAAAAACAAGATTTAAGTTCATGAGAAAATTTAAAAAACAAAAAACCAACAACAAGCCCAACATCGATCCTCAATTCGATGACGATGTTTCTCCAACATCAGAAAAAGAACATGATTTTGACGATGTTTCTCCAACATCAGAGAAAGAACATGATTTTGACGAAAACTCGAATTCAAATAAAAAAAAAACAAGATTTAAGTTCATGAGAAAATTTAAAAAACACAAAACCAACAACCAGCACAGCATCGATCCTCAATTCGATGACGATGTTTCTCCAACATCAGAAAAAGAACATGATTTTGACGATGTTTCTCCAACATCAGAGAAAGAACATGATTTTGACGAAAACTCGAATTCAAATAAAAAAAAAAAACAAGATTTAAGTTCATGAGAAAATTTAAAAAACAAAAAACCAACAACCAGTCCAGCATCGATCCTCAATTACCTACAGTGGACTCAAAAGATTCTACTAATAATGTAGTTAGCAGTAAGAAACTAATGAATCATCGAGTAAATGACGTAGAAGATATATATACTCCAGATGATGATGATGATGAATACAACTACAACACCGTCGGTAGCATTGAAGATAGCAATGTAAATGGCGAAAAGTTTGATGATAAAGAAAATTTGTTGCTACAAAATAGTTTAACAAGGCGCGATATAAGAAACAAACGCTCCGAGAGTCCGGCGCAGTCTGACATTAATGTTGACGATGAACAAGAAAATGATGAAAATCAGCAGCAAATACCCGTCCTTCCAATCTCCAATCCAATTTATGGTGATGATAAAAAACCAAACGAAAAATACACCATTAAAAGATGAATACATGGATAACTTCCGTGAAGATCATATGCCAAATGAGGACTCATTGCAACTACAAAATATGAAAAGTTTAAACGAGTACGTTTTAATTAATACACCGCTCATACAAAGAACAGTTCAACTTTCAAACGAAATAATAAATAAAATTGCTAAATGATTGAGGAGTGCAAAACTCAGCGAAATAACAACGATATTACACATTGTTTTTAATGTGTCAGTTTACCAAACACATTAATTATGGATACAAAATTTTTTACTCGAATAAACAATGCAAGCAATAACAGAAGAGGCATATTGTGATTTAGGAGGTCGAAAAAAACCTTTTAAAAAGCTAGTTATTATAACAAAAAAAACTCAAAATCACTATTTCTGGAGAAGAATATTCTGGAGCGCCGCTCCAATCGAGTTTTACACCTTTAATTATGCATCCAAAAAAAAATTCTAAAATTTTAAATCCGTCTTTATATATTTAAAATAAAAAATTCTTATTTAAAAAACATGTCTGGTGATAAATCAAATCACAAGACTTATCAGAAAATTATATTAGGTGTTCTGATAGGTGCACTGCTTTATTTAACCGCTCTGAATATTTTTCAAGTCAACTTTTCATCTGAAAATCTTGCTAACCATATTGAAAATGCTCCAAGTTCGATTTCAATCCCAAATAGCAACTTTATCCGAGGTGATCAAACTGAGACGAATCATGCTGTACCACAGGATCAGGATCCGCACCTACTATATGTGTCGCATGAGTTTATCAAGCATGACAAACAATTGTACAAACTTCTTTATTACGAACTTATATACGACCCCGACACACGATATTTCCCCCTCAAGCCCAACGGCTGGCTGGACAGTGAAACGGTAGACCTATATATAAAAATACTCAACAATCGGATGCTCCACCTGCCCGATAACCAAGATCCAAAATTTTTTTATATTTTCCCTGCTTTTATGACTCAAGCTATAATCAGTGAATATTATACGGTTGTAGACAGTAAAATGTGGAATGAATTTAAATCTGAAATCCCTAAAGATTTCTTGGAATACAAATATTTATCATTTCCTGTGAACATCGACAATAAGCATTGGGTTTTAGCAATGGTTAACTTACTGACTAAAAATTTTTTACTATTTTAATAGTCTTCAATTATACAAAAGTAGCATAAAACCAAATTCACAAGCAAAAAATATTATGAAGCGCATCAATGATTTTTTAACGTTTGAAACCGCGGCGAGGCACAATGAGCTTTTGCAAAAAATAAAAACAGTAAACAATCCGAAAATACTCAAAATTCAAAAAACACTGTTTATATTGAAGATACTAATAATGATCTAGGTGTTATACAGCCTAACGAACTAAAATACCGTGGTAGAGATATTAGAAACTTAATAAGCTTTGCTGACTCAATCTTTAAAGATCCTACCAACGTCATAAATTTCTATCAAACTGATAATCACAGCTGCGGCGTGTACATTATAATGCTTATGACATTACTAGCTTCATCAAGACTTCATATTTCAAACTTTAACGAATTAGTTAACATAGGTCGAGTTTTAACTTACGCAGTAATAAAATCAGGACAAATTGATCTCAACTCAGTTGGTAACACAATACGCAATGCTGTTGCTATACTTAGAAAAATTAAGCGGGACTAATAGTAGATAGTTTATAAATACCATACCTAATTAAACAAATTTATTTCAAATTCAATAACAATGTAAAATCATAAGATTATTCTTACATCTGAATTTTTATAATAATACTATTTATAGATGTACGCTATGCCTTTTTTAATTTTATTTATTTGTTTGAATAAATAATTTTCGAATTTTTTTGACAAAGAAATTTTACTTCAATTCTGACTTAACAATAAGTTTTTGTTTTTATGCATGTATCATCTTGCTCTGTAATTTGTTTTGGCTAGTAGTAGTCTAACATCTTAAATTTTTACCTATTATTGATAAAGTTCGCATTTGTGACCGTAAAATTCTCCTTATAAAAAAAAAACATCACAACATTACCAGGTTTATAGCTTCAAGTACTGGAAGTTTTTTTATTTTCCGAGATACACTACAAGAAGTGTGCGGAATTTCGCCAATCAATTATTAAATCCAATCTTATCTAAACAACATCAACACTTTGCGATCGAATCAATGCGCTACAAACGTCACTAATCGTTTCAAGTTAATTACATAATTTTTTAGATATCGAACTTTAGCCTCTAAGGTGGAATAAGTTGTGTCTGAATGAAGCGTCATCCCTTCAAACCGACAAGTACAGAATTTTCTATTAAATTATAAAATTATTTCAGAACTCGTGACAGAATTCAAATTAGTGTTAATATTTTGAATTATCCGAAACACCTGAGCGACTAAAAAAATAGCAAAGGTTATTTACGGCGCTCTGGCAAATGGCATATTATACAGCACAAACTTGCTTGCCCACTTTTGGAAAAAAAGCTCAAGAGAAACTAATTCGTTCTAAAGTTTTGATAATAGGATGCGGCGGCTTGTGTTCGGGGCTGGCATCTATTTTAGCGGGAGTGGGCGTTGGCTTTATTCGTTTAATTGATGATGATTTGATTTCAGAATCTAACTTGCATCGACAATTATTGTTCGGCTACGATTCTCTGGGCAAGCCTAAAGCAGATGTTGTAGCGGCGCGCTTGAAAAATATAAATCCAGCTGTTGAAATCGAGCCTGTACGAGCGAGTTACTCTTTGGCCAATTATAGGCAGTTTTTGCTCTGGAATTGACTTAATCGTAGACTGCACAGACAATCTCAGCACGCGGTTGTTAATAAGCAAAGCGAGCACGGAAATGAATGTGCCAGTAGTATCAGGAGCAGCGCTAAGATTTGAAGGTCATGTTTTAGTCTACGGAATCAATGGCACGACGTATGAAAACTTGATGGCTTATGGCAGTTCAAAACCCGTTGGCCAAAATCTCAAAGAACAGATAGTCGAAGAGATAGAAAATCAAGTTATGAACAAGTCACAATCATGCTCTCGTAGCGGAGTTTTGAGCAACATCCCCAACATTATCGGAAGCTTAATGTCGAGCGAAGTGGTAAAACTGTTATTATCATGGAAATCCAACTACAACTATTTGACCTACGACATGCGCAATCTTACCACGCCCATCAGGTATTTTACTTTGCATCCAAAAAAAACTTTTATCGGTGCAAAACTGCATCATTGAAAGGACTTATTGTGTCCAAAACGTTCAGCAAGTTTCATCTAGCAAAACGTTGACCACGCAGCAGTTGATTAAGTTAGCTTCAGCTGTTCCTACTTTAGTTGTCGATCTTCGCGACGAACAAGATTTTACAACTTTCGGTAGCATCAAAACAATGTGTGTCCCCAAAACAGATTTCTGCTTCAAATTGCTGGCTTGCATTGAGAATGCACAACTCGACCCGTTGAAAGACTTTTTGACCCATCAAAATATAATTTTTCGCTGTTACAAAGGAATATCTGCGATAAATTTAGTTGATATCCTTCAAAAATTCCAAGTTTTTAGTTTCAAGCGATCCTAACTTCAGTAAACTTTCTACTTTAACCACGATAAACTTCTATGCTTTAGATCCAGCCAGCCACTAATTATTTTTACCGTTCAACAAAACTGATTATGCTCCACTTGATCAATGAACACTAGATATTCAACGTTTAATTTTTTATCCCCGTGACAAATGAATCGAAAAATTCAATTATTATGTATTTTATTGTTTTGTGCAATATCTGAGTGGGTATTACTTTTAATGCAATCTGCCATTGATAAATACTACTTTCGATCTAATTAAACTTTTATTTCTGTTCTAAAAGCTATCGTGTAAAATATAATGACACAATTCCCAGCTAAAATTTCGACAGGTTAAATAATATTTAGTTTTTATTAAAATCTAATTAATTTTTTAGATTTTTGCTTAAAATTTATAAGATAAAATTACCTTTAGTGTTGAATCTATTCCAGCTGGTCAAACTATTCTGCTCACTTTTATTTTTCTAAGAGAACACAGACGTGATTGCAACTTAATTTTAGGTCAGACTTCAACTACATAGACAATATTTCTACACCTTGCTTCAGATAATATTAGATTATTACTAGCTCATACGACTAAAATTTATCAATTCCTAAATACATAACAAATTCTCTAAGTAAGAACTACGTTTATTATTACTTGTTAGATTAAATTACAGGTAGTGAAAAAATAATAGGCACAACAAAATGCTAGGTTATGTATAGAGCACCAATATTTTAGTTTGAAACTGAAATTGATGTTATTTATAACTGTTGAGTTATGTCACGCTGATATAGTTTTTGACATGACTAAATAAAACATAAACAATACTTTATATCAATTATGTGCGTCCAGAAAAAACGTAAGTGGGAATTTTTTGCAACAACTATGCTGACAGAAAACTTTTTATATCAAAAAAAAATATATCGCTCGTATTTGCAGTTGCTGATATTAAGTACTGAAGACGCCTTTTCCAACTGCGGAAAATGTTTGATAACAAAACAAACAATTTCCAGTCCAGTGTAACAAGAGATAAACCAGCATGAGAACAAGAATAGCGAGAACGTGGTAACATTTACATTTGTACTAATGTAGAACAACTACAAACAGAACTTTTAAAAAACTGTGTCAATCAATAAATTGTGAAAACAAAAAAAATCCACATGATTTTTAACAAAACTTTACGCATCGCACGGATTTCTCATCAAACTTGCTAAGTTTCTGGCCTAGTTTTTCTAAAGACATGTGAAAAACTACTGAGAAAATACAAAAAACCACTCAAGTGAGCTCTAAAGACTGAAAACCAATTAAAACAAAATACAGCACCCTAACAAATGTTAATCAATAAACTGAAAATTTTTTTTTACAGTTAAATGAACAAGACAAACTTTAAAATTTTTGTATTTCTACTTAAAAATATTGTGAAAAATATTTAAAAAAATATTTAACTATCACGATTATTACTATTTAAAATTACAGTGTTATCTTATTACTTTATTATTTGTCAACTTTTTCACGGTTAGGCATATTCAATTAATTTAAGTTGTTTTCCTCATACTGAATTAATTAATTACCTCAATCTTAAAAAGGCGATAAATATTATGTCATTATCCAATGATCCAACTAATAGTGACGAACCTATCAATGATGAAATTGTCATAAACGAACATTATATTCCAATAGAACCTAAGTCTTTCGACGTTACTTCTAATGGTATCACGAAATATACACTGCAGTCGATGTTTTCTAAACTCAGAGTTCCTAAGGTTTACCATTCACTTAGCGATAAAACTTGGCTCGACGACTACGTCATAGACGCGTTTGCTGAATTGCTAACTGAAAAATTTGCCGAAGACCCAAAACAATGCTTTGTCGTTTCATGTCTTCACTTGTCATTTAATCCCGACTTATTTTTATAGGTCCACCTACAACTTTGAAAACGTGTCAACGTGGACTCAACACGTACATGGGACAATCTTTGAAAAAAATTTGCTTTTTTTTCCCGCTCAATCTCAACAACAACCATTGGCTTTTGGCTGTTGTACATGTCAAAAGCCAGCTGATTTTTCTATTTGATAGTCTATCACCCAATTCGCACCACAGAACTCACACTGATCGATTTATTACTGTTATCGAACACTACTTAAACGACGAATACAAACGCGTATACAGAAAAAAAAAGTCTTTTTACTCGTGCAATGCGCCTTTTCAGCTGAAATATGGCGGGGCTTATTTGCGCTTGCTATATGATCCAGTGTGTCCTCCCATCCATACAGAAATTATGAATTCGCGCATACCTAACCAAACTAACGGATACGACTGTGGGATTTACGTTCTACTTTCGATTTTCCTTATTGCCACTCGTCATTTTGATTTGTCTATTTTAAACGATTTGGCTCCAATCGGCAGGATTTTCATTCTTTCTGCACTGTTGACAAAAAAACTCGATCGTGACTCTGTTGCGCCAGTAATTACCAAAGCGCTAAATACTCGTCTAAGGAGAGAACGGCTAGTATCTGTCCAATCAATACATTTGCATGCCTAATTGTGTTGACTCAGAAACTCTTTAAAATGCAATAACTCAAATTCTAGCATACCACTGTTAAATCGACTTTTTGGGTTTCACAGCACAAAGACTAGATCAGATAGTCAATCTTAATTAAACCATTCGAGGCTTTTCTATAACAAAAACTCTTGAATGACTTCTTGCTGTTAAACGCTTATCAAAATATGCTTTCACAATAACAAAAGATTGTGTATTTAATGATTATAAAATATTTTGTATTCTGGATAAATCTATTCTGCTTCTTGCGGTTGATTACTTGAAAACAATATTACGAGTTAAAATATAACGCGTAGTAAACTTTGGTCATGTTTCAATAAATTGCTAAATTAAACATTATTTTTCTCGATGAATTTAATGAACTATAAACGGCACTATCGTCCGTCGGTATCGACATAAAAAATTTAGTGTTTTGTATCTCAAAATTTGTTTCCAAAAATTAGGATAGCTTTATAAACACAATTATTTTTATCTACACGTTGTATATGCATTATATAATTTGTAAACTGTTTCTAGAAAACTAATTTTTCGAATGCATACAAAATTCATAACACATTTATATATACTTGCATGATGAAAAAAAAAAAAAAAATGTACCTATGCGTAAACAGAATGTCAAGAAAAAAACTTTCTCTAGTTTTTCAGTAGAAGTTACAAGAACCATTGTAATGCTTATAGAGGATTTTCCTCATGTTTCAATAATTGGTATGAGACAAAATCGATAGTGAAACTCTTAATCAAATAAAAACGAAAGAGGATGGTTTTGTTAAGCGTATGGTGGAGAAACTTGAAAAACAAAATTCTAAATTATCTGAAGCCCGGAAATAGACAGGTTAGGCAGGGTTTTCCAATGTCCTACCCAGATGATTCCACAAGAACAAAATTCCACATCATCTGAAGTCCTTCAAATCCCGAAAATAGACACGTCAGGCAGGGTTTCCCAAAGGTCCTAGCATGACCATTTCACAAGAACAAAACGAACGTTACGCATAATTCTGTTTCAAGAAATACTCGAATCAATGGGGATACGCGCTTTATATCCAGCAGCCGAATTTTCATTCAAAAATACACAGACCACACATAAAAGATCCAGAAACACCTTCTAACCAAAATAACGGTCACGATGGACGTTCAATTCACAGCAGCGAACAAAACCTAAATTTACCTCCGTTTACAAAACCGAAGAAAAAACTTGTCGCTAGACCAAACCGACCCACATCTTGTCGTCACTGATACAAATAACCCACACGATACGCATAATTTTGTTTCGGGAAATACTCGATTCAATGGGGATACGCGCTTTATCCAGCAGCCGAATTTTCATTCAAAAATACACAGACCACACATAAAAGATCCAGAAACACCTTCTAACCAAAATAACGGTCACGATGGACGTTCAATTCACAGCAGCGAACAAAACCTAAAATTTACCTCCGTTTACAAAACCGAAGAAAAACTTGTCGCTAGACCAAACCGACCCACATCTTGTCGTCACTGATACAAATAACCCACACGATACGCATAATTTGTTTCGGGAAATACTCGATTCAATGGGGATACGCGCTTTATCCAGCAGCCGAATTTTCATTCAAAAATACACAGACCACACATAAAAGATCCAGAAACACCTTCTAACCAAAATAACGGTCACGATGGACGTTCAAATTCACAGCAGCGAACAAAACCTAAATTTACCTCCGTTTACAAAACCGAAAAAAAAACTTGTCGCTAGACCAACCCGACCCACATCTGTCGTCACTGATACAAATAACCCACACGATACGCTTCACAAAAAGAAAAAAAAAAGGGTTTTTTCAAAAAATTTTTGGGTTTTACTAAAGGTGTGACCGCGCCAATCCTTGGTTTAGCAACAAGTACTATTTTGATGTATACAGGATGGCCATTATTCGCTACTCTCACTTCAATGAGTTTTGGAACTATCATGTTCGCCGGACTTATTATCGTGTTTGTTTTGGTCGCGCTTATAATAGTAGGAAATTACAATCTTGCACGAAGAAGAAAAACTACAGAACTTGATCGAAGAAGATTTGCTCGATGACTCTTCTACTTCTTCATCCGATTCTAGTATTATATAGTTTGTAACAATTCGTTTCGCTATTTTTTAAATATAAGCTTAAATATAAAATTCTTAAATTTTGTGCAGACTTATCAAAAAAAAAAAAGTAAATTTGCTTTTGTTTATCTCATCTTACCGCGATTTACAATTAGGCTGCAAAGATGTTTTTCATGTTGAATGCACAAATAGATGAACAAATGTGTGTTCCAACGGTTTCCAACAATGTCGATGCTAAAAAAAGATGAGCAAAAAAGACTCTCATATCTCGCTCCATAAAAAAAACATATTCGCAAACTAGAGACAAAAAAAAACAGCTCAAGATGCTTCCACGGATGCCGATAGTTTAGTGGTATTTCCAAGCACCAACGTAAAACAGCTTCGACATCAAACCTGCACGCTCTAATGAGTCTGACGACCCAATAATGGACCAGCTGACTCAAACAAAACGACGAGTCACTTGTAGCAAAAAAAAAAGCAACACCAAATTCAACCGCAATGAATTAGAACGAACTATTATCGTCAAAAAACTTAGCGGCAGACACGCCTGTCAAACAGTTGCTGAGCCACTTGAAAGCTTACAAGTAAAAGCTACGAGTCTGTTAGAGAGCGATCTTTACCCATAGATAAAAAAATTCGCTGGCAAAAAATTCTCAGCTATAAAAGCAAGAAAGTTCAGCTGTGAAAGTAGCAAGAACTGTTACATTTTGCTCCACTCTAAGGGAACTGGTTCCCTTTGTGATGCAGCAGAACGGCACCTTGCTAAATAATCGCCACTTATTTATCGACAGGGTCTACCGTCAAAGACAAGAAAGGCACTTTTCGACCCGTTTTTATAGCATTTTCGTAGGAATGCTAAAACCAACTGGACGACGAAGAATCGGTTTTACCAAGCCTTCAGCAAGTTTGGATCTATCAAAAACATTAGATTAGTTTAGACACCCTGTCACAAGAGCTAGCAAATGCTTTGCCTACGTGTTATTTGATTCGAAAGCCAGCGTTCGCCTCGCGATCAAACATTTTTCCTCTAAGAAGGAAAAACCAGCCGTACGTTGTTTCCAGGGTAGAGAAGCTTTCAGTTCAAAAATTCCCAAAAAAGAAGAAAAATTAAACGAAAAAGTAGAGAAAAAAAACAAAAAGAGTCGTTTAAGGAAATTCATAAAGCCAAAAAATTAGTTATTAAATTAAATAAAAATGCTAAAAAAAAAAAATCAAAAGAAAACTAGCGCTAGAATAAATAACCAAATGTTTTTTTCACCAGTTTTAAATAATAACAAAACTTAAAGGTATTGTCTATAAAAGACAAACTTTATATTGTAACCTCTAGATTTTGCGTATCTCTGTAGCTGTGCCACCACACTTGGCTTTTGCAGTAAATTGATGATTCCCGTTGCAATCTCGAGAGCTTCGTTCATGTAGAGGTAATCGAGCAATTGACTAGTGTAGAATGAAAACGAGTCAGCAAACCATTTTTTTGAAAAGCTCAGGCTTTGTGACTTGTTGTAATGACAGAGCTTGTTGTGTATTGTCTCGTATATAAGTGCTTTATCATTGAGAGATTTCTTTCTCTGTTGTCTCGAGAGATTTCATTATGTTTTGTGCTTGGTTAAATAATAACTTGTTCATGCCATATTCACAACTGTACTCAAGAAGCCAGTTATTTACGTCATGAATCGACGCTCCGAGCCTTTTACACACTGAGTCTGGTTTTTCACAGTCGTTCGCCATGTTAATCAGCGCGTCGTACAGCCTTGCCCCCGCTTTCCAATACCGTTTCTTCGTTTTCAAAGAAATTATAAAAGTTCTCTTTCAACTCTTTTACAACTTTCAATTTGCTTAACGAATTCATTAACAAGTTGTAAACGTAATCAATATTGCTTTCCTGAATCGAACTGACGCGATAATCCATTTTCAAACGGTGTTCGAAGAATTCGCAACTGCGGCGCGATGATCCAATGGAAAAATTTCAGGTATGTTTTTTTTTTAGCTCAAGCTCTTTTTTCTCCAGTTCAGATTGTGCAAACAGTGCGTTATCTTTCTGCGATTCTGCAATAACATCTTCATCAAAAACTTCAACCCGTTTGTTCGGTTGACGTTGTTTTACTCCGACCATTGAATGTTCTTTATGTTCATTGTTCTCATAAAACTTACCGTAAAGCAAGTCGTTAGAAATGATTGATAAACGGTTACCTCTTTTTCTTGTGATATTTGAATTGTCGCGACTTTTAATTTCCAAGCTTTTATTGTTGAAAACCGGACATATTCACATCATCACCATTTTAAATGTTCAAATAAATTTAGTGCGTCCCCAATACTTTCATTCAGCTTTTTAACACGAAATTCAGAATTTTGATAGCTTCTCTCTTTATTCAATATTTTTCTATTCTGATACGCTTTGTTTTTCATTGATAAATTCTGGCTTAGGCGTGAAAAAGATTTAGCTAGTTCAGAGACGTTTAATGCGCTCTTCTTCAGTTTCATCGATTGACCCTTCAACGCCCTCCGTTTTCTCGAACGATAAACTTGAAAGTATCGATCGATTTTTAGAATTTTTAAAGGTAGAATTTGTAGATTTGACATTGGCACCCATCATATTAGGTAACTTTAAATCCTCAATCGAAATATTTTCTTTTTTTTCTTGAAACGAATTTTTTGGTTTTTGTTAAGCTTGGAAAGGTCATCTTTGTTGCTTCTACGAACAAGCATATTGCTTTTAGATCCAAGCTCAAATTTTTTTTGCCAAGGAAAGACCCAACTTATTTTTAGCTTCCTGAAACGATAAATGCTCGCAACTGTTGAGACATTGATCTGTTTTCACGCATGAACCAACTATCGAATCTATAAAGAAAGTATGTTCAAAGTCGAGTACAACTCAATACTTACATTGTTTATTGTCAGTAGAAGTCATTAGATTACGTATTTAACTTCTAATCTGGAGCACAAGCATGTGTCAATTTAGTGCACCCCATTATAAGCGTGTACTTATTAATTATAAATAAATTACTAGAATATTGAAGTATTCAGGGCCATTATAGTTTATTTTAAATGTACATGACTAAAATTATAGGTTTCACTTTTAATTAGTGGATTTTTTCTTCTGAATCAAGATTTTCAAGTATATGAATTAAACAATAATTTTGCCAGCCATTTGATATCAAACAGGTAAAATACTGAACCAAACGACATAAGGGAGTCCAATTGCAAATAAACTATGAAAAACTGATCGTTTATTCCACAAAAACGTTTTCAAAGTGTTATTATATGGTTTATCATTCTCTTCATCTAAACTGGCTAAATTTTTCTTTCTTGTCCTGTTTTTTTTTTCATTACCATTATTCGCATATATATAATCTATACAACGATCGGAAAAATAATAATATTCCTTTGAAACATCTACTTTAGTTTCCAACGCTGTATCGGTGTTTTTTACAACTAAATTTTTGCTATTATCTTCATATAAAATGGATGTGTAAGATGGCAAGTATAAACTGCACTTCAGTCGTCAAAACATCATTTAAATAGTCGACATGCTTTTCATTGTTATCGTAATTGAAATGAAATCTAATGATGTCTAATAAGCTAAATGTCGATCTATTGTTACGTGGAAAAGAACCACTTATCGAGCCTGTCTGAGAATTATTGTTGTTGTAAACATTTTTATTGATTATGTTTTCAGCAGGTATAAAAAAAAGTCTTACTAATATATAGCGTTTTTTAATTCTTCAAGTTGATCTATACTTATATTGTTTGAATTTTCCATTGAAATATCCATGTCATAAACGGTACCAATTTTCTCGAGTAGTTCATTATCAGAAAACTAAATGCTCTCTAAAACAAGCTTTAGATTGATAGCCACAATTTTTATTGTAGTGCTCCATCAAAACTTTATATATATCTACGACGTTGTTACATAAAAGTGTTCCATATTTGTTATTACGCAAACATAGTTTTTCTTTTTGAATACATTTTTTTCAATTAATATAATTAATTTAAAAATGTAATTGTTTTTCTTCAGCTAAGGCGACGAGCTGATCTAAGCTTGATCTTGTACCAAAAATAAATGTGAAAGATTTACGAATTAAAAACATCAGTCTGTAAACTATTATTGAATGTATTGTAATTTGTTTTTATTAAATTTAAAAGAAGCTTCTCTTGGTATACAAAGGTTTTTTTAAATTGCGCAATAAGCAACTTTTGAAGTGTAGAAAAATTTTTAATGCTTCCAATAATGTGTAAAGATTTTTTTGTGCTATAACTAACTAGAGCTACGATGGAATCGTCGACATCAATACGTCTTAATTGCTTGTAATTCGGAAATATGCAGGAAGTCTTATAGCAAAAATGCACTACTAAGTTTTTACCGTCAATCAAACCTAACTTATCGAATTCAGCAATGTTGACTAGTAAAATGTTTCGAAATTCGGAATGATCTAATATTGGATAATTCCAGATAAATAATTCGAATGCTTCTGAGTTATGTTTAATAGCTCCGATTGAATTATAGATAAATTTCCAAATTAGTAAAGATCCTTTTAAAAACATATAGTTCAAAGAGTTAGTTATCAAAACTCTTTTGTATCAGGAGAACAACAATATAATTTTATTTTCGTAAATCACAGAAAATTTATTAATTTTTTATCAGGTTTTTTCTATAACAACAAGAAATCTAATTTGCGATTATTACTGGCTAATATATTTGTTTTTGAAGCTCAAAATATTTAAAATGTTTTTTTACAAAGAATTTTACTAATTGTTCCTCTTCTTTTGAAGTTTGAGAAAACTTTGAAACGACATTGTAGTATGACAGCTCGTTATTCACAGTCTGACAAGTATTATAAATATTTTCATAAATTTTTTTAAGCGGTAGTAAATAAATGGAACTCATAAATATTTTGTTCATATTGAAAACGATTGAACGCAATAAAAACGATAAACTGTATTTTTCATATAAGCCCTTGACATTTAAAATGAGATAACACAAATGGTTAATTAAATCTGAAAATCTTTCAAACATTATTAAATAAACGTTGTTTATCCAAACGTGAGCGTAGTCGTCTGCTTTTAAAGGAAACATTAAAAATGTGAAAGTAGAGACTCTGTCCAATAGCATGCAGAGCTTGTATCTGTTCACTGTTGAATTACAACAATCAAAGTAGGCGAATTCTGCAAAACGACCAAGTTGGTACTTCAAAATGCGAAAAACACTAGTTAATATGTTGCACAATATCCGACTGGTCGCATTTTTAAATTCAAATAGCTCATTTGGCTCTGGGAAATGAGTTGAGTCGCAATCCCACCAACGGCGGATTGTTCTGGAGACTTCCGAGTAGATGTTTAACAAATTTAAATTTATATCAGTATAATTGTTCCAGTCCAAATAATCTTCATTTTTAATGTTATTCGTTTCTGCATATTGCAGAATAGAGTCACAAAGACTCTGATAATAAGCACGGCTCATCGTCGATTTGCCAAAAGAAAACTCCCAGGCCCGAAGCACTGCTAGCGGGAAGCGTGAAGTAAAAATTACATTTTAGATCATTAAAAACACGAGACGTAGTTCCTATAGTGTTGAAATTCTCCAAAAACAAATTAATTTCTTTCAGTGCATCTTTTAGAATTGTTTTTTTTCGTAATTTCGGCAAATTGTTTTACTTCAACAATTGTTTTTTTTGATCCATTGAATACTAGACAGATCGATATTTAAAAATTGGTCTATTGCGTCAGACTCTTCTGCGATTTGTAAAGCGTTTGGAAAACTCTGATTTGTGATTGTACTATTAATAAAATATGTGAGAAGCAAAATAAACAAGTAATAAATTTCTGAAATATGTTTGTGCTGGGTATTTGACTTGATTGTTGTGTAAATCTGAACAAATTGAGATACGTTTAAAATACATTTTCTCAAAGACTTTTTATGCGTTTTACCCAAATAAATAACAAAGCAAACACCACGTGGTTGAAAAAAAAAAAATCTCTGGCAGTTTCAATAAATAATTTTCAATCTGAGAAAGTTGCTGTTCATCGACAGAATCACGAGTGTACAGATAATTTTTATCATAAGACATGATGTTATAAAATTAAGTCTTCTGGAGCTGCTTCAATCGCGCAAACCAAGTCCTCAATAAGTAATTTTCTAATAGTTATGTTTAAAACTAGTTTAAGCAAATTTTCGTTGCGAGTTGTGTTAATGATTCGAATTAAAATTTCTTTGTAGGCGTTAAGTCAATTAATAGCAGCGAAAACTTTTTCGATCAATTTACAATGATTTCTATCTTGTGTTTGACCGTTTGACTCCGTAGAACAAGACGCTAGTATTTTATTCAAATGACTAATGGCTTTATCAGAAGTACTTATTGATGAAGAATAGTTGTTAATAACGACAACAGAAATTAATTCTACAAAAGCAGCATCAGATAAAACTATATAAAATTAAATTGATCGAGCAATAAAGTTAAATCATTGTCCAATGTGAGAATAACGGTTAACAGATGCCCCAATAGATGAATGTTGGCAACAGTGGATTTTTCATTATTTAAACTTAGTAATATAATTTGCTATTGGTGCGTTCAATTCTTCTTTTACAAACGTTCCCAGTGTTTTCAAAAATTATTTTGAAATACAAATTGTCGAGCAAGTTTTCTTCCTTTTCAAGTATCTGAGAAACAATGGCAAGGTTGTCAACAGTTGAGTAGCGTTTGTCAGAAACGATCTGTAAAGATAATGGTTAAGTGACGAGTCGTAACAGACAAGAAAAAACTGGAAAATAGCATCTAAATCGTTTCTGTGACGAATATAAACATTAATTTTTTCTACTGGAGTCAACCGTAAAGAGTCTACAAATACATTCACAATGACATCAAAAATCTTTTTCAACATCACAGCACCGGCTATCACAAAACAGTCAACTTCTTGTTAGCGAAAAAACCTAGAAAAATTTTTGCTCTATCAAGCACGAATCGAAGATTTGGGCATAATTGACAGTTTTTCAAAATCTCTTAAAAAACAAGCTTTTTTTATTTTCCCTTGATGTCCTCAGTACCGCTTGACAGAAGTTTTCATATACTTTTTCTTCATCCATTCTGAAAAAAATTTGACCAGCAGAACACCTACTGATTTTTTTTATTAGAAAAAGAAATTTAAAACTCAAATCCTTTCGATGTAACTTATCTTAAATAATTTTTTATAAAGAAATATTTATCTACGGAGAACGTTGCAAATCTAAAAGCTATTTTTGTTGAACACTTCGCTAATTTTTGGTTTCGTAACCGTTTTTTTTTGCCAACATTTTTTAAAGTTTTTGTTTGTTACTGCTATTAATTTTGTAACCATATAAGAATCGGACACAATTAAGATATCGCCAACTGCAGTCACGTCGTTAACCCCGTTGTTCATGAAGTGATTGTTTTTATCGCAATACCCCTGAACTGTTTCGCCCTCTACATTTTTGAATTGAATAGAAATCGTATTTTCGACGTAGTCGTCCCATTTATTTTCATCGATCGTAGCAACTTTCTGTGGATGGTGATCGTCTTTGTTCGCAAACAGTGAATTATTTTTTACTTTCGCAAAATAAGATAAATTACCAAACCTAGGTAAACTTTGTGAAATATTTTCCCGTAAGATATGACTTAAACATACTCTGCAGAACTGCACATAGTGCGTCAGTGTCTGGCAAAACTAACACTCTTTTATAGTTGTTATACTTTAAAAAATCTTCAATATCTACAGCTGATACCATTCTTTTGACGTCTCCAAGTTCCTCCTTTTTTTCGGTGTTGTTACGGTAAATTTCATATGCTATTTTTTTTAAAGGTGAAGTTGGCATTTTTGGAAATTCTTCATCTACTTTGTGAACTGGGTAAGCAGATATTATAGCAGCAGGATTCACATTTTTTACTTCTATGATATCAAGCATTTCTGCTTCGTTTTGTTTGAATGTTAATCCATCCGTCTAAATCGTCATCGACACAGTAAAAAAATTTGTCGTCTATCATTGTTTACGCTGTCTAACAAAGCTTGAGTTATCCACTGTGACATAAAGCAGCTTGCGTCTACGCAACTTTGCTTCCTGAACTTCAGTTTGTCCCAGTATAATATCTCGTTTTGATAACCAAATAGGTATTCTGTCGTCATGAACCATACGATACGGATTTAAAACATTAGAGTCGTAGTTACATATCTCAGTGTTTGTGTCTTGCTGTCTTAGACTAATGATATGGTCGGGTAGGTCTGATTCTTTTGTACCGTAGAAATCATTTTTCGCTCTACTCATCGTTGTTTCCGTTGACAAATACACACCTTTTACTGAATCCATATTTAGAAAGTCGTTTGGACTGAAATCTAGTTCTAATTTGCCGACAAAGCCTCCGTGCGAAACCCGTATGACTGATGATATAGTCGTTGTATTTGATTGGATACGGGTTAGTCAGGCTGTGTGAATGCGCTCCTAGTATAATAGCAGGTTTCAAGTGAGGGAAAGCCTTTTTTAAATCTTCTGTTAATTTTTTGTGTCTTTGGACAAGCCAATATGCGAGAGAATTATTCTAATTGTGTTTTCGTTCAAACAGTCGCTTTCTGCTGACTTTGCAAAAACATTGATCAAATTGGCTGTGTAATCTTCAAAATCAAACTGCTTACTGTGCAACTTATTTTCAATCAGATCTGTGTTAAGAATGCCGTAAATGCAAAACTTTACTTCTTTGTTAGCGCCTAATTTGTGTGTTAACGAATAATAGTCGTGTCGATAGAGCTCAAAGTTAGTTAAAAGAAACGAGTTAATTTGTGACTCGGGATTCTCTTGATTAGTAGCATTAGCTTCGAGTCGTTTTGACTTTCATATTACTTAAAATCATTTTGGAATTGTAGTACTGGTTATCAAAACAACTTGGTCAGCAACATCGATTTTCCTGGAGCGAATTCGTGATTACCTGGTACCCCAGAAATCAATTTTCAAAAACGACAAAATTTCAGTAATAATGGGCAAATTGTCCAAATAATCACCCCACATAGCCAAATCTCCCGTAAAAAATCTATAATCGCAATCTGAATTTTCAATTATTGACTTGATTGAGTTAATATTAGAAGCATAAAAAAAGCTATTTGGGCATATCAGAGACTCTCTGTTGTCGCTCGAAAAAAATGGTTTTTCGAGTGTTTCCATGTAAATCCGAAAAATGACAAAGAGTAATTTTCTTTTTTTCTTTTTGACTAGATTGCAGATCTATTTTTGTTCTTTGGGTAGGTAATATGGTGTCTTCGTACTTTAAGTTATAAAACTCATCCGACTCTTCAGAATCAGTAGTTGCCACATAGTCTACTAATGGAAAGAACCGTAGTAAACCTAATCCTGTAATAGTAAATACCAGTAAACCTAATACTTGGTATGAACGTCTCATGTTCAATTAACCTAATAAAAGCTACAATGGTCCCAGATGAAAAAGTATTGGGATATTTTATGAAAATAATTTACCCGTTGAAAACACAAATCGGTGGAATAACTTTTTGTTTTAAACATGTCTTTTTGTTACTACGTAAACCAGTCGGTTTTGCAGTTTTTTTAAAGTTCATTAAATTGCAGGTTTACAGATAGTTTGAACTACCAACATTTTTTTTGCTATAAAGACATCATCTGTTTTTGTGATCTTTCCGGTTTAACTCAATATTTTTAATAGATGCGTTAATTATTAGTTTCATTTAAAATAGCTCACTGCAAATTAAGAAGGTTACATTAAATTCTCAATAATAACATGGATCCTTTGTGCCTTCATTATCATTAAATGAGCTACAAATTTCGTCTGTATCAAATTTTAACGCTTACATTGTATGCTGGGAAATCCAATTCAAAAAGTTTTTTCCGTATTCTACCATACGATCTTCTAAACTGTTTACAAAGAGTCCATTGACAAGAGCCCCGCAATTTTTGTTAAAGATTCATCAGACAAATCTTCCGAAATTAGTAGTTTACTTGCATAAGAGAAATATTTTTCGAGTGTTTTCTTCTTTATGCGTGGTTTTCATAAATTTTTGATTAAATGCGTACACAAATCTTTTGCGAAAAGATTATCTAACTTTTTTACTGTAAACACATAGTTGAAAAAACATTGCTCATAAATAGATATATAATTAAGCTCATCAGAACCTAGAGAGAACTCATTAACTAATCTGTTTCGCACATCTATAATCGAGGAGACCTGATTTAGACAAAATAAAAGGTCGTCATCCATATTTTGAAGTTTTAATTTCCAATCAGAAACAGGAATTATCCCACTTGTTATGAAACTTTTCCAACTTGCGTTTATGGAAATAAAGTTTTTCCAATATGGCCGAAACTTTATCATGTTCGTCGACTAATGCATAATCTTCTTCAAGATCGGGAAATTTGATGTGACTCAGCTTTTGAACTGAGCAGATTTCTTCTTCTACTTGGGCTATTTTTTCGTTTATACCAGATAGAGAAAAATTCATAAAAAATTTTATTAAAAAAAAATTTGAAGCCATTATTATGAAAAGCTGGCCTGCATGAAAAAACTAAGTACTGAAAACAAGGCTCTTTTCGAAAAAGCAGTAACACACATCTTTGACTGTGGACAGCACTGCAGCTAGCGGTTTATCATGAATGGGGAGGCAGAAACAGCGCCAAGAAGAAAAGAAAAAATGCTTGATGACGTTTAAAATTTTTTTTGCGAACGGCTTAGTCAAATCTCAAGAAAAAACTAGAAAACTATTTTTGGAATATTTTCATCGAAGATTTCAACTGCAATATTGAAGACAACTCGGACTTAGAAGTAGCTGAAAAAATCTGGAATTTATACCAAAGCCTTGCAGAAAACGATTTAACAGCATACAACGCTATTATTTCTGAATCCTCCATAGACCCGCAACGATCAAGAGAACAAACTGTCGGGCATTTGAATGAAGAAGACTCGCAGTCTGATGACGAATCAATTACTGATTCTGATATAGATTTAAATGAAAATTGTTAGATACGTTTCTTTAAAATACAAAAGGAACAACTGTTATATTTTTACTTTATTAAAGTTTATGTTTTCAGTAAACATTTTTTTTATTCTTGCTTGTTTTTACTTGAGAAAAATCTTGTTTAGGTTGTTCTTCATCTGAACGCGTTCCATGGCTATATCTAGTTTGTGCGTTGCCGTCAAATGTAGGCTGAGTTTGGCAGTCTCTGTACGCGTTGCAGAAAATAGGCTGCTGTTGTTGCGCTGAATCTATATATTTATGTCTTCGAGTTGCAAACTCGGCATAAAACGGTTTGTGGTCGCTCATTAGGTCTGGCATGTAGTACTGTGGCATCTGGGCGTTCGCGTAGTTGTTTCTCGGGTTGATTCTGACCCAGTTTTTTCATTGGCTCAGCAGTAGGATAATCGCAAAATATTGATCCAGGTCCGTTTATAATTGGCTGGTTTCTTGCGTTTATCAAATGAGGCTCGTTAATACCGTAAATTGAGTTAACGGAATTAACATTTGCTGAATCTACGGGCTGGTTATTGCGCTGAAGCTTTTGACCTTCCATGATAAATTGTTCGTAGTTGTCAACGGCAAACGAACTATCTATAGGATTATACCTAGAATAATAGTTGTCTTTAATGTTGTTGTTTCTCGGGCTGGTATACATTTGTGCAGCGCTTGCGTGAGCCATCCGATTGAAGTAGTGCGGGTTGTGGACATGTGGTATAGGTCTTTCTACACAGCCTAGGTTAGGTACTTCGTAGAAGCTGGCACTATTGTTTGTCGAAACGCGCTGCATTCTTTTTGAGCGGCCTAAAGTCGGAAGATCGTACGGACTTAGGTTGTTAGCTCGTTGTTCGTTTGCGACATACTGTATGTTAGTGGCTTTTTTTTTTTGTTTTGAGTGACTGGTATTGTTTGTTCTTTTGTTTTTAACTTTGCGATTGAGTGTTGCATGAACTCAAGCGACTCGTTGTCTATTTGCTCTGTGTTGGGGATGTAGACGTTGCAAATGGTTTACTATCACGAATTTCGGTGGGACCGGAGTTTTTTTCCGACTCATCAGATTTTTTTATTGATTCAGATTCGCTACATGTTATATTGAATGTTTTGTTGCTTGATTCTCTGTAGTTGGCGGAGAAATTTTCTGCCTTTAAAAAAGAGTTTTCCTTAGTGTTGATTGTGTTGCTTTCTTCATTGCTTGAAACTGTTTTTGCAACTGTTGTATTTGAGTTTTTTATCCTTTCAGCCCATGACTTACTGTCAGATTTATCGGTTTTTTCCTTTTGCATTTGGTTGTCTGTTGATTTAAACAGATGTCGAATTATTCTTTTTAATAGATTGAGCGATTTTATTCGCATTGGATGCAGCTTGCGCGTAGTTTACACAAGTTGTACTAGCGCTCGACAAGTGGTTTTGCTTTGGTTTAGCGTCGTCGAGATTCTCTTCATTAAAATTTAGCAGCAGCACTATTCTCCATTTCAACGTCATTATTCTCCACAGTTTGATTGAAATCGAGTGAAGAAGACGGATTATTTAATGGTGATGTTCCTTTGCTGTACTGTAACATTTTTCTCTTTTTGCCAGGAGCGTTTTCTTTTGGCGTTTATCTTTTTTATATTTGTACGATACGTTTATCGTCGAATCCGAACGATGTATCTGTTGTTTTGTTTGTGTAAATAGGAGACTTGCTGTTTTTAAGCGTACGCGGTTTTCTAGATCGTAACGTTTTGTTGTTTTAAATTAATAGTTGATTTATCTGAAAGCTTGGTATCGTTTTCCGTATTTAAATTAGAACTTTTTTTATGGCTTTTTGAACTAGACACCACTTTCCAGTCTTGTGCATTTTCAATAGTATCTAATAGCATTTCATTCATGCGTTCGGTTACCAATGAAACATCATTCTTGCAGTCTGAAACAATTGTGTATAAATATTCTTTCGTAATTCCGTACTCGTACAGGACCGAGTACGCATTTTCGACAATTTCATTTATATTAATTTCTTGTCTTGTGGGTTTCTTTTTCGACATATGTGTAAAAAAGCTGTATTATAATGGTAGAAGTCAGAATAATGATAACTAAATAAATAGTATAAGGAATTATATGTTATTTGAACAGTTACATTAAATAACAAAAATTTAGAACAATTTGAATTGCTGATTTGAAAATTATGTAAAAGCAATTTATGAAAACTTTAATAATCTTAAAACAAGATTACAAATTATTTATTTGCAGTTTTCCGCAGCTTCTTTTAAATGTTTTATTCGCTCTATTTTACTTTTTTTATATGAGTCGGTTTCAAAAAATTTTGACACCATCGTCTTTAGTGATTTTTGACGTTTGAATCGACTCACTGATATGTTCTTGAATTTTTTTTCGCAACAGATTTTTTTTTTTTAAAGTGTCTATATACTTAGACGCCCTGATCGGTTTTTTGAGTTAGGTTCGGTCTGCTGATTTTCAGCGGCTCTCTGCTAATAATTTTATTTATAAATTGAATTTTGTCTTGAAGTTCGCTTTCAGCTTGAGAGCTAACTGAAACTTGTTTAATGCTGCATAACGGTGTAATTGTCTGATTGTTATCATCAGATTCGGATTTTGAGTTAAATTCAAACTGGTTTTCAAAATTTGAGCCTGAGTTTACATTTGGGGCAGATAGGGGTTCTGTTTTTTTGTCAAGATTCAACCGAGATATCGTTGATTTTTTTTTGCTTTACTTTTAAATTAAATAAGGGTTGCATTTAGTTTTAATTGTCTTAATATTTTTATGCTTCATTTTTACAATTGAGGAGCTATAAAATATTTTTCATCTATAAGTGCCTTAGTTAGTAGGCCTTGCAGTCGGTTTTTTACAATAAAGCGAAAAACTTTTTTCTTTAATGATATTCTATGACCATGCAATCATCGACACTTCAGGCAAAATTACTGCAAATAATTTTCGCAAAGTTTTCAGTGAAGTGTTAGGTGAAGATACATGCTCCTTTTCCGATATAGATGTGTGGAACAATTCTAGCAGCAACGTTTATTCTCCTTATTCTTTTTTTTCTTTGGAAGCGAGGAAATATGAACAGCAGAAAAAGTCAGAAGTGATTATCCCAGCGCTTATTCCCAGGCTGCCCGTAACTCACGTGAATTCTAAGCTTGAGTTGGTGTTAGACCTGGATAACACCCTGATTCATACGATCAATCAGTCAAGGATCTATAACTTGAACATCGAATTTCCTTCGTTTTCGAGTTTATTTAAGTACGACGAATATTTCAAATTTAAGATTGCTAGATTACCAGACAGTTTATACTACATCAAATTACGGCCTGGGGTTCACCAGTTCTTACGAGTAGCAAATAAGTATTTCAGGCTGTCTGTGTCTACTAACGCTACACCAGAATACTCTGATATTGTGCTAAGTCTCTTAGACTCAGATCGAACAATATTCAAAAATCGGTAAGTCAAAGTAACACTTAAATGTGATATTTCATTTTTTTAGAGTGGCAGCCAGAAACCCAGATAATGCCTTAGACGATAAAAAAGATATAAAAAAGTTGTTCAAAAATATTGATGTGCAAGATAAATTGTTAATAGTGGATGATCGCACAGATGTTTGGTCGTCCTCATTGTATCCAAACATAATCAAATCTAATTATTATGATTATCTAGATGTGTTGCGTGAATCAATCGCGCTCAACCAAAAAGCCAAATTTCCTACTGCGGCTGCCAACAGCTTCTTTCCCAACACCTCCAATAACACCAGCAAAAACAATGATTTAAGCTATCATAACATCACTAACGTTTTAGATTATGATCGACAACTCTATTTTCTTGCGAATTTGTTAGAAGAAGCACACGCTCGTTATCAAAAATATTCATCCGCCAATATCGCTTGTTCACTTCCCAAAATCCTAAAAAACATCTACCAAACTATTTTGTCTGACTGCGTAGTCTTTCTGTCGGGGTATCATCGCTCAGACCAAGTCAGTCAGTACGGAATGCTTGACAATGTATGGATTAACACGCAAAAATTAACTGGAATGGGTGCCAAAGTTGTTGACACGCTTAGCGATGAAGTAACCCACGTAATTGTCGTCCGACCTTCTATGTCAACAGAACGGGCGAGATCCATTTGCAGCGAAAACACAAAGTTTGTTCATAACTTATGGATTTACGCATGCGAACAAGCCTGGGTCAAGATCGAAGAAGAGCTGTTTGACCCGTTGCAGGTTTTTAAAATTTTTTCAAAGCCGTCAGTAAAACCACATCACGACCATTGGTGTATAACATATAAAAGCAATCTTATCAAGAAAAAAGTTATGGATGACTTATCGGCAAAAAAAAATATCAATAATGCGGAAAATGCACTCATGTGCAAACTTAAACACAAATCTTGGCCAGCAACTGTTCCATCAAGTGAAGGAAATGTTGTTTGGTCAATGCATGAAAATATCATAATGTATTATGACCCTTTCTTAACATCAGAACTAACGTTCCAATCTTTTTTTCCACAGTAATGCTAATTGTGACTGTAAATTTATTTTTTAATCTATTTAATATTTTGATATTTCCTCAAGTGTTGTTTGATCAATTTAACTCACACTACTCACCAAAAAAATTTTTTAATCGGCTAGTACATTATAACGGAAATATGAATCAAAATACTATTGCGTTGATTGGAGACTCTGAAACTGTAGCAGGCTTTTTACTTACAGGGATAGGCGAAAAAAAAAATAATGAAAAAAACTTTTTTATATGTGATAAAGGTACGTTGCTACTACCAAGCTATTTTAGACACCAAAACCGTTGAAATTGAAGAATGTTTTAATGCTTTCGTGAAGCGAAAAGAAATTTCAATTATTATCATCAGCAAAAGCGTACGTGCTAACCCAAATATATTTTTTCAGGCAGCTGATCAGATAAGAGAAGCAATTAAAAAGCATGGAAATAAGGAACCAGAGATTGTAGAAATTCCATCACGCTGAAAAATAATAAAAAACAATAATTTTCAAAGTCAAAATTATTGTTTTAAATTACTTGAATAACTTGTTAAAGCGGACTGCAACACACGTTATAGTTCGAAATATTCAAAAATAAATAAGAGTTAATTGAAATATAAGCTTATAATTTGCTATAGACGAATATAACATTTCATCCGTTTCTGTCTATATTCAAAAATAATTGCGAATTAATATTCTACCTTACTAGAAAAAATGTCTCATAGAAAGTTTGAATCACCCAGACACGGTTCCCTAGGTTTCTTACCCAAAAAAAGATGCCGACGAGGTCACGGACGTATAAAGGCTTTTCCAGCTGACAATGCAAGTAAGCCTTGCCACCTCACTGCTTTCATGGGATACAAAGCTGGCATGACCCACGTTGTTCGTGAAATCAACAGACCAGGTTCAAACCTCCACAAAAAAGACGTCGTTGAAGCTGTTACTATCATTGAAACTCCTGACATGTACGTTGTTGGTTTAGTTGGCTACATCGAAACCCCACGCGGGCTTAAGCCTATTAAGACTCTTTGGGCTGACCACCTTTCTGATGAATTCCGAAGAAGATTCTACAAGAAGTGGTACACTTCCAAGAAAAAGGCTTTTACCAACTATGAAAAGCGAGCTATTTCTAAAGAAGAAACTATCAAGCTCATCAAAGACAAATGTTCTGTCGTCCGAGTCATTGCGCACACTCAGCCAAGTCTCACTCCAGTTGGTGTAAAGAAAGCACACATCAATGAAATCCAAGTTAACGGTGGCTCAATTTCCGACAAAGTAGACTTTGCTCTTGGTCTTTTCGAAAAACCCGTTTCAGTTAACTCTGTCTTTGAAACTAACGAAAATATTGACACCATTTCCATTAACAAGGGTAAAGGTACTCAAGGTGTCATCAAGCGATGGGGTGTCACAAGACTTCCTAGAAAAACGCACCGTGGTTTACGTAAGGTAGCTTGTATCGGTGCATGGCATCCAGCTCGTGTCCAGTTCCAAGTAGCTAGACGCGGTCAAATGGGTTACCATCACAGAACCGAAATGAACAAGAAGATATACAGAATTGGTAATGGTGACGACGCTAGTAACGCCACCACTAGCTGTGATATCACTGAAAAGTCTATCACTCCAATGGGTGGTTTCCCTCACTACGGTATTGTCAAGAACAACTTCTTGATGATTAAAGGAACTGTAGCTGGACCTCGTAAGAGAGTAATTACTTTACGCAAGCCCATCATCGTTAACACCAACCGTAAAGCTTTAGAAGAAGTTGAACTTAAATTCATCGACACTGCTTCTAAGATTGGTCACGGTAGATTCCAAACTTCTGAAGAAAAACGTATTTTCTACGGTCCTAGTTCTAAGAGACAAAAAGTTAATGCATAAATTATGACTCTGTTAATTTAATCTTTTTATTACTTCTTTTCTATATACATTATTATCGATTTGCTACCGGTATTATTGATAAATATGTTACATATTTAACTTCCTCCTAGCAAATTTAACGAAAACCATTCGCATTCAAATTGTACATGCATAATCAATAAAATATGAAACAAAAAAACTAACTAACTCTTATGCTTGTTCTGGCGCCGCCAAGTTTTTTTTTATCGGTCTCATCGCAGGAAAAGCAATAACTTCTTTGATGTTGTAATGGTTTGATAAAAACATTATTAGCCTATCGATACCCAAACCCCAACCACCAGTTGGCGGAAGTCCGTACTCAAGTGCTACACAATAATCTTTGTCCATAAAACAAGCTTCGTCGTCACCTTTCGCCTTGTCTTGTGCTTGTTTTAAAAAGCACTCGTATTGCGTTTTAGGGTCGTTGAGTTCTGTGTAAAAGTTGGCAAGCTCGCGTCCAAGTACAAAGAGTTCCCCACGTTCAGCAAACTCAGAATTAGATCTGTGCCATTTTGCTAAAGGGGACATGAGTTGTGGGTGATCAATTATAAATGTTGGGTTGTGGCATTGTGACTCAACGAAGTGAGCGCAGAGTTTATCCAACAACTTGCAACTTGTTGCAGGAGATGGAAGTTCAATGTCATATTTATTGCAAACATTAATCATAAAGTTCACGGCTTCGTCACTCTCGAGCGGCCGAGGAATGGCTGCGTTTATTTGTTTTTCTATTTCACCCACAAATGAAAGAGTCTTCCAAGGAGGAGTAAAGTCTATTTCTACAGCTGGTTTTTCAAGACCTTCGGGGTTGTATGTGATCACATAACTTCCAGTGACCTCTTTAACGAGCGTACTAACCATATCTTCGGTCATTTTCAACATGTCATGGACATCTGCGAAAGCCATGTAAAATTCGACTGCAGTAAACTCAGGATTGTGCGTCAAGTCAATCGCTTCGTTTCGGAAGTTTTTTCCAATTTCGAACACGCGGCTCAAACCACCAATGACAAGTTGTTTCAAGTAAAGTTCAGGCGCAATTCGCATGTATAACTGCAAATTCAAATAATTGTGATAAGTTACAAATGGTTTTGCATTTGCTCCACCTGGGATTTGGTTCATCAACGGGGTTTCGACTTCTAAAAACTCGCGCTCTGTGAGATATTTGCGAATGTGTTGGAGAACTTTAGATCTAATAACAAATGAGTCTCTCACGCTTGTGTTGATTATTAAATCTAAATAACGCTTTCTAAATCGTACTTCAGGATCTTTTAAACCGTATTGTGGCTTAGGCAACATGTGCAAACAATGAGACAATATCGCAACGTCCTTCAAATAAATGCTCAGTTCACCACGTTTCGTTCTCGCTGGAATACCGGTAATACCAATAATATCTCCTCTATGGATTTTGTTTTTCACATCGATAAATGCTTCAACGCCGTGATTGAACTCGCGAGCGTCCGCAAAGACTTGTAACTTCTTGCCATCCATCACGAGATCGAAAAATGCTAGTTTATTGGATGAACCAGCAATTCGCATGACTCTACCTGCAACTGTTTCAGTAACATCGTTGAGACGCTCTTCGACAGATAAGTAGTCATATTTCTCAATGAATTGCGGAATTGAAATTGAACACGCAAATTTATGGGGGTAAGCAACTGATCTGTCTAGCGACTCAGAATATTTGCATCGTTCTTTGTAATAATTGAAAGTTTCTGCTTCGTTTGCCTCAGGCTCTACTGTATCTACTTTTTTTGTTTTTGACATAATTAAGTGTTTGGTTAGTGCCTATTCTATTCCAAAAATTTTGCGTTTTTTGATATTTCTTCTTCTTTATTTAGTTAATTATTGCTTTTAATTTTATTAAAATAAAAATTCCGCCAGTTATGTTAGAAGAAAATATCCTTTTTTAAATACAGCTAAATAACATCAGAGGTCTAATTCAGACGCTTTCAAATTGGAAAGATGATCATCTAACAATGGAACGAATTGATCGGGCAATTCGTCAATATTTTCATAGTTTTGGCTATCGAGATTTTACGACACAGTGTTAACTTACCACTTGTTCAATGTAAAAGACAGCACTATATAACTGAAATACCAAGCAAACAAATTGCAAATTAGAATATTGATTGCAAAAATCAATTTTATATCTAAAGATTAATGAATTTGTAAACATACGTGACTTTAACGATTGTTTGATGGAAACCATAGCAATTTCTGGTGATTTGTTTTCATTAGTGCTTCTGTTATTAAAATTACATTTTTATATAACGTACGTAGAGACGGGTGTCTGATGTTCCATTTTCTGGGCTGATAGCAAATTTGTTATTGTTTGAGAAAGACTACTGGGAGACGATTTGTTCTGATCAGTATTTACTTGTGCTGTATGGAGTTCATTGTGAGTATCATTTTTAACAATTTGACTATTATTCACAATTCCATGCGTTTGTAAAGGGTTTACGCCATGGTTTACTATGTGCAAACTTTCTGTCTTTAGCGGATGAGACTGACTATGCACCATTACAGAGCTAGCACCAGTCGATAGCAATGGATGAGTTGCTGGGTTAGTTATTAACGATGATTTTCTTGTGTTTTGCAATATTGTTTGACCGTTTGCTTGGGATTCAATGGGCTTCATATTTACGAGAGTAATTTTATGCTTTGGTTTAGGCAAAATCGTTGCTATTTTGAAATAATCAATATAAAATAACATCTCTACAATGTTGGATATCACCATTAAAATTAGAAATGCAATCATAGCTTTTTGGCTTTCTTTATATGTTGCTCCTAAGCCAACCAGCATCATAAGACCAGTAAACACCAAAATGTAAATTCCAATTATTAAGAGATCAGGTCGTATAATCTTGAGCGTGACGAACAAAAAAATTCCTAATAGCGTCTTATATAACGAAGCAGCATAACAACCCTATAAAATTACTAAGATCGAAAAACATACACTCTTTAATGAATACGATCCGAACAGCTGTTTAGCTTTAAAGTTCATTGTTGTACAAATTATTTAGACCGATTGTCTGATCTAATAAGTAAACGCGCAGAATAACAAATCTGGATCTGCAACACGTATAATTAAAATTAAATTATAAAAAACAGCATTTACTCATAAAACAATTTTATCAGATAATAGTTTCAGATTCTCCGTTGATTAGGTTGCTTGAATAGAACGTTTGCACAGTTCTATCCTTGATTTGATTACAAAGCGTTTTGAGAATATTTCTAGTTTCGGTAGGGTTAATCACCCAGATACACGTAGCTACCAAGGTTGCATATGCGTCGTTGCCGTTTCGATTGAATTGATCACCTATGTGCATAGTTTGTGATGGCGATAGCTTGAGCAAATTTTGCAAAAAAGAAATACCAATGGCTTTATTCCCAATATCTATCCACACGTCAAAATTGCTATTAAACACGCAGCATGGAATCTGCTCGAACCTAACGCATTTGGAGAGCAAACTGATTCGTTCTGACAGTTCGTTTAATATTTCACACGTCAATCGGGTTGTTTTTAAAGTATTCTTGTCGTCAGGTACGATTCCTACAGAACGTTTTTTTTTGATGATTTTGGCCTTAAGCCCAAATTCTTCAATCGCTAGTTGAAGTTCTTCGGCCGCTGTGTTAAGCAAATCTTTCCAATCGTCAGCATTTCCGTTGTAGGATTTTTCACAATACGCCATGCTTATATCAATGGATTGTACATGCTTCAATTTTCCAGACTCATCCAAACGGAAAAATTCAGCAGCTTGTCCGGCGATAAACATGAAATTACTTCTTAAGAAAGTATTGAAAGATGTTTTTTCATTGATTACATTTATCAAGTTTGATATTCTAGTTTCGTAAAAAGCTTCGTTGCTACCATAATTAACTGCTGACACAATAGCGACAAAAATGTCGCGATTAATAAGAGCTGCAATTCGTTCAGCTATTTTTTCTTCTGTAAAATTATGCCCAGCGTGGTATAACGTGTCGTCACCGTCGAATGTAATCAGTTTCACACTGTTAGCCGCAGCAAGCGCATATGACCTATTGACGAGTTGTCTTGCTTCGTGAAATGTAGCATAGGAATATTTACGCAAACACCATTTTTTCTGTTTGTTTAGTTCGATAAACGCTTCTCTCAATTTTGGTTTGACAAACACATTTATACTTGAATAAAAACCGGTCTTGATCAGATTACTGTGATTTTCTATATTTACTTCAAATGATCGAAACATTTCAGCGACGAGTTTCTCGTCCCCTCCGATCATCATAGCTGTATTTAAAACAGTTCTAACGTGTTCAATAAATCTAAAATAATTAATTTTTATAACTTACTCATTGTTAAATTCACGGTATTGACTGGATACTAGTATTTTTTTGGAGTCTAACTTATCAAAAATTGATGTTGGTTCAGCATAAACTTCGATCGACGGCTTTGACTGACAAACTTTGTTGGTAAAAGACAACTGTGATTTTGTTGCGTTTAGAAATGTTAGATTTTGTATGTTATTTTCCATATAATGTAGTAAAATAATTTTGATCTGTTTTTTAATCTGAAAAAAAATTAATAACTAAAAATCGTAAGCCTAGTTATTCTAGCTTTTAAAATGAAGAACCAGCTTATTTCTTCATACTAGCGTTTTTTTTGTACATTTGTAAATTTACAAACACGTTTTCACAACATTAAATATATGAATGGTAATCTGGTTATCTTGAACTTTCTTATCCTACTTGTTTCAACTGCTAATAGTTATAACTTTAGATTTGAAGAAGCGAGCAAAGTGTTTCCAGTTTTTCCTGTGGTTGAATGTCACGCTCACTATGCTCAGAACGAGCATGACAGTGTGATATCTGTTGATCTCAACCCCAAGACGTCTGCTGTTTATACAATTCACGATACTATCTTTAAAAAAAAAGAAAATCAGCAAGTTTTTATTTACGAACTATTAACTCATAAACGATTACCGTACAATTTCAACATATTTTGCGACAAAACTGGTGTTTTTGATTTGTTTGCTTTAATAGTACTTAGCGACAGCGCTCACAAACTATTAGATTTCCACGGTAACATTTGCAGACTTACATTTTATTGTAAAAATGAGAACGATGTTTATGACGATAATTCAGATTTTAGCAACTATTTAGATACCGAGAAATTAATTAAAACGTCTTTACCTAACATGAAGATGGCCAATAAAGTAGAACGCTTTATAAAGAAATTTCCCCACGCAAATAAAATGTTTGATTTTCCAAGTGACCTTGTCCGTTCTCTATTTACAGAAGCCCCATTTGCTACAAACAAAAAAAGTATTTTTAACTGGAGAAATGAAGATGACGTTAATTATGCGCCGATAAATGATATCTCAAGTTTTGAAAATTTGAATGCAATCGATCTTGATCTGTAAGATACACATTGAAAAGCTTAGCACGCGTTTGAAAACTTTTTTTTCAGTATCAAAAATGAATATTCGTCTCGCTATATTATTGGTCTGCGTAAATGTAATACATGCTTTCCAAAAACCTAAAGAAGTAGAAAATACTTTAATAGGGATGATTGAGCATATTTGTTCGAATGACAGTGAATGCCCTGAGGGATACCAGTGTATATCGATTCCAAAACTGCTGACTAATTTTGAATTATTTCCTACTCTTGCAAACAAGGTATGTGTAAAACTGTCGCTGCCTAAAGGTGTGACAAAAACAAATCCAAACTACACGGTCACTATTGAGGCGGCACACGTGATTAAAAATAAATCAGGCGATATTTCTGTTTCTCACACGAGACAAACGCCTGACAAATACGAAATAAAGTGCAATCGGACTAATATCGATTTGGAAATAGGACAAAAATTTTTGTTTGAGTCTCGAATCAATCCAAGCAATCTTGTTAACGTGTACAAGAATTCTCATTTAATTTCTCTGACCTCAGATAATTACATCTTAATAGATAGTTCAGAACCTTTAGTGGAAGAAATGCACGAAAGTTTTCTTGAATGTAAAGAAGCCAAAAATGTTCACTTAACGGTTCATGCGTTTTTAGTTACAGAATACGGAAGTTTATTAGCGTCAACACGAAACCCATGTAGAATTAATTATCAGTGTAAAGAGAGAAAGCAGAACGAAGCTTCACCAAACCCAAGTGTCTATCAAAACAAAAATAACCAACATTTTACAGGTAACGAACTGCAAAAGTATGGTTATAATAATTCTTTTTTAACAAGCCTTACAACAAATTCTGACCGACTGGTAGATGATGGAATCGATGATGCTAATATGAAACCCAAACCAAAAATTACTTGTTTGCCTCTAACTATCACTAACCGAGTTGGTAAACGCCACGTCTTGAAGTTTGACACTGATCTTTATGAGTGTGAAAACTGCACGTCTTCACAAGTCTTCATGGCATCAAAGCCCACCCCCATGAAACAAATATCGATCGCGTGTGATGCTGAAGGTGTTGAAACTGAAACCGTGGTTGTTTTAGCGAAGAACGAAGACCAGACGGCTGTGGAAACTTGTGAAGTAACGATTGGTTGTGTCGCAAATTCTCCACCTAGAATTTACTGTAACAACGAAATACTGGTCTTACATCGGCAGTATTCGACAGACACAGATCTAATTTCTGTTCCAATCAACATTCCGTCCAACGTCTTATTTAAAGTAATAGACGATGATCAAGATGACCTAAATATAGTAGTACAAACGAGAGACTCGACTGAACCTATTTTTAAGTTAGAACACCAATGTAACAAAAATACTATATACAGGCGCAAAGTGATAGACTACATCATAACAGCATATGATGGACTAGAATTTACGAAACAAGTTTGTTCTGTCGACTTCAGTAAGTTTTGAAAAATTAAAAGTTTGTAGTTTGCGATTGAAATCCTGAGTTTAAATTCTACTCTAGTCGCTAAATGTTGAGGTACTTTTTTATTTTTTAAATTGGAGTAAATAAATTTTTTCTAATATCATCAAAATAGAATTTTTGAAACATCATAAACACAGAAGTAATGTGAAAAATAACCGCCACGATCAAGTATGATAACGGTTGAAGATAATGTTACAGGACCTTTAATCTCTAGGTCGTTAACGAATCTTCTAGAGCTTGCTCAGAATTTTGAACAGAAATTTCATGAGTTATCCAACGCAGAAACAAGCGTCAAACACAAATATAAACAGTACATGAAAAAGAAAAAATATATACAGGATAATTTCAATAAGTTCGTTATGCTTAGCAAGTTGAACGCAATAACACAATCTATTACTAAATATGACGCAGCAGAAGACGAAGAAACGAAGTTTCGTATTGGCTTTGAACTACTACAAGCGTTTTATTCTATCCAATCAGCGAAAGGAGTTGACTCAGAGCTCGAGAAGATAAAACAAGAAATAACTAAAATAGCTGATGATACGTTACAGTTCATTGAAAAAAATGAGAACAGTTTAGAACACGTCAATATGAATGTGAACGTTTTAAGCTTGTGTTTAAAACTACAATTCAAAGAATTAATTAAAAGTTTTCACGGGAAACTATATAATGTAGTTTTTACTTATATTTTAACTTTTTTTAACAAAATTGAGTCGATTATTAAAAAAGTAAATTTTAAACCCTTAGAAAACAAAAATTTGCTTTTGCAACTCAATGATGTATTCAGTCAAGCAGATATTTTAGAGCTGAATTATGAAATATTGAATAGTATATTTGACGACTTACTAGATGTGTATCAAAAAAACGGATTGTCGACGCTTATAAGCTATGTTTTGAGTTATTATTTGCTTATCAGGCAGATCAAAAAATTTTATGCGAATTTGGAGCTTCCAGAGTTGTTTGAGAGTTCTACGTTAGTTGGTCGACTGAAAGAAAAAATTGATTCGAATATTGAACATTATTTAGAAGCAGCGATATCGAAGATTGAATCAAATTTACTATCTGAAAGTGCTGATCCCAAGGAGAACATAAAATTTAACATATGTTTGCCTTTGTCAAGCGACCAATACATATCTTTGGAACATCATGCTTACGTATACGCTTTTTTACTGTGTAGTCAGAATAAAAACGTTGCAGAATTATTCACAAACGAAAAGATAAATATCATGGGTTTGTTTTTGCGCAACACAAATATTTCTTTAAGTAAACAGTCAAAGTCACTGGCCGTTTGGCACGTATGGAGCAATGACTTTTTACGGACTCAAATCAAAAAAATATATAAAACCATAGAAAAAACGCATCATTATAATGTAGAAAAATTATTGACGATTGCTTTGGATATCCATCTGATTTCGAGTTTACTAAATGAAACGAGATACCGAGTGTTTTTCACTCGGTTAAGCGATTTATATAACACGTTGGTCAAGCAGCTGACAACAAATATTCAGAGATCAGGAAATTATTTATTTAACGTCTCGCAGCTAGACTATTTGTGGTTTTCACATTTATTTATGGCACTTCAATACTATTCAGACGTGAGTGTGAAGATAACTCCCGCAAGCAAAGTACAAGACCTAAACATTTACAGTAAATTACATGGATATTATGTTCAGCGCTCGACCGAAAACCCAATTGACATAACTTTTAATTTCATCAACATCTTAATCCTGCACAACTACAACACTAGTTTTAAACTACTGAAAAAAGACATACTAAAAACTGAAGACATGTTGCTGGAAGAAGTAGACATCGAGTCAATTCCGAAGTTAATTTCAGATTTATCTTGTAAAACAAAGTGTTTTACTTCTAATTATATTTACCTTTTGGTAGAAGACATAAACAAGTTATTGGTTACACTTGAAACAACAAAGTCGCTGAACAAATTGGTATTGTTACTGAATCACATAAAAGAACTTGTTTTATATATGCAGGGGACTTCCAATACAAAGTTCCAGAAGCGGTTAGCGGCATCGTTTAAGAAATCGGTAGACATGCCAGAAATCAGTCAGACGCACAAATTATTCTTAGGACTCAAGTATAACGATTTCGACGAATGGGAAATCATAAGTCCTTCGAGTGTTGTTTTAAATCACGTATTATTAAAAATCAAATTTATAAAAGAAAAAATCGATTTGCACTACTTAGTACCGGATGATTGTTTTAAGGGTTTGGTTGACAGACGAAACGAAATTAGTCAAGAAGAAGCAGTAGCAATTCTAAGTCGAACAATTTACAAATACAGCTCAGACAAGTTGTCCTGTGACAGCTATCAGATATATTTAAAATCTAAGCTTGAACCGCTACTTTTAGCGTACCAGCAATAAATAATTATATTTAATATATTTATTAGCGAGTAAATACTATTCTTTAATTTTAAAAAAGACCCATAATATCATACAAGATGTTTAAACAAAAAAAATCACATGCTCTCGATTCTGGATTAACTAATCTTTGTGGTGGTAAAGACAAAAAAGCACTAGTCAAAAAGGTTTCAGAACAATACACGGTTGAGAACGAGAAACTCTTGACTGAAAAGTTACTTAATTGTTCGAAATTCCTCGTTCTTAACAACAAGCATTATTCAGCTCGAATATATGTATGTGACAGCGTGCCTTATTTTTTCAGCAATTCACATGATACCAACACAGTTTATCCTACCCTAATTTCGATTTGGGAAAAGTTAGTAAAAGTTAACACCATGGTAGTAGACTCGGCTGTGGCGAACTTTATTTACAACGGAGCCGATTTAATGTTTCCAGGTGTGAGAGATTCTATCGAAAGTTTACTTGAACGCGGAATGGACGAAGGCCAATTGTGGGCTATCCAACCTGAAAACTCTCCCGCAATAGCTATTGGCATAGTAGTGCAAAGCAAGGCTATGCTTGAGCTCAACAATAAACAAGGAAAATTACTTCAAATACTTCATTTCTACAACGATAACATTTTTTCTTTGTACAGCGCAAAGAATTATAAAATTGAAAACTTTGACTGTGATAATAAAAGTTCTAGCTGCGGCTCTCTAAACAAAGAAACATCAGATTCAACCACGGGCAACGATACTAATGCTGGAACTGAAAATCTTAAAACCGCAGTTCCAGATGATACAAACAACAAAGAAGAACAAGAAAACACCAAGCTGGATTTACCTCCTATCGTGGTTAACAAAATTATCGAAATATTTATTTTCAATTATTTACGGTTTTCTGTCTCTGATAACAGTTTGCCTGCTCATTTAACCGCTTGTTGGTCTTCTGTACAAGGCTTGATTAAAAACACGTACGAGTCCAATTACCCATTTTTACTGAAACTGACGTTTGATACTTATCAAAAACTTAACGTTGAAGAAGATGAAGAAAAAATCAACGATATAGTGTGTTTCGATACAACTTACAATGTCGGAGTTTTCAAAGATCTTAAGGTAGCAAATACTCCTTGGACCAATTTCTCTACATTAGCTCTACACATCAAATCTTTGAACTGTTTGACTGTAAAGCAAAAAAACAATGAATTCCTGATTTTTAAAATTAATAGAAATCATCCAAACTTGAAAACCTGTCCGATTTTGCCACAGTTTTCAGACCTGTCGACAAATGAAAAATCGAAAGGTGGTTCTGATAAGAAAAAAACTCAAACTGTCAATTACACAACATACAGAGTGTACAAACCAAACAAAGATAACCCCTTCTTCAACAACCTTGTAGGAGGAGATGGATATTTTTCAATACAAGACGTTAAAGACCGTGTATTGGATTTTTTATGCCGTCATTTTTCTGTGCCTTTCAACTCGAAAGCTTTAGGACTTTTAGATTCGTACAATTGGACTGAGTTGATTGAAAACAAGTTTAAAGCTGTTTTTTTATTTTTAAACAAACAGCAACTCAAGGAATTTAGAAGTGGCGACGTGATAACCAACTTGTCTCTAGATGAAGGTTTAGGTTTATTCCTTCAAAAAGCGTTTAAACAATACTTAATTCTAGCTCCAGTAAATTTAAATCCAACTGAAGTTGCAATAAAAGCTAAGCAATTTATGATCATTGAAGCTGGAAAAGAGTTATTGATATATACTAAAAAAGGAAAATTTAATAAAACTATTACACTTATTTCTGGACTCAATTACTTTGGCATTTCCAACCTCAAAGAATTTGCTAGTGAACTCCAGAGAAAATTCAGTGCCGGTGTTTCGCATGACACTGAAAAAATCAACAATGTAGAAGTCACAAGTGTTACGATACAGGGCAATTGCGTTACTGAATGTATGAATTTTCTGACCTCGTCTTATAATATTCCTGTTCAGTTTATAAAAATTGATCACAATAAAAAATAAATTAAAAATAGAGCTTAAAGAACGTGAATCTTTCGTTATTTCTTTCTTTTCCCGTTGACGGTAAAATTTCTACAACTGCTGAATAAATTTACGCAACTTGAACATTGCTCGCAAATTTCATTTACCGAATCGCCGCTGCAAAATTTTGCTCTACTTACAGAAGAAAATTTGCTATTTGCTCGTTTTTTGAGCATTTCTTGAAATGTAGAGTATTTCCCGACGTGTGGAATCTGAAATTCTCTCTCTTGGCCTCCACGACTCATTGGATTCAAATATTGTTGATCCACATTGAAATATCGATAGTTCGACGGAGGCTTATACGTCAGACCCTTTTGCAATTCCCGATAAACTCGTTGCTGAACGAAACCGTTTTTTTTATCATCTGAATTTATTCCGCGCAGTTTCTCAAGTGTGTCACAATTACCTCCGTCCTCATCTGATTGCACAGCTAAGCTAAACCCATAATTTTCGATCAACTCTTTTTGGTAGTCAGTGTGTTTATCCGGATAATTTGTAAAATTAGGAACCGCTGATATTGGCATTTCGATAAGTGAAACTTGTTGGATACTCAGACTTTCTTTTGATCCAAACTTAGCGTTACTAAGCATTGTAAACCTAGATGAATTGGACCCCATGCTATCCAAACTATCGCAAGAAACAGAATCACTTAAAATACCCAGCAAATTTTGCGAAGCATCTTTTAGCTCTAAAGTTTTTTCATCCTTACTGTTTTTTCTTGCATCGAGTTTTATATTGCTTATCAATTGGAGTTTATCCTTGATTTCTTTAATTTTTTTGCGGTTTATATTTGAATTAACTGCTTTTTTTTCTAATATATTACTCTTAGTTAAATTATCGTTTAAATCCATAGTTTTACCAGGAGTTAAACTATTTTGGCGCAATTTTGTTGCCATCTTATTTTTATTTCTGTCGACATTATCTTTAATTTGCTGGATGGGTGAATTAGATGGGTTCTCACCAGTTTTATTCAATGAATCTCGAAATTTCTTCGATAATTTATTTGATTCCAGTCGATTTAACTTATTCGAAGGTATCTCAGAATCAACTACACCACTAGACATATCGTAGCTTTTTTTTATTGTGAATTTATCATTCTCTAAGCTACTATATCTATCCTGATATTTAGTTTCTGATGTTTTAAGCTTAGATGGCTTAGAAATAACTTCTTGCTTATCGACTATTTGTAAAGGTTGATCTATTAATTTATCATTTAAGTCTTCTAAACTGTCAAATTTACAGTTTTTTGTTTTATCAAATGTCGAAGCCGATTTTAATGAAGTTTTTTCTGTAGTTAGATCATTCTTGTTTGCAAATGTGTCTTCTAGACTGACACTTGAAAGTTGAGAACTGACACCAATAGGTATTGAGGTTATTTCAACACTTGTTTGGTCAACAACCGTCACATTTTCATCGATGTCACTAAAAATTTTATTGTTTGAAGATCCAGGAATATTAAAATTATCCTGAGACTTGTCTTTACTTAAATCATCTTTTAGTGGAGAGGGATGATTTGTCATGGCGTTATTAGCTGAAGAAGTGAAATTTTTTCTATTTTCTTTCACCTCAGCGTCATATAAATTATTTGTTTGATTTTCACTGCTCAATGAACGATCCGATAAAACAGTATTTAAAGGAGAATTTATAATATTGGTGTTTTGACTGGTTTCGAGTGATCCGTTGAGTTTATTTTTAAGTTCTACATTTTCAAGTTCTATTGCTTCTATTTTTTGCATTGCAGTATTTAATAATTTCGATTTCTCTTCTAAGTTATGATAGAGCGACTCCAAATTATCTTTAGTTTTTTCAGTTATATCAGAAACACTGTTCTTAAAATTATTCAACAGAGTGTCATATTTTTTCAGTTCAGCTTGTTTTTTGTTTAGAAGATTCTCGAGAATTTTACATTTTTTGTCGAGTTTTTGGAATAGAGTCTTCGTTAGTCTTAAACCTTTCTTTAGTATCGTCAAGCTCGTTTTTTTTGTTTATCTAGTTCTTTAACGAGCGAATTTATCTGTTCTTTGTATTTGTTAGTTCGATCTTCGTAAAAATTTCATCTAGCGTTTTACTATTAGAAATTACTGATAAACCGCGGAGCACAGTTTGAGTTTTTTCAGGATCTCTGTCTAAAAAACATCGAATTAAGCAAAACATACCATCAATCGGGCTTAAAAGTTGTAGAACACCTTTTACTTCTAGTAATACCGGAGGTGATTCGTCCGTCATTCGCTGCTTTTTTGACGCACCCTACCGAGAAAATTTGTCATCTTTTTAAGCATAAATTTACATGCAATGCTGTGATATGTATAAAACCAATGTACTAAAACGAATTGATATGTAAAAAAATAATTATGACATTGGCCAATAAAGAAAAAAATTAGCAATACATTTTTAACCGGCGTTAACAATAGTCATTGAAACACTAAAAACTCCAGTTAAGTTGTAAACTCGACATTTTCCATCAATAACAATTATCTGTCATTGAAATTTTTATAAGACGACAAAACGGTTTTTTTTTATCATACTATTCAATACAATACTATATTGAATTCATGAGTTCTTCATCACAGAATATCAAACTATTCGGTAAATATCCTTTCGACGGAGTAGAGTGCGCGGACTTTTCGCTTATCGACTATATTAGCACAAAAGGTGTAGGCAGTTGCTACATTCCTCACTCGTCTGGTCGCTGGAACAAGAAGAGATTTAGAAAGGCTCAATGTCCCATTGTTGAAAGACTCGTCAATTCCATGATGATGCACGGAAGAAACAATGGTAAAAAAATGAAAGCTGTCAAAATAATTCGAGACGCTTTCGATATAATTGCACTTTCCACTGACCAAAACCCTGTCCAGGTACTTGTTGATGCCGTCAGACACGGTGGATGCCGTGAAGATTCTACCAGAATCGGTTCAGCTGGTATTGTCAGACGTCAAGCTGTCGATGTATCTCCACTCCGAAGAGTCAACCAGGCTATTTACCTCATTACTCAAGGTGCTAGAGCTAGTGCTTTCAGATCCACTAAATCAATAGCAGAATGTTTAGCTGATGAAATCATTAACTGCTCTAAGAAATCAACCAATTCTTACGCCATTAGAAAGAAGGATGAATTGGAAAGAATCGCTAAAGTCAACCGTTAACAAAATTTTTTTTGGTTATTAAGACTAATGTCTATTCTTTTACTTTTCATTATCTGTTGTTATTAATACCTTTATATTTTTTGATCTTACAGGTCGGGTTTAATTTACCATCTTAATATTTCATAAACGATATATTTTATTTTTGTTAAATTTATATTCAAAGCAAATACAACGTCGTTATCTGTTTTGTACACGAAAGGAACTGAAAGTATTATTTTTACTATAGTTTTTTATGATAAATGTGTGACACAACTTCTCATACTGATACTCCATCTTCCAATGAAAATGTATATCTAGCTTCTCTTAAACTCTCTAGTCTAGAGACCATTAACGAACTGCGTTTTTATTATTATCATCAAATTTACAACATCCCAATAAGTAGTATTCCTTTATTCTTAATAGATCTATTTTGTACTCAGCTTTGCTTAAGCTTTATATCTACGTACAAAGATAAAAATAACAGAAAAATAATTGAGCCACGCGCAGTATTATTAAAAAAATATTTAACTGCCTTTTACCTTGAAACCAGTCCTATTTTGAGTAATATTTACAAACTAGTTGAACTTTATCTGAATAATCAATTACCAAACGAAGAAATTGATACAATCTCGAAAACTACGAATGAAATTTTAGATAAATATCTCACAAATCTATCAGAAGCTTTTAATATCATAAATGGCAAGATAAATTTAAATTCTGACTGTTTAAACGCAACAACTGGTAAAAAAATCAAAACGTTAAGATACAAGTGGAATGAAGATAATAATATATCTAAATGTGTTCTTCTTTTGCTCCAAATGCAGACGAGTTTTTATTAGAGTTGAAGCAACGACAATGCTTGGCATCTGCTGAAACAGATCTTAGTAACGAAGTTTGTAATCGTCCTGTTTTTTTTTTTTAAAAAAGTAATTTTTCAAGTATTGATTGCGTGTCTTCTTAACTATTCACCAAGACCAGGACCGTTACTCCTCAACTTATTACGGGGAGTTTGTAACAATTATATGACTAGTGAACAATTTTGTTATTTGTATATTTGTTTTTTACAACAAATTTATAAACAAACCGCCATTAACAGCGAACAGACAAATACTTCGAATGAAGAAACTCCTCAAACGGCAAGCAAAAAAAATATATACTGAAAAAAAAAGTAAAACAAGGATTTTAAAGATATCGGCCGTCGCACTTGGTATTGGCGCAATTGGCACACTAACTGCAGGCATGGCATTACCTTTTGTAATTAGTACTTGTAGTTTAACAGGCTTAACATCAGCTGCTATTTTTTTTCAAAGCACTATTGGTGGCATTTCATATGCTTCCTTATTTGGAATTAGCAGCGCCACATTAGCTGCTATAAAATTGATTCGTAAGAATGCATCTGTAAAAAATTTTTCGTTGAAAGCTTTATCAGATTCTATGCTTTTGTGCAATATTTTACCGATTATAACGCACCAAAATAGTATTAATGCAAATTACAATCTTTCCTCCGATGATGACTATGCTCGAAAAAATGATTTTAATATTGATGAATTGAGCGGTGTATCAATCAAAGTTAATAAATCAGTTTTTCCGTTTAAAAATACTAATGGTATGGAGAGTACAAGAGATGATGAGTTCGACAAGTTATTAATACATAAGCAACCTTCTATTAATTTAACAGAATTAGAAAAACCAAAATACGCAAAGTGAAATTTTTGAAGGAAAACCATGTCATATACATCCATGGTTTTGTTCCAAATGTGACGAACGTCGAAAGTAAAACTTAATCAAACATCAGTTGGGTGTTATTGCGTACA